>NC_092712.1:240489791-240819432 GCF_047496885.1 Scyliorhinus torazame
CTGCCACTACATTGTATTCCGTAATGGCAATTTACACTTCTAACTCACCAACCATATTCACCACATCTGTGCATTACATGCATTCAGAACATGTGTTTGTATTCCTTACAATCCTTCTTAGTCTGCTCTTATCCAATATATTACTTGTTTCTTTAGTACTATCAAGTAGATGTGCTATGCAAAAGGTTGCTGCACCAAATGTACATTGGAGCTGATACAAAGAAATAAAGAGTTGCAATTATATCGCACTTTTCATGACCAGAGAGGGTGTTTCACGACTGTAGTCACTGTTGTACTGTACGTAAAATATCTGTCAAGCAGAATAGTAAAGTATCACAAACAGCAACGTGATAAGGAGCAGATCATCTGTTCACTTATTGGACACGATGTATTGACCGCATTACACCTAAAAGGCAGCGCGGCGAGGAGCGACTCAACGCAGCCGGTAGATGCCGGGAGATCCGTCTTCCAGGATCTGCCGGCTCGCCACGCCTCGCGAGACCTAACGTGATTGGCCACACTAAATTGTCCCTTAGTGTCCAAAAGGTTAGGTGGGGTTACTGGGTTATCGGGATAGGATGGGGGCCTAGATAGGGTGCCCTTTCTGAGGGTCAGTGAGACTCGATAGGTCGGATAACCTCCTTCTGCACTGTAAGGATTCTATTCTATTCTATTCTATTGTTCTGACATAAAGACTGTTCATTTAGGTAAGGCATTTGACATTATTTGTCAACTAAGATTAGGCAGTACTGTCAGAGATTTGAACATCGACTATTCCCTCATCAACAATCCAGGAGTAACTGCTTTTAAATCTCAGGAGGAGGAAGTAGAAAATGAGTTTGAGCTCAGTTTTTGAGTAAGCACACACACACGTGTATCATCTGCATACTGAAACTCATGGCTTAGCTTGGAATAGCTTTGGTTTTTGATTGAAGGCCAAGTAGGTTGAACAGTTCCCCATCTGTTCTGGAGATGGATACGGACCCAGGAAGTGTAGAAGATTGTAGTTTAGTTGGGCAGCATGGTCAGCACGGGCTTGGAGGGCCGAAGGGCCTGTTCCTGTGCTGTGCATTTCTTTGTTCTTTGTTCTTAACCCCTGCACATGCACTGTCGGAGGAAACTCGAGCACCTGCAGGAAACCCATGCAGACTCTGGTTTCCTCCTGCAAGTCCCGAAAGAATGTACAAACTCCACACAAATCACCCAAGACTGGAATTAAACCCGGGTCCCTGGTGCTGCGAGGCAGCAGTGCTAACCGTGCTGAACAAACTCATCTGTAATGGGTCCTCGCACGCACCCTCTCCCCCCTGCAGCACCCCGCTATTGCGCAGGGCATCCCCAGGCCCGACCCCGTCACGTACAAATTGCCTGCCTGGCACCTTGGCAGTGCCGGCCTGCTACCCTGGCAGTACCCCTGCCAGCTGGCAGTGCCACCTGGGCATTGCCAGGCTGACAGCCAGATGCAAGTGCCAGGTTGCCAGGCTGGCAGTGCCAGGTGGCATCAGCTATGCCAGGATGCCACCCTGCCTAGAGGGCAAGCACCTGGGGGCCTCTGATCCCCTGGGAGACCCCCACAAGTGCCAGTCCATATGATCCCTGTTTGTGGAGACCAGCACTGAATGGTGCTCTCCCGAGGTATCCAAGGCCTCGATAGTCAGCGTTTGATCATTGGAAAGACAAACCTAATATTTGTTGTCCTCATCCAGTGTCCACAAACACATCCATATAATAATCTTTATTAGTGTCACCAATAGGCTTACATTAACACTGTAATTAAGTTACTGTGAAAAGTCCCTAGTTGCCACACTCTGGCGCCTGTTCGGGTACACAGAGGGAGAATTTAGAATGTCCAATTCACCTAACAGCATGTCTTTCGGGACTTGTTGGAAGAAACCGGAGTACCTGGAGGAAACCCACGTAGACACGGGGAGAATGTGCAGACTCCACACAGATAATAACCCAAGCTGGGAATCAAACCCAGATCCCTGGCGCTATGAAGCAACAGTGCTAACCACTGTGCTACCATGCCGCCATATACCTAGGAATCAGTAGGAGAATGTTTGGTTGTTTTCTCCCCTTGCTAGCCCAGGACACTGAGACTAATTATAATATTCTCTCAACAAACACAGCGCAAGTCAGTGTGAAAATCTGGGGGTCATACAGTTTTGGTTTGCTTTACAAACAGTTCCTGCTAGCAAGGTTGAGCCATTCGGGTAGTCTCAATTAACGCTGTTATTCATTTATACTGATGAAGCTTGGAAACTAGTGAGCATGGTAGGTGGTTTGTAGATACCATGTAGAGGCCATCCTTTAAGAAGTATTTCCAAAACTGTTGGAAACACAATGCAATTTACAGTTTGAAACAATTGTTTACCTATAGTAATGTGGTTCTATCTTCAACTTGTACAATAGTACAAATGGATTAAATGGGTGCAAACAAAGGGATAAACCCTGGTTCAACTCTTAATTTTTAAGAAAAGAACGATGGAAATATCGCAGGCCCAGCATTAATATTTCGTCACCATCTTCCTAAGGGCTCATTTAAATATGTTGATCTGGGTCATGCCCAATGAGGGCGAGATCCAGGACGCAACTTCTCACGAGACCGTTTAATCTGGCGAGGTGTTTCGAGCGTCGCAAATCTCACCGGAGGCCTTTCGCGAGCTTCAATGGCCTCATCCCAATACCAAGTCAGGTGCGATGAGGCCGTTAAATTGCACCCATTTTTCAGTTTTAAGATGATGTAGTTAAGGGAGGGAGTCGGGGGTTGAAGCAGTCAGGTGTTAAGGTTTTCAGTTTTAGTTTTTTGGTTGGAAGGCAAGCTGAGAGGGTTTCTGAAAAAATACAGCCAACTATTCGGCATTATTCTGACAGGGTGTCAGATCTTCTTCTTTAAGCACTCTCTTTCCCAAAGTGGAGTATTCAAGACATCTCTATACAGCAAGTATTCCTGTGTGCTAACTGTATTTAAAGTGGGTTGAGATCCAAGATGGTTTTGTTGTTTGAGTGGAAATAAAGATAGCAGTTAAGGGTTAATTATCATTGTTTAAGGGGTAAGTTATTTTCTTGTGGATGTTAAAGATATTTTAATACTTTGTTAGTAATAAAGTTTGTTTTAATACACCACATTCCAATTTTGTGTGAAATTGCTCCTGGAGTGATGTACCCTTTCTTTACCGTCTTACAAAATTAAAATAAAATACTGGGGTTTCTGTCCAGTATCCTAGCCACTTTTGGGGTCTGGTTCAGGATCGTAATAGTACCTTTTCATGGCATTTTTGCGATCTATGTACCTGGAGCCCAAGTCTCTTTGGGCTTCCACTATTTATAACTTTTTACCATTTATTAAGCACTCCTTTTTCGGTCCAAAGTGGATGACCTCACATTTGCCTTCACTGAAATCCATTTACCACAATCTTGTCTATTCTGTTAATATATAGATATTTTTTGTAATTCTATGCTTTCATTTACGCGGCTTACAATTTTGGCTATCTTTGTGACATTACCAAATTTATATGTATGATTTTCTATTCTATTATCCAAGTCATTAATAAATATAGAAGGGTGGCACGGTGGTGCAGTGGTTAGCACTGCTGCCTCATGGCACCGAGGACCCAAGTTCAATCCCGGCCCCGGGTCACTGTCCATGTGGAGTTTGCACATTCTCCCTGTGTCTGCGTGGATCTCACCCCCACAACCCAAAGATGTGCAGGGTAGGTGGATTAGCCATGTTAAATTGCCCCTTCATTGGAAAAAGAGAATTGGGTACTCTAAATTTATATTTTAAAAAATTAATAAGTATGTTGAATAGTTGAGGCCCCAGTACAGATCCTTGCGGGCGTCAATCATCACATCCTACCAATTAGAAGGCTGCCCACTCTTACTATTCTCTGTCTCTTATCGTTCAGCCAATTCCTAAGCAGGTCTATAAATTGTCTCCAGTTCCAGGAGCTTTCACTTCAGCTCACAATTCTTTTGGGGGACTTTATCAAACATCTTCGGGAAGCACATATAAAACAACATCCAAAAACACTGCCCTGTTCACTACCTTAATCACCTCCGCAAAATATTGTAAAACATCTCAAATTTTTGACATTAATAAATCTGCTGTAGAGGCAACTTAAAATATCTTATATCCAATAAATTATTAGTTAACAGGACAGGACTCCCACTGTGTCAATTTAATGCCACACAATAAAAATATTTTTAAAATTCCATCCAGGTTTATACCATCCTACACTGTTTTTCCACATTTCAGAGAGGAATGCTCTGGCAGAAAGCATACTGATATACTACGTGTGCCTTTCTAATGAGACAGAAAATGGCTACTGTGAACTATAACTACTTTCACAAACATGGAGCCCTATTGCCCACCGATCTCAAAATTTGGTCTCTCGTACTCAACAAAACCAGTTAATACCTCATACTGAGAAACTGATGCTTATGCCTTTAATGGATGAATGCCTAATATGCTTGACATTTCACTGTTATTTTAAAACAAACATTAATCCATTTACCACATATACCTAAATAAAAGTCAATCTCATTTAAAAGTTGACCTTTGTTTTTCAGGGATCAAAGTTCCTTGGCTGCCCCACTCCCCTTCCTGCTGCCCTGGGACCCCTTCACATACATTACAAAAGAAAGACGGCAGTTAGTATGCGCAGTCCAGGAAGTTCTGGTGCTGGTCTGCTTGCCCACAGAGTTGCTTGGACATTTTCTCTGCTAACACTGGCAAAATCACAGCACTTGACGTGGAATCACACCTGCGACCAAACAAAGCGCCATTCTCACCCTGTTGCACTGGGGCTCAGAACTAAACAGCACAATCTGTCCAACATGTATCATCATAAGAGACTAATCAGTGGGCTAATCTAGATAGGCCAGTCAATCCATGTACAGGATGCTGCGTGGGCCCAAATCAAGCATGCATGGCAACCCCTTGAAAATATTATTCATGTAAAAGGCAACTCTTACATTTTTGCCTGAAAGGATTGGTTTCAAAAATGTGACTTTTATGTGGGTACATATGGTATCTTGAACAGATTAACAATTCTCATCCTATCATCATCAGAAATGTTATGGCTTTAATGTGTTAACAGAAATAGAAATTTGACTCATGCATTCAACATACCTATGCAAACAAGGTCCATAAAGCCATACATTCCATAGCAGATTTGAAATAAGATGTCTCTTCGCTGCCAAATTGCAGCAGGACTGAAGGCTGACCATAAGAGCCAGGTCACACTTGCTATCAGAAAAAGGCAACCAAGGATCACTGCTATTATTTGAACCTTCTCAACCAAGGTCACTGTGATAGGTTCCCACTGCAGGAGGAAAAAATAATAATTTAAACTAGAGAATATTAATAATTTTTTTTTGTAGAGAATGTCAGTAAATACTTTTTTACAAAGCAAACAGTTCGCACCATTCATACAGATTGTTTTCTGGAAAAACAATATTACTTTGCATTTGCAACAAATTGCAAACTTATGCTTTCTACAGTGCTGTGCAGATTATTGTGTGGATATGGTAAGCACTATCCCCCACAAAGAAAGACAAATTATTGTCAACATTCTTCCTTCCCCCACCCACCGTCCCCCACCACCCAATACCACTTAGTTTGTGACTTGAATTGTTGTTTCCCCTCAATAGTGATATATTACAAGTAAGTCTGGTGATGTTCAGCAGTAGCAGCAGGTCCTCCTGCTTCCAAAGCAAATCAGGCCGGAATGCATTCTAAAGTCCAAAACTTTGATAACGCCAGATTTATTTTTAATTTTATTTCCATTGCTTCATTGGTACTTTTAAAGCTTAGAAGCTTTTTTAAAAAATGAGATTAAACAATTTCATTGATCATAGAATGGTTGCAGCACAGAAGAAAGTAATTCAGCCCATGGAGTCTGTGATTGCACTCTGGAGGAACAATTCACTTATTTCAATTCCCCTCCCTCTCCCCAGAGCCCTATATATTCTTCCTTTTCAGATAATAATCCAATTTTCTCTTGAATGCCTCGATTGAACCTGCCTCCACCACGCTCTCAGGCAGTGCATTCCAGATTCAAACTCGTCTCTGTATAAAAAGGCCTTTTCTCAGATCGTTATTAACTTAAGTCTATGCCATCTGGTTCTCAATGCTTCCACCATAGGGAACAGTTTCAGACTATTCATTCTTTCCAGGCCCCTCGTCAGTTTAAGTGCCTCTATTAAATCTAACTTTCTTGCAAATAGGAAATTATATATTTTTATTATTCATTAATTTCAGTTGCACTTGTAGACTGCATTGTGCCAGGTACTTCCATTGTTAAAGGTGTAAAGCTTTGTTACAGCTTGTATTATACACAATAGCTTTTTATAATTGTGAGAACATTTTCCCCTTTTATTAGACAATCTGGTCACAGAATTTTCCCACAAATCATTCAAAATGCTTCTGTAAAATGTTTTTAACCTGTATTTTTTCCTCAAGAACTAAAATTTCAATTGGCTGAAATAAGAATTTGGACAAAAACAAAAAATAAAATCGAAAATATCACAAAATCATGATTATTTTATCCTTTGTAATATATTTTGCATCCTTTGATGCATTCAACACCTAAAACATTTAAAGGAAAAGCCTAGGATCGGACCTCAAAGTATTTTTGCAGACTCTGGAGGCATTTAAACATGGCAGGCAGGACCCAATTCCAGCAATCACAGAACTGACAATGTTCATCAGCGCAGGATAAGGGTGCAGTTTGCGCACTCCCAACCTGACTGGTTCCATTGAAAGATAGGTATCCCAGACACACACCCTACCCACTCTTCCCATACCTCTATCCCTACCCATCATGTTCTGCCGATTCTGCATGCGTCTGGGAAACATCTCCTCCATGCATGCTAATACTCTCACCCAGCTTCTTCCCCGCTAATACCAGACTCCTGAATTACTCTTATGGACTGAACTGATCTCTTTACAAATCTTCTCTACTGAGTAGTATAGCACTCCATATACTCACCTGTTGCTTGTGCTTATGTATTTACTTGTATATTTATGTGTGTCCTTTTTTTTCATGTATGGAATGATCTGTCTGGACTGTACGCAGAACAATACTTTTCACAACCTCGGCACGTGTGACAATAAAACAAATCCAATCCAATCCAAATGCCGTACAGTGTGGTCAGTATCAGAAGCATGCTGGTACACTTCAGAGACCATTTTGAAGGTTACGTGTGCCATTGCACTGAAAAACGTGGGCGCTACACATGGAATCTGGTGGCTATAGAGTCGAAACCAAGATGTTTGAAGTAGGAAATAACAATTAGCTTCACATGTTGTGCAAAAAGTGAAACAAAATTTGGAAAAGACAGATTGGATTAAGGAAGAGAGATAAAAGAGACAGACGTGAACAGAAAAGAAAATGTAATTCTCCATTAATAATCTCTCTCTGCGGTAATGAGAATCCAGACTTGAAGCGTTATCAAACAAATTTGACATCAAGTCGCAAAAGGCAATATTGTGGCAGATGAGCAAAAGGTTGGTAAAAGACAGAGAGGTAGATACAAAGAGGTAGAGACAGAGAGGTAGAGACAGAGACAGAAAGATAGAGACAGAGAGATAGAGACAGATAGATAGTGACAGAGAGATAGAGACAGACTCAGAGAGGTGGAGATAGATTCAGAGAGGTAGAGAGAGAGGAAGAGACAGAGACATAGAGACAGAGAGACAGAGACAGAGAGGTAGAGACAGAGACAGAGCGGTAGAGACAGAGAGGTAGAGGTAGAGACAGAGACAGAGAGACAGAAATAGAGAGACACAGACAGAGAGGTAGAGACAGAGAGGTAGAGACGGAGACACAGAGACAGAGATGTAGAGACAGAGACAGAGAGATAGAGACAGAGACAGAGAGGTAGAGACAGAGACAGAGAGATAGAGACAGAGAGGTAGAGACGGAGTCAGAGAGACAGAGACAGAGATGTAGCGACAGCGATATAGAGATAGAGACAGAGACAGAGAGGTAGAGACAGAGACAGAGAGATAGAGACAGAGACACAGAGATAGAGACAGAGAGGTAGAGACAGAGACAGAAGTAGAGATAGAGACAGAGAGGTAGCAACAGAGACAGTGAGGTAGAGACAGGGACAGAGAGGTAGAGACAGGGACAGAGAGGTAGCAACAGAGACAGAGGTAGAGACAGAGAGATTTGGGAGGTGAATTTCAGAGCATGGGGTCTCAGCAGCTGAAGGGACAGCCACCAATGGTGGAGCAATTAAAATCAGGAATGTACAAGAAGTCAGTTGAGAAGAGTAGAGATAACACTTTACTGTCGGATTTGAAAACAGGAGTGAGAATTTTAAAATTAAGGCGATACTTAACTAGGAGCCAATATAGTTAAGTAAGTAGAGAGATTATGTGTGAGCAGGATGGTGTATGAGTTAGGATATGGGTAGCAGAGTTTTGTATGACCTAAAGTTTATGAGGATGGGAATGTCGTTGAGGGTAACAAAGGTGTGGTGACACCAGCAGATGAGTTGAGTCGGGGTAGGGTTAGGCAATGTACAGAGGTAGGAGTTAGTCTTAGTGACGGAGCAGATATGTATTCAAAAGCTCATCTCAGAAGCAGTTTTGCCACCAAGATTGTGAATTGTTTGTTTCAGCCTCTGAAAATTACCAGTGAAAGTAACAGTAATGGGGGCTAAGGAATGGAGTTTATGACTGGAGCCAAAGACAATGGATTCTTTCTGCCCAATTTTAGTTCTATTTGAAGATATGGCTATCTCGCAGCTTTTGGTACAGCAGGGTTCCTGCTTCCTCATTTCACGCTTAACTCTGCATGTTTGGAAGCTGCTATCCAATTTCCACATAAATAATGATTAACACTATTAACCTGTTGCCTTTTTTCCAGCTATAAATATGGCAATCAATAAGGTTGCCCTTCTTTCTTTAGATATCGATATTATATTGCTTTCAAAGTCGCCAGATATCAAATGATACCACCACAAGGTTCAACCGGGTATCGATCAAAGAGCCAAACACCAGTTAGTTAGTTCAAGATCAATGGTACTTTATTTACACACAAGATTAACTTACACATGCAACATAAACACTACGAGTTAAACTACACCTAACAACTATGACAACTTGTACTTAACTACAGGCACCCGGCTTAGGTCAGAGGAACAGTGGCCTTTGTTTGAATCTGGATCTGCTGGGTCTGGAGAAGTAACTGCTGCTCAGCTGGGCTCATCCGTCTGGTAGCGGGCGTTGAACTTGAATTTGCTTCTGGCAGTGCTACGATTGTAGATGGACGTTGCCGGAGCACCAGGTCCAAAAGAGATCGAACACATGGCAGTGTCTCTCTTTATCCTTGGGGACTGTCGCGCTCTTTTGGGCTGTCCTTAGGTTTGGACCCCATTAATTGGGCAGTTCTCGATCACTGTCTTCGATCTGAGCCAATAAAGGGGCGGGTGCTTTGATGGCTGGGCATGGCTGGGCGTGTCCTAAGCAGTCATTGACCCTGTTGTTTATGCTTCCTGAGTAAAGGGAGTGGCGCCGAAATGTCTGGACTTGTATCGGTTACGAGTATCAATCCTTTGTCTTACGGAGATGGGCCATCAAAATACTAATCAGTTGGGATGCTGTCTGGATTCTTTGCTCACAAATATACATTCAGGCTCTGTGCCTGTCTGAATCTTACATTGTCCACATTTCCCTTTAGGCTTTGCAAACATCCATGTTTCTTGTTGTAAGTGGCCATCCCAGATGGCTACAGTCCGTCCTCTTGATCCTAAACGCGAAGCGTGATGGAGTACACTACTGAATCTTCTCCTGTTCTCTGGTATGCCGGGTACCCTCAATCAAGGACAGGTTCTATCCTACTCTGTCCTATCGGTCGGAACATTTACCTAAGTTTTCCTTAATACAACACACATCTATAGAAATTCTAAGGGGGCACTATAACATTCAATCATGCATTTCAATTTCTTTACACAAAAAGTGAGACCTCTAACTGTCCTTATCTAAACTACACTTATGCTGCTATCTAATAAGCAAAGGAACTTATGCTGCATCAATGCTGATGCTGCATCACATTTCTCCTGAACACTTATGTCAATTTACAGAGAAAGTAATTTTATTTTAAAAAACACGGCATTTATTAGGAAGAAAAGGGTTCAAAAAGAGTGTGGTGTCTGTTGAAGTCTGAGAAAAGGGGCTCTGAGTGTGTATACTGGAGGGCGGGGGGCTCTCCTTCGCCATTTCCGAAGTCTGAGTGTCTGGGTAACATTGCAAAGTATAGCTATAATCAATAGGGCTTCTATTGTGTACGAAAGGGAATACCACTTTATGATATTATCACACCATGTGGGGTATCAGTGGCTGTGTCTATGTGTGGTGTAGTGTCCGGGCTAGGGGTATCAAGTTGGGTGGTCATGCTTGGGGCCTGTATGGCGAGGGGTATAGGGGCAGATAACCCGCGCAAATGTAGTGACCCAACGACGATCATGATTCAGGTCATCAGGTCCGTCTTCATTTTGTCTTTGTCTCCTGGTATATTCGTATCTTCCTGGGGGTACAAGCATAATATCTGTTATTATCTTGTTGTTTAATATCTCGTTTGTCTGTCTGTTTTTCCTTAACATCAATTTCCCGTTTAGAATTGTCACCATATGTGACTCCCTCATTTTTTCTTTTTTTTAACCAACCATTTGGGAGACAAGACATCCGAGAAAAGAGTTCTGTCGCAGTGCGAGCACTCTCGCAACCTGTGTTTGATGGGCTAAGTGGGCGGGCAATTTCTCCGTCCAGTGCAAATTTGTTTCAACCAAGTGTTTTCACATGTAAATAGCAGGTGGGGATTAGCAACCGAAGGGTCGGCGGAAAGGAAACAAAAGTTGTGGCAAAGTGCATTCTTTAAACCACATTTTTAAAAGAACAGTAAAAGAGTTTCGAAAAGAACTTTCCGAATGGGGTGTGTATGAATGCGGCAGGGCAACAATGGGTGGAATCCTCGGGTAGGGTGGTGATCAGTGTCGTTGCTCCACTACCCGAGCTTGGCTGACCAAATACATAGGGGGTTCTCAGGCAGGGCGGGGATAAGAGCCGTTACTCCACTGCCTGAGTGACCTTACAAGAACGGTAAGATTTTGAGTATTTATGGACTTTCGACAAACTTGTTCCTTTAACTATCATGTGGCGTCAAAGGAGTAGTCATAACTGTATCAAGAAATTTTGCATGAGATTGTCACACAAAGTCGTGCAAGAGAGAAATATTCAACATTAAAAAAACAAACTAAAGAAGAAGCGGGCAGGCTCCATCAGGGAATAGGACACCGTAAATCTCAATCGGTTCCTTTCTCTCATCATCTGGACACCTCAGGGTTCCATTCCAAAAAGGGTCATAAAGGGGTTAGCATGGTGGGAGTCAGACTCTGAGTCATCACCATCTCCCGGTTGCCAAACTCGTGACTGGAGTTTCTGTGCCAAAGCGGCGTGGGCCGATGTGGGATCCATCTCGTTGTTTCTTATCAGTCGATAAGAATTGTCGCGGTACCATTGTTTCTTATCCTGTAGGGCGGTAGGGGCAAGGTGGTGTCGCTATCGTTGGGCGGTGGGTCACGTTCTGGTAATGGCAACAAAATGGTCTCTGAAGGGGCCGAACATATCGTGGTCGGTGTCATTGGGGCTGTAGTGACTTGGGCCTGGTCTGTTTTTCCATTGGTCGGGAATATCATGGGCATTCGTCGTGCTTTCGCTGTCGCTATCGCTCGCAGCCGAATCAAGTGTGAGGGTGAAATTCGACTCTGGGGGCGGAGTCAAGGTCGTGTCTGTGGACGTGCTGTCCTGGTTGGGGGAGGGCTCGATTGGGTTGCCAGTGGGCGGGTCTTCGTTGTCTGCCATTACCAGTGAAATGTGGTGTGAGTGGCTGTACTGCGTTCCATAAACCTTAAGCTGGTTTATATGGAACCATCCTGATTTTCCATTTGGATACGTAATCTTGTAAACTGCGGGGCTTACTTTTTTTTAAAATAATATTTTATTGAAAATTTTTGGTCAACCAACACAGTACATTGTGCATCCTTTACACAACATTGTAACAATACAGATAATAATGACCTTTTTTAAATTTAAACAAAAACAACAACAAATAAATAAATATTAAATAACAAAAAATAAAAACTAGCCCTAATTGGCAACTGCCTTGTCTCAGGCCACCCCCCCCCCATCCCTCCCCCCCCCCCCAAGTCCTGGGCCGCTGCTGCTGCCTTCTTTGTTCTCCCCTATCTATCTTTCCGCAAGATATTCGACGAACGGTTGCCACCGCCGAGTAAACCCTTGAGCCGACCCCCTTAGGACGAACTTAATCCGCTCTAACTTTATGAACCCCGCCATATCATTTATCCAGGTCTCCACCCCCGGGGGCTTGGCTTCTTTCCACATTAGCAATATTCTGCGCCGGGCTACTAGGGACGCAAAGGCCAAAACATCGGCCTCTTTCGCCTCCTGCACTCCCGGCTCTTGTGCAACCCCAAATATAGCCAACCCCCAGCTTGGTTCGACCCGGACTCCTACTACTTTCGAAAGCACCTTTGTCACCCCCATCCAAAACCCCTGTAGTGCCGGGCATGACCAAAACATATGGGTATGATTCGCTGGGCTTCTCGAGCACCTCGCACACCTATCCTCCACCCCAAAAAATTTACTGAGCCGTGTTCCAGTCATATGTGCCCTGTGTAATACCTTAAATTGAATCAGGCTTAGCCTGGCGCACGAGGACGACGAGTTTACCCTGTTTAGGGCATCTGCCCACATCCCCTCCTCAATCTCCTCCCCTAGCTCTTCTTCCCATTTCCCTTTTAGTTCGTCCATCATAGTCTCCCCTTCGTCTCTCATTTCCCTATATATATCCGACACCTTACCGTCCCCCACCCATTTCTTTGAGATGACTCTGTCCTGCACCTCTTGTGTCGGGAGCTGCGGGAATTCCCTCACCTGCTGCCTCGCAAAAGCCCTCAATTGCATGTACCTGAATGCATTCCCTTGGGGCAACCCATATTTCTCGGTCAGCGCTCCCAGACTCGCAAACTTCCCATCCACAAATAGATCTTTCAATTGCGTTATACCTGCTCTTTGCCACATTCCATATCCCCCATCCATTCCCCCCGGGGCAAACCTATGGTTGTTTCTTATCGGGGACCCCCCCAGTGCTCCGGTCTTTCCCCTATGTCGTCTCCACTGTCCCCAAATCTTCAGTGTAGCTACCACCACCGGACTCGTGGTATAGTTCCTTGGTGAGAACGGCAATGGGGCTGTCACCATAGCCTGCAGGCTGGTCCCCCTACAGGACGCCCTCTCTAATCTCTTCCACGCCGCTCCTTCCTCCTCTCCCATCCACTTACTCACCATTGAAATATTAGCGGCCCAATAATACTCACTTAGGCTCGGTAGTGCCAGCCCCCCCCTATCCCTACTACGCTGTAAGAATCCCTTCCTCACTCTCGGAGTCTTCCCGGCCCAAACAAAACCCATAATACTCTTTTCTATCCTTTTGAAAAAAGCCTTCGTGATCACCACCGGGAGACACTGAAACACCAAAAGGAATCTCGGGAGGACCACCATCTTAACTGCCTGCACCCTCCCTGCCATTGACAATGCTACCATGTCCCATCTCTTGAAATCTTCCTCCATCTGTTCCACCAACCGCGTCAAATTTAGCCTGTGCAATGTGCCCCAATTCTTAGCTATCTGGATCCCCAGGTAACGAAAGTCTCTTGTTACCTTCCTCAACGGTAGGTCTTCTATTTCTCTACTCTGCTCCCCTGGATGCACCACAAACAGCTCACTCTTTCCCATATTCAATTTATACCCTGAAAAATCCCCAAACTCCCCAAGTATCCGCATTATTTCTGGCATCCCCTCCGCTGGATCTGCCACATATAGTAGCAGATCATCCGCATATAAAGATACCCGGTGTTCTTCTCCTCCCCTAAGTATTCCCCTCCATCCCTTGGAACCTCTCAGCGCTATCGCCAGGGGCTCAATCGCCAGTGCAAACAGTAATGGGGACAGAGGACATCCCTGCCTTGTCCCTCTATGGAGCCGAAAATATGCCGATCCCCGTCCATTCGTGACCACACTCGCCACTGGGGCCCTATACAACAGCTGCACCCATCTAACATACCCCTCTCCGAACCCAAATCTCCTCAACACCTCCCACAGATAATCCCACTCCACTCTATCAAATGCTTTCTCGGCATCCATCGCCACTACTATCTCCGTTTCACCCTCTGGTGGGGCCGTCATCATTACCCCTAACAACCTCCGTATGTTCGTGTTCAGCTGTCTCCCCTTCACAAACCCAGTTTGGTCCTCATGAACCACCCCCGGGACACATTCCTCTATTCTCATTGCCATTACCTTGGCCAAGACCTTGGCATCTACATTGAGGAGGGAGATTGGTCTGTAGGACCCGCATTGTAGCGGATCCTTTTCCTTCTTTAAAAGAAGCGATATCGTTGCTTCTGACATAGTCGGGGGCAGTTGTCCCCTTTCCTTTGCCTCGTTGAAGGTCCTCGTCAGTAGCGGGGCGAGCAAGTCCAAATATTTTCTGTAAAATTCAACTGGGAATCCGTCCGGTCCCGGGGCCTTTCCCGTCTGCATGTTCCTAATTCCTTTCACCACTTCTTCTACCGTGATCTGTGCTCCCAATCCCATCCTTTCCTGCTCTTCCACCTTGGGAATTTCCAGCCGATCCAAAAACTCCATCATTCTCTCCCTCCCATCCGGGGGTTGAGCTTCATACAATTTTTTATAAAATGTCTTAAACACTTCATTCACTCTCTCCGCTCCCCGCTCCGTCTCTCCATCTTCGTCTCTCACCCCCCCTATTTCCCTCGCTGCTCCCCTTTTCCTCAATTGGTGTGCCAGCAATCTGCTCGCCTTCTCTCCATATTCATACTGTACACCCTGCGCCTTCCTCCATTGTGCCTCTGCAGTGCCTGTGGTCAGCAAGTCAAATTCCACATGCAGCCTTTGCCTTTCCCTATACAGTCCCTCCTCCGGTGCTTCCGCATACTGTCTGTCCACCCTCAAAAGTTCTTGCAACAACATCTCCCGTTCCTTACTCTCCTGCTTCCCTTTATGTGTCCTTATTGATATCAGCTCCCCCCTAACCACCGCCTTCAACGCCTCCCAGACCACTCCCACCTGAACCTCCCCATTGTCATTGAGTTCCAAGTACTTTTCAATGCATCCCCTCACCCTTAAGCACACCCCCTCATCCGCCATTAGTCCCATATCCATTCTCCAGCGTGGACGCCCTCTTGTTTCCTCCCCTATCTCCAAGTCTACCCAGTGTGGGGCATGATCCGAAATGGCTATAGCCGTATATTCCGTTCCCCTCACCCTCGGGATCAATGCCCTACCCAACACAAAAAAGTCTATGCGTGAATAGACTTTATGGACATAGGAGAAAAACGAGAACTCCTTACTCCTAGGTCTACTGAATCTCCACGGGTCCACCCCTCCCATCTGCTCCATAAAATCCTTAAGCACCTTGGCTGCTGCCGGCCTCCTACCAGTCCTGGACTTCGACCTATCCAGCCTTGGTTCCAACACCGTGTTAAAGTCTCCCCCCATTATCAGCTTTCCGGTCTCTAGGTCTGGGATGCGTCCTAGCATTCGCCTCATAAAATTGGCATCGTCCCAATTCGGGGCATACACGTTTACCAACACCACCATCTCTCCCTGTAATTTGCCACTCACCATCACGTATCTGCCCCCGTTATCCGCCACTATAGTCTTTGCCTCGAACATTACCCGCTTCCCCACTAATATAGCCACCCCCCTGTTTTTCGCATCCAGCCCCGAATGGAACACCTGCCCTACCCATCCTTTGCGCAACCTAACCTGATCTATCAGTTTCAGGTGCGTTTCCTGTAACATGACCACATCTGCTTTAAGTTTCTTAAGGTGTGCGAGTACTCGTGCCCTCTTTATCGGCCCGTGAAGCCCCCTCACGTTCCACGTGATCAGCCGAGTTGGGGGGCTTCCCACCCCCCCCCCCCCCCCTTGCCGGTTAGCCATCATCTTTTTCCAGCTTCTCGCCCAGTTCCCACGCGGCTGTATTTCTCCCAGACGGTGCCCCCCCGCCCATCCTTTCCCGCACCCACTCCCCCCTTTCCCCAGCAGCAGCAACCCAGTAATTCCCCCCTCCCCCCCCCCCCCCCCCGCTAGACCCCCCGCTAGCGTAATTACTCCCCCCATGTTGCTCCCAGAAGTCAGCAAACTCTGGCTGACCTCGGCTTCCCCCCGTGATCACGGCTCGCCCCGTGCGGCGCCCCCTCCTTCCTGCTTCTCTATTCCCGCCATAATTATCATAGCGCGGGAACCAAGCCCGCGCCTCTCCCTCGGCCCCGCCTCCCATGGCCAACGCCCCATCTCCTCTCCCTCCCCACCTCCCCCATCACCACCTGTGGGAGAAAGAAAAGTTACCATACCGCAGGATTAATCATACAATCCCTCTTCGCCCCCCCCCCCCCACCACTCGTCCCACCACTTTGTCCAAACGTTCATTTTCGTAGTCCAATCATTCCAATTTTTCTTCTACAATAAAAGTCCACGCTTCATCCGCCGTCTCAAAGTAGTGGTGCCTCCCTTGATATGTGACCCACAGTCTTGCCGGTTGCAGCATTCCAAACTTTATCTTTTTTTTGTGAAGTACCGCTTTGGCCCGATTAAAGCTCGCCCTCCTTCTCGCCACCTCCGCACTCCAATCTTGATAGACGCGGATCACCGCGTTCTCCCATTTACTACACCGAGTTTTCTTCGCCCATCTAAGGACCATTTCTCTATCCTTAAAACGGAGAAATCTCACCACTATGGCTCTGGGAGATTCTCCTGCTCTCGGTCCTCGCACCATAACTCGGTATGCTCCCTCCACCTCCAACGGACCCGTCGGGGCCTCCACTCCCATTAACGAGTGCAGCATCGTGCTCACATATGCCCCGACGTCCGCCCCCTCCACACCTTCAGGAAGGCCAAGAATCCTCAAGTTGTTCCTCCTTGCGTTATTTTCCAGTGCCTCCAACCTCTCCACAGATCGTTTCTGGTGTGCCTCCTGTATCTCCGACTTCACCACCAGGCCCTGTATGTCGTTTTCATTCTCTGCTGCTTTCGCCTTCACGACCCGAAGCTCCTGCTCCTGGGTCTTTTGTTCCTCTTTCAGCCCTTCAATCGCCTGTAGTATCGGGGCCAACAACTCTTTCTTCATTTCCTTTTTTATCTCCTCCACGCAGCGTTTCAAAAACTCTTGTTGTTCAGGGCCCCATATGAAACTGCCACCTTCCGACGCCATCTTGGTTTCTGCTTGCCTTCCTTGCCGTTGTTCCAAAGGATCCGCTGCAATCCGGCCACTTTCCTCTCCTTTTTCCATCCGTGTCCAGGGGGAACACCCTTCTGGTTTACCGCACGGTGTTTTCAGCCGTTAAAATTGCCGTTGGGGCTCCTATCAAGAGCCCAAAAGTCCGTTTCACAGGGAGCTGCCGAAACGTGCGACTCAGCTGGTCATCGCCGCACCCGAAAGTCCAACTGCGGGGCTTACTTTATCGGAAATTGAGTAGGGTCCTGCAAATTTGGGGGAGAGGAATGCACTAGGAATGTACAAGGAGACCATGACTTGCTATCCGACTGTATATTCTATCGGGTGTACAGTTTTATCAAAGCAGCCCTTACTCTGCTTTTTCCTAGTGTCTCGTCAAACAGTTGCAGCGAGCTGTGCTGCTTTAATATTCGCCAATATTTGTTGGACCGCTTTTTCGTGGGTAAGGGAGGTGACTGTGGGGCTGGCCAAATCAAGTCCAAATAAATACTCGGTACCCTTCATGGGTCGTCCGGTCATGAGGGTGTGGGGGGTGTATCCTGTCGAACTCGACAGATGTGCGAATGGGAGCACTGTGTCCCATGTCGTATTGTGCTGTTGTACCATCTTCCTCAGTGTTGCCTTTAGGGTTCTGTTCATGCGTTCCACAATGCCGCTGGACTGTGGGTGATAGGCAATGTGAAACTTCTGTTTAATTCCAAAAATTGTTGGGACGCTTTTCAGTATTCTGCCTGTGAAGTGCGAACCTTGGTCTGACTCAATACTACGGGGTAGTCCCCATCTAGTAAAAATCTGCTGGGTTAGAATTTTTGCTGTTGCTTTGGCTGTGTTTGTTCAGGAAGGGACTGCTTCCACCCATTTTATGAAGGTGTCAGATGACGACCAACACGTATTTAAATCAATTTCTGCAGGGGGATAGGGGACCAATGTAATCTAACTGCAAGTTCGTCCATGGGCCATTAACAGGACGGGAGTGTCTTAGCTGACCTTTCTTTGCATATCTGTCTGGGTTGTTCTGGGCGCAAATCAAACAATTCTCAATGTAGTGGGTTACGTCAGTTTTCAAATCAGGCCACCAGCAGAGAGGTCTGAGGTGGGCAAGGGTGGATTCTATCCCTTGGTGTCCGTGTCCGTCATGGAATTGACAAATAATCTGGTTCCTGTCGTGGGTGGGGACCACATAAATACCATCCTTTAATATGATTCCCTCGTGTATCGTTAAAGTGTCTTTGAGCCTATCATAGGGAGCTGGGAAGTCTCCTTTTAAAATTTCCTTTAGCGTGTCGTCTTCCTTTTGTGCCTGCGCCAAATCTTGAATATTGGTCTGTGAGACCTGGACCTTGTGTGCTGGGGCACTCTCGGGGGGTTGCCAAAAGTGGCCATGTTGTGAGCCTGCTTTTGCTCGGGCGTCTGCTTTTACGCTACCGGGTGGGGAGGAACAGTGGTGGCTTCTAACTTTTATGATTCCATATTTGCGACCTTTAGCTTCTTTGAGAATGTGTTTTAGTAATGGCGCTGAGGGTAGGGGTTTTCCGTCGGCGGATATAAATCCTCTAGATTCCCACAGGGGCAGGAATTCTGTCAAGCTGTTGCAAACATACAAACTGTCCGAATATATGTCTGCTGGGGACGGGAACGAATCTGGGTGCTGCACAATGTATGCAATGGCTGCTAACTCGGCTGCCTGCGAACCTAAATGTCCAGGCAACTTTAACGAGATTTCCTCTAATGCGCGTCCCTGCGCCTCCTCTACATAAATGCCACATCCTGTAATCCTTTTTCCATTCAGAATTGTGGAGGAGCCATCTACATAAATTTTTAGCGAATTATCTGTGGGCTGGGTTCTCTGTGGTGGGCTGCCTATCTTTTTCGGCACCGATTTGGGAACAAAGGGTCCTGTGTTGTGCTTGGCTTCAATGATTTCACATGTGGGGTTCCTGCATATTGTAAATTGTCGGCCAGAAACGTGTGCGTCTTTGTCCTCTTTACCGTAATGTCGCGTCCTTGTAGGAGTAGGGTCCAGCGCGCTGCTCAGATTTGGCTTACGGTGCCGTCTTTTAGCCTACCGTCTAACAGTAGCTGTGTTGGGGTGTGCTCGGTCAAAATGGTTACAGGGTTGAGTCCTGTTATGTACGAGAAGTACTGAACAGCCAAAAAAACTGCGAGCAAGTGCCTTTCGCAGGCTGAAAATCCTTGCTCTACGGGATCTAAAACTCGTGAGGCATAGGCTACGGGTCCTAAACGATTGTGCCTTTCCTGGAGAAGTACGGCCGAAAGGGTTCGGTCGGTGGTTGCTACCTCTATTGCATATGGGGAGTGTGGGTCTGGTGCCTGCAAAGCGGGGGCTGTACTTAGGGCGTGTTTCAATGTATCTACGGCACCCGTGTGCTGTGGAAGCCAGTTCCATGGGACCTGTTTCTTAAGGAGCTCGGAAAGTGGGGCCGCTTTCATGGCGAAACTGTCTATATGTTCCTGCAGTAACCGACCAGTCCTAAAATGACTGTAACATTATGGGGCAAGGGAAATTTTACAACTGAATCGATCCGTTTCTGTTCTATCTCACGCTCACCATGCGTTATGACTGTACCTAAATAAGTGACCTTTTCTTGGAGAATTTGGGCTTTCTTTGGGGTTGATTGTACATCCAATTTCTTTTAGGAGTCCTAATAGTTCAGAAAGAAGCAAAATGTGCTCTTCCCTGGTGTCAGTCTGTGGGAGCAAGTCGTCCACATACTGAATGAGGCATTCGGGTCGGGGAAATTTTGGCAATTGTCTGTGAAAAATGGAGGGGGAGTTGTGGAAGCCTTGTGGAAGGCATGTCCATGTGTACTGCTGTCCCTGGAAGGTGAACGCAAATTTGTACTGGCACGTTTTGTCCAATGGAATGGACCAAAAGACATGGGTAATGTCCAGAACCGTGAAAAGTTTTGACTGTGATCCCTGCTTTAACATGGTCTCGGGACTCGTGGCAACGATGGGGGCTGCTAATGGAGTTACTTTGTTTAATTCTCTATAATCGATGGTCAGTCACCATGAACCATCTGGTTTTCTTACGGGCCAAATCGAGGCATTGTTCGTTGAGGCTACAGGCCGAATTACGCCTTGGTCCAATAAACTCTGAATTACTTTACTATCTCTCCCTTGGCTTGCTGTGGAAAACCGTATTGTTTCTGGGGCTTAGGATCGGGACCTGTAATGGTGACCATTCCTGGAATTTTACCGCAATCGTGTTTGTGCTGGGCAAACGATGCTTTGCGTTTCTTCAAGACTTTCCTAACTGTTTTGTCCATGGTAATGGTTTGTGGATCAAACCAGTACTCTCCCACTGAGCTAATCCTGTGTGCGTAGTCTCCTACTGTGAGCTGTGCTGGGGGCTTGTGCTTGTGCTGCTCCTGCCATTTTCCACACACACATATTTACGGGGTCGAAAGAAAGGTTCTGTGAGCTCATAAAATCTATCCCCAAGAGGTGTTATGCTGTCTGGGGTAAATCCACCAAAACGACTGAGTGCTTGGTTTTAATGTTACCGATCTGGATATCCATAGGGGCCGTAATGTGTCCCTGCTGGAGGTGTCCTGTTAAGCCACTAAGAGCGATAGTGTCTATAGTGGGCCATATATCTCGCTGGTACATCGTGGACGGGTTTAACGTGGTTCGGGACCCTCCCAAAGGAACTCTACGGGGTGTCCCCGGACTGTGCCTGCAACTACCAGTCTTCCGGACTTGTCCCAAAGAGTGTCGCAGACCCAAGTTGGGGAGTCCGAACACCGTCAATCAGTGCCATTTATGGCCAAATTATCTGCACGGGCACTAACGCTGTGGATAGGTCTGGCATTGTTCCGAGGTGGTGCGTTTGTGGGCTGATTCGTTGCTGTTTTGGGGGGGCATTGCATTCTCGGGCGTAATGTCCCTCGTGTCCACAATTGTAGCATCCCTGCGCTTTAGGGTGCTGCGTGTTATTTCTACCTTCATTTACCCATGCGGGGTCTTGGTGTATCCTTACGGGGTTCATGTTGGCATCTACTTTCTCCTGCTCTGCCTTTTTCTGTAGGGATTGTTCCCAAGCTCTAGATAGTCGCTTCAGTACCCACACTTCATTGTGTGCCGGGTCTGAGGGGTTGTAATTCGCACATGCCTTTTGTCCTGCCTCCGTGGCGTGGGAGACTAAAATACGGGTCCATTTGGCCGTATTGTCTGCAGATAGATGGGCACGTGTTAAATCACCAAATACTGCTGTGAAGTGTATCCAGAGGCGTCCAGCAAATGTTGTTGGATGCTCTCCTTTTTTCTGCCTACATCGGTTGAGTCCTTTCTACTGGATCTCCTCTGTTATAGCCAATTGCATCTAGAATGGCTGTTTTCATATCTTGGAGGCTACCGCCTCTTACATTTTGTGGGTCGGGAAGGGCTGAACTAACAGATGGGTCAAGGCTCATTACAATGAGTTTTACTTCTTCCTGCTCGTCCAGACCGTACACGACGGTCTGTTGCCTAACTCGCTCAAAAAAGTGGTGTGGGTCTGATGTGGGGTGAAAAGTCTCAATTTTATCACGGGCAACCCTTAACTGGGTGATGGTTAGTGGGGTGGTATACACAAAATCGGGTTGGTCTTCTTTCAGTACTCTGCGCTGCATGGTGACTGGATTCATAGGGTTGGGTGCTACCTGTGCAGTTGGCGGTGCGGGTGCTTTCCTTTTCGGGGTCTGGGGGGCTCTATTCTGACTTTCTGTTTCGTTTACATATTATCGATGGGCCGTTTCATTAAGTACCTGCCAATCGGGGCCATCTTCCTGATCTAACTGTGGGCCAAAGGTATCTCTGAACCCATTCTGAACGGATAGCAGTGATTGCAATCTTGCAATTTGCTGCCTGCACTTGGCATGGTCTGCCAAACTCTGCCTCTATTCTGTGGTGGAACTGTGGAGTGCTCGTAGAGCTGCCTTTAAGTCCTCGCATTTTGTTTTTTCAACTGTTCTGCTTGGTGTTCTGTTTCCTCTCTTACCAAAACCGCATGTTGCGTGTCTTGGTAGGCCTTATCATATTGGATCTGAAAGCTACTTAGGTGAGCGAGACAAGATTGGTGTGCCTGTTTGACATCAGCCATCTCCTTGTCCTTCGCCGCTAGCTGCTCTCGGAGTTGCTCATTTACTTTCTCACACTCGCTAACATTTCCCTCACTACTCTTCTCTTTCTCCTCAAGCTGTCTGCAGAGCATCCTCACGACCTCCTCTGTGCCTCGCAGGAGTGCCAAGCAGGACACGATTGCCATCGGCTTACGAACTCTACTTAAATTCGTCTTATGGATCTCGGTCAGGTTATCCTACCAAGTTTGTCCTATATGAACAGGACCTGTTTCCTCATTCGCACAAAATTCAGACCATAGGGGCCATCCTTTACCCTTTCGGTACTTCCTAATTTCCTCTTCCCATATGGGACACTGTTCTGCTCTGTTGGTCGCTGCGACCTTGGGTTCTTGTGGGTGCATAAGGCGTTCCATTGCCTTCATTGCCATCTCTACGATTATCTCTGTATCTCTACCGGGAATTTGGAACAAGAGGGAATAAAGCAGTGGTGCAAACAGTGGGTACGGCTCAAGCTATTTTCCGGTTTACACAACTCCGGAAAGTTTCCGCAACAAAATCTATCGAGGTTACCTGATATCCCTTGTTAGTACGCATGCAAATTACACACTTGCGAATCTTGGCGGTTTGATCGATACTGATCTTACACTTGTGGTTTGTTTAACTTTTCCAATTTGGATTTCTAATTCAACCATTTTATGGGTTCTCTCGGAGTGACACTTCTGGGTCGAGTCCCGTCAGATGTCGCCAATAACTGTTGCCTTTTTTACCTGCTATAAATATGGCAATCAATAAGGTTGCCCTTCTTTCTTTAGATATCGATATTATATTGCTTTCAGAGTCGCCAGGTATCAAATGATACCGCCACAAGGTTCAACCGGGTATCGATCAAAGAGCCAAACACCAGTAGTTAGTTCAAGATAAATGGTACTTTATTTACACACAAGATTAACTTACACATGCAACATAAACACTACGAGCTAAACTACACCTAACAACTATGACAACATGTACTTAACTTCAGGCACCCGGCTTAGGTCAGAGGAACAGTGGCCTTTGTTCGAATCTGGATCTACTGGGGCAGGAGAAGTAACTGCTGCTCAGCTGGGCTCATCCGTTTGGTAGCGGGCGTTGAACTTGAACTTGCTTCTGGCGGTGCTCCGATTGGAGATGGACATTGCCGGAGCACCAGGTCCAAAAGAGATCGAACACATGGCAGTGTCTCTCTTTATCCTTGGGGAGTTTTGTGCTCTTTTGGGCGGTCCTTAGGTTTGGACCCCATTAATTGGGCAGTTCTCGATCACTGTCTTCGATCTGAGCCAATAAAGGGGCGGGTTCCTTGATGGCTGGGCGTGTCCTAAGCCGTCAGTGACCCTGTTGTTTATGCTTCCTGAGTAAAGGGAGTGGCGCCGAAATGTCTGGACTTGTATCGGTTACCTGAGTATCAATCCTTTGTCTTACGGAGCTGGGCCATCAAAATGCTCATCGGTTGGGGTTTTGATGCAGTCTGCATTCTTTGCTCACAAATATACATTCAAGCTCTGTGCCTGCCTGAATCTTACATTGTCCACATTTCCCTTTAGGCTTTGCAAACGCCATGTTTCTTGTTGTAAGTGGCCATCCCAGATGGCTACAAACCATACAACAGATCTCAGCAATGGACTTCTTGAGTGTATAATTCCTCATCTCAATTTGTAAGGCTTCTATCTTGCCTGTACTGAATTTGGATTTACCTATTCCCCTCAAAATCAAAATTTTACTTCACATAAAATTTGTAAAACAAATCAGATGCAACTGAATGGAGAAACTGTCCTTCCCCTATAATTAAATATCCCCTGTTATTCCATCTGGAACTTATGCGCATATCATGTTGGTAGAATTAGCCAAGTACCCAAATTATTATCTTAAAACTGCAAGAAGTAATTTTGAGGTATCCCAAGTAAACCAACCCTTAAACCCTTTGGATTATATATTAAAACAGCATTCTTCATTTATATCTCGCAATCAAAGTAGAACACAGAACAAGCATTACATTCATGATAATAGGGGAACCAAATGCTCAGTTACAACTTTTCAAACAATAGCATACTCTGACATTATCAGTTTCAATTTCAATTGTAACAACTCATTGCAATATTGTTATATTACTTATTCATGTATTATTATTCAAACCTGAACAGATGTGAATATCAAAAAAGTCAATATCACTTGTATCCATACAGATATATTAATAAATACACAGTTGCGTTGAGAAAAAGACAAGTTACACCATTTTATCTATTGTGCAAAGGTGATGTCATAACAAATGTTTAGCATGAATGAAGCTACTACTTGAATATTCCTTGTGTGAATTTCAGTTTGTGCAACTGAATGTTTTCAGTTTTTATGAAAGTTTATTTCATTATGAGAGAATCTTAATCAAGGAAGTTCATCATTATATAACATGATGGGGCGGCACGTGGCACAATGGTTAGCATTGCTGCCTAAGGCACTGAGGAAGCGGGTTCGAATCCCGCCCCTGGGTCACTGTCGGTGCAGAGTTTGCACATTCTCCCGTGGCTGCGTGGGTTTCACTTCCACAACCCAAAGATGTGCAGGTTAGGTGGATTGGCCATGCTAAATTATGCCTTAATTGGAAAAAAATATAATTGGGTACTCTAAATTTATTTTTAAAAAATTATATAACATGATGGAATTACTCACACAGATTTTTGTAATAACAAAAACATCCAATTTCAGTATGTAAATCTAAAAGCAACCAACCAATGTGTTACCAATATTGAAATATCATTGTTAGCGTATTTGTTAAAATAATAGACAAAGGTTATGAATCTGTTCACACTCTTCTATTAATGTCAAACACTGCAGTTTTAATATATTTTTAATATTCTATAAAAAGCAGCATTTGTTTCTTGTCTAAAAAGAAAGCTATCATTGCAAAGGGGATAAATGTTACAGCAGTACATAGTGAAGTATTTATCACATTCCTTTTGGATCGAATGGTCACATTCTCATGCTGAGATCTTACTGTGTCTGGGCATTAAAGCATGCATTAGTTTGAGGCGTAACTGCAAACTTACTCTCAATTGGCACGATTCTCCGGCCTCGTTCTGCTCTCGATTGAGCGCAACGCGGCTGGAGAATGCCGTGAGAGGCTCCCGACAGGCTCTGCGCCTCCCGGGATTCTCCGAAATCCCGTGAGATGTCGGATCAGAGCCCCGCCCCAAAGGGGCAGGACCAAATGCCGCTCGTGGAATTAGGTTGTAAACCTGCATATGACCTACCTGACCAGGATCCACTGGCCTCCCTCGAATCTTCGGTCTCCCCAAGGAGGCTTCAGCCGGGCGCCGATCAGTGCTGGTCTACACAAATGTGGACCAGGTGGAATTCCACCCGGGGGTCTCCTGGGCCACCGGAGACCCCAGGGTGGTCAGGGTAAGTGGAGGGGGATCCCAGGCTCTCCCCCTGGAATGTGGGCACCTTGGCACTACCCAGCTGGCACCTTGGCACTGCCACTCTGGCATTGCCAAGGTGCCCAAATGGCACTGCCAGGCCAGCAGGAGCACTGCCTGGGTTTCAGGGTGGCAGTGCAAGGGTGCCAGGGTGGCAGAGCCAAGGGCCAGGGGGCAAGGGGAGCTATGCCCATGAAATGAGGGGGGTGTTGAAAGTGGGGGGAGGGGGTGAAGTGCTGGAGTGCAGGGCAGGTAAGTAGAGACGTCTGGGATGTTGGGTGGGTATCCTAGAAGGAATAGGGTGTTTTAAGACAGGATAGGGGGCCTGAAAAGGGGGGAACCTGAGGGACCCCATAACGGGGTGTCTTCACTTGGGGCTGAGATGTTTACACCTCAGGAAGGCTTTTATATTACAATGATAGACTTTGGGCGCGATGTGGGTGTGGGATAGTGTCCATGTGTGTAGGGGGGGATGTCATTGCCCATGGGTGTGGGGAACCCATAAACTCACTTAGAGACCAGGGCACCCTTTCAAAATGGCAGCCCGATCTCGGAGTTCAGCTCCCCAGTGTTAAAAATAATTCTCAGTGTGGGCTAAACCGGTGAGAAACGCCCCAGGGCCCAAAAAAGTGACAAAACGTCATCGAATAGCGGTTGGGAATTCACCGGCAGAGCCAGCGGGAAACTCCCTGAAAAACTCACCACAAATTAACTTTGACATTTTTGGGGAGATCGCGCCCAAAGTCTATCATTGTAATATAAAAGCCTTCCTGAGGTGTAAACATCTCAGCCTGTAGTTTCAAATAGACTTTCTTAATGGATAATTCATATAATGATTCTTTACCTGGCATGGTTTTTTCATCCTTATTGCCACAACATGGTATCTGTAACAGCAAATCTCACAGCTCCATGACCCTCTTTCACTAATCCACTTCAAAAGACATGGCTGGTGTGAGTAGCGTACTGAGCCATCACATCGACAAGGACTCAGCAATTCACCCTTGAGGAGGCACAAAGGGAGAGCAAAATACAAAAGATTTAACAAACTGCATGACAGTTACCACAAGCTTGTGCAAATGTGCTTAGTTCAGATATTCTCTCATGAAACACATCCTCAAGTACCATATGATTCTCAAAGTATTCAAGTTAATATGGTGCATTTTAAAACCTTCTATAATTGATCTGGCAATTTCATTGCGTTCCCTTTTCACTCGTCTTAAAGGAAAAGTTGGGGCTGGATTCTCCGCCCCGCCACGCCACATTTCTGCCCCGACCCACTGGCGGGATTCTCCGTTACGCCGGCCGGTCAATGGGGTTTCCCATTGTGGGGAAGCCCCACGCCGTCGGGAAACCCCCAGGCGCGGGCAAAACGGAGAATCACGCCGGCGGAGAATCCCGCCCCTAATAATTGATTAGAAAGCCTCTAACCTGAAGTTTAGATAAATCCGTCCAAATATAATGCTTTCAGAAGCCTCTTTTCTTTGACACACAAATCTGAAGTACTTTTTGAGTTCCTGATCTCAAACATGCAGTTAGTAAAGATCTTGGGACTTCCGGGTACGGCTATGTGGAGCTGAGCCGCACGATTCGGCAGCTCCCGCTACCACGGACTTTCGGGCTCGCTAGAAGAGCCCCAACGGAACTTTATTTGATACTAACCCGTGGGGAAGGTAAGAGGGAGGTCCCCCTCCAACTTGTATGAAACGGACTCGAAGCGTAACGGCCACAAAAGTGGCATTGGAGCGACGGGAAAAACTGGGGAAAAAAGACAAAATGGCGGCGGCCAGAGACAAAGTGGAGCTGCAGGAGTTTATCAAGTACTGCTTCGAGGAGCAGTGCGAGGAGATGCCTAAGGAAATGCTGGCGCCTATGCTTTCGGCAATCGAAGGACTAGGGATCACCCAGAAGGCCCACGAGGTTCAGATCCAGGAGGTACAAAAAAGAGTTGGTCAGAACGAGGACGAGATCTCGGGCCTGGTGGTGAGAGTGGAGCAGAACGAGGAGCTACACAGGAGGTGGGCAGGAAGACTCAAAGACCTGGAGAACAGGTCGAGGAGAAAGAATCTGCGGATCCTGGGTCTCCCTGAAGGAGCGGAGGGGGCCGATGCCGGGGCATACGTGTGCATGATGCTCGGGGCGATGATGGGCAAGAAGGCCCCTTCGCGGCCGCTGGAGTTGGACGGGGCACACCGGGTGCTGGCGAGGAGGCCCCGGGCAAATGAGCCGCCAAGGGCGATGGTGGTGAGGTTCCACCGGTTCACGGACAGAGAGTGGGTCCTGAAATTGGCCAAGAAGGAGCGGAGCAGTAAGTGGGACAATGCAGAGATCCGAATATACCCGGACTGGAGCACGGAGGTTGCAAAGCGGAGAGCGGGTTTCAACCGGGCCAAAGCAGTGTTGCACCGGAAAGAAGTGAAATTTGGAATGATGCAGCCAGCGCGACTGTGGGTCACATACAAGGGCCAACACTACTACTTTGAAACGCCTGAAGAGGCGTGGACATTTATACAAACCGAAAAGTTGGACTCTAACTGAGGGTTTGTGAGGGTGGGTGGGATATTTGAGGTTTGATGTGTGATGGTTGTTGTGTATAGGGGGTCAATCACAATCACGTGCAGGAAATGTTACATGGGCTGGGGGAGAGAGACAAGGCCACGACAGGAGCTGCGCCAGAGGGAGCGGAGCGGGCTTTGGAAAGCGCGGGGTTTCTTGTTTTTCCCACGTGCGGGAAGAAAGGTGGGAGGGGAACTCCCACACGGGGAGGTCAATGGGATAGCGGGGGTAGCCGGGGTCAGCAGGTGTCAGCTGACTTACGGGAGTGACATGGGGGGAGCAAAAAAGCTAGACAGGGATCTAGCGGGGGGGAGGGAAGGGGGGGGGGGTGGGGGGGAAAGGGTTGCTGCTGCACTGGCCGAAAGGGAATGGGACATAGAAGAGGTGGTCGGGACGGGGGTCCCCCGTCTGGGGGACTGGAGGGTGAGGGAGGCGTGGACACGGGACTGGCCCAGAAAAGGAGATGGCTAGTCGGCAGGGGGTGGCGGGGTGAGAGCCCCTCCAATCCGGCTGATAACGTGGAACGTGAGGGGCCTGAATGGGCCGGTGAAGAGGGCTCGAGTGTTCACGCACTTAAAGGGACTGATGGCAGACGTGGTCATGCTCCAAGAGACACACCTGAAGGTGGCGGACCAGGTCAGGTTAAGAAAGGGATGGGTGAGACTGAAGGCGGACGTAGTCATGCTCCAGGAGATGCACCTGAAGGTGGCGGATCAGGCTAGATTAAGAAAAGGATGGGTGGGACAGGTATTCCACTCAGGGTTGGACTCGAAAAACAGAGGGGTGGCAATATTGGTGGGGAAACGTGTATCATTCGAGGCTAAGAATATAGTGGTGGACAGTGGGGGCAGATATGTGATGGCGAGTGGCAGACTGCAGGGAGAGGCGTTTGTGCTGGTGAATGTATATGCCCCGAACTGGGATGACGCGGGATTCATGAAGCGAATGCTGGGACCTATCCCGGACCTGGAGGTGGGAAGCTTGGTAATGGGGGGGGGATTTTAACACCGTGCTGGATCCAGGGCTAGACCGGTCCAGATCCAGGACCGGGAGAAGGCCGGCAGCGGCCAAGGTGCTTAAGGGATTTATGGAACAAATGGGGGGAGTGAATCCGTGGAGATTCGCCAGGCCGATGGCTAAAGAGTTCTCTTTCTTCTCCCACGTCCATAAGGTATGCTCCCGGATAGACTTTTTCGTTTTGGGAAGGGCACTGATCCCGAAAGTGGCAGGAACGGAGGAGTACTCGGCCATAGCTGTTTCAGACCACGCCCCGCATTGGGTGGATTTGGAACTAGGAGAGGAAAGGGAGCAGTGCCCACTCTGGCGACTAGATATGGGACTATTGGCGGACGAGGGGTCTGCGGAAGGGTGAGGGGGTGTATTGAGCGATACCTGGAGGTCAACGACGATGGGGAGGTTCAGGTGGGGGTAGTATGGGAAGCGCTGAAGGCGGTGGTTAGAGGAGAGCTGATCTCCATCAGAGCCCACAAGGGGAAACAAGAGGGCAAAGAAAGAGAGATATGAGTGGGGGAAATTTTGAGGGTGGATAAAAAATATGCGGAGGCCCCAGACGAAGGGCTATACAGAGAAAGACGAAGACTACAGACGGAGTTTGACCTGTTGACCACGGGAAAGGCAGAGGCACAGTGGAGGAAGGCACAGGGGATGCAATATGAGTATGGGGAAAAGGCGAGCCGGCAGTTGGCCCACCAACTTCGGAAGAGGATGGTGGCGAGAGAGATCGGGGGAGTTAGGGACGAAACGGGAAATATGGAGCAGAGAGCAGGGAAAGTGAACGAGGTGTTCAAGACCTTTTATGAGAGGCTATATAAGTCCCAACCTCTTTTTTTTTTTTTTTTTTTTTTTTTTTTTTTTTTTTTTAAAGTACTGGTGGACAAGGATAAGAGTGGTCCGAGGATGAATGTGCTAAATTGGGGGAAGGCTAATTATAACAATATTAGGCGGGACCTGAAGAACATAGATTGGGGGCGGATGTTTGAGGGCAAATCAACATCTGACATGTGGGAGGCTTTCAAGTGTCAGTTGAAAGGAATACAGGACAGGCATGTTCCTGTGAGGAAGAAAGATAAATACGGCAATTTTCGGGAACCTTGGATGACGAATGATATTGTAGGCCTCGTCAAAAAGAAAAAGGAGGCATTTGTCAGGGCTAAAAGGCTGGGAACAGACGAAGCCTGTGTGGCATATAAGGAAAGTAGGAAGGAACTTAAGCAAGGAGTCAGGAGGGCTAGAAGGGGTCATGAAAAGTCATTGGCAAATAGGGTTAAGGAAAATCCCAAGGCTTTTTACACTTACATAAAAAGCAAGAGGGTAGCCAGGGAAAGGGTTGGCCCACTGAAGGATAGGCAAGGGAATCTATGTGTGGAGCCAGAGGAAATGGGCGAGGTACTAAATGAATACTTTGCATCAGTATTCACCAAAGAGAAGGAATTGGTAGATGTTGAGTCTGGAGAAGGGGGTGTAGATAGCCTGGGTCACATTGTGATCCAAAAAGACGAGGTGTTGGGTGTCTTAAAAAATATTAAGGTAGATAAGTCCCCAGGGCCGGATGGGATCTACCCCAGAATACTGAAGGAGGCTGGAGAGGAAATTGCTGAGGCCTTGACAGAAATCTTTGGATCCTCGCTGTCTTCAGGGGATGTCCCGGAGGACTGGAGAATAGCCAATGTTGTTCCTCTGTTTAAGAAGGGTGGCAGGGATAATCCCGGGAACTACAGGCCGGTGAGCCTTACTTCAGTGGTAGGGAAATTACTGGAGAGAATTCTTCGAGACAGGATCTACTCCCATTTGGAAGCAAATGGACGTATTAGTGAGAGGCAGCACGGTTTTGTGAAGGGGAGGTCGTGTCTCACTAACTTGATCGAGTTTTTCGAGGAGGTCACTAAGATGATTGATGCAGGTAGGGCAGTAGATGTTGTCTATATGGACTTCAGTAAGGCCTTTGACAAGGTCCCTCATGGTAGACTAGTACAAAAGGTGAAGTCACACGGGATCAGGGGTGAACTGGCAAGGTGGATACAGAACTGGCTAGGCCATAGAAGGCAGAGGGTAGCAATGGAGGGATGCTTTTCTAATTGGAGGGCTGTGACCAGTGGTGTTCCACAGGGATCAGTGCTGGGACCTTTGCTCTTTGTAGTATATATAAATGATTTGGAGGAAAATGTAACTGGTCTGATTAGTAAGTTTGCAGACGACACAAAGGTTGGTGGAATTGCGGATAGCGATGAGGACTGTCTGAGGATACAGCAGGATTTAGATTGTCTGGAGACTTGGGCGGAGAGATGGCAGATGGAGTTTAACCTGGACAAATGTGAGGTAATGCATTTTGGAAGGGCTAATGCAGGTAGGGAATATACAGTGAATGGTAGAACCCTCAGGAGTATTGAAAGTCAAAGAGATCTAGGAGTACAGGTCCACAGATCACTGAAAGGGGCTACACAGGTGGAGAAGGTAGTCAAGAAGGCATACGGCATGCTTGCCTTCATTGGCCGGGGCATTGAGTATAAGAATTGGCAAGTCATGTTGCAGCTGTATAGAACCTTAGTTAGGCCACACTTGGAGTATAGTGTTCAATTCTGGTCGCCACACTACCAGAAGGATGTGGAGGCTTTAGAGAGGGTGCAGAAGAGATTTACCAGAATGTTGCCTGGTATGGAGGGCATAAGCTATGAGGAGCGATTGAATAAACTCGGTTTGTTCTCACTGGAACGAAGGAGGTTGAGGGGCGACCTGATAGAGGTATACAAAATTATGAGGGGCATAGACAGAGTGGATAGTCAGAGGCTTTTCCCCAGGGTAGAGGGGTCAATTACTAGGGGGCATAGGTTTAAGGTGAGAGGGGCAAAGTTTAGAGTAGATGTACGAGGCAAGTTTTTTACGCAGAGGGTAGTGGGTGCCTGGAACTCACTACCGGAGGAGGTAGTGGAGGCAGGGACGATAGGGACATTTAAGGGGCATCTTGACAAATATATGAATAGGATGGGAATAGAAGGATACGGACCCAGGAAGTGTAGAAGATTGTAGTTTAGTCGGGCAGTATGGTCGGCACGGGCTTGGAGGGCCGAAGGGCCTGTTCCTGTGCTGTACAGTTCTTTGTTCTTTGTTCTTTGTTCAACCCCCGGGGGGAAAAGAAGGAATGTTACACTTTCTGGACCAGCTAAGGTTCCCGAAGGTGAAGGGGCAGGAGGTGGCAGGTCTGGGGGAGCCAATCGAGGTGGATGAGGTGATTAAAGGACTGGGGAACATGCAGGCAGGGAAGGCCCTGGGACCAGACGGGTTTCCGGTGGAATTCTACAGGAAGTATGTGGATCTGTTGGCCTCGCTCTTGGCAAGAACCTTTAATGAGGCTAAGGAAAGGGGGATGCTACCCCCGACAATGTCGGAGGCAACGATATCGCTAATCCTGAAACGAGATAAAGACCCGCTGCAATGCGGGTCATACAGGCCTATCTCACTCCTAAATGTAGATGGCAAACTGCTGGCAAAAGTGATGGCAGCAAGGATAGAGGATTGCGTCCCAGGGGTGGTGCATGACGACCAGACAGGGTTTGTAAAGGGGAGACAACTGAATGTTAATGTACGAAGGTTGCTGGGGGTGATGATGACGCCCCCACCGGAGGGGGAGGCAGAGATAGTGGCGGCGATGGGTGCAGAGAAGGCATTCGATAGGGTGGAGTGGGACTATCTGTGCTGAAGAGGTTTGGGTTCGTTGAGGGGTTTATTAGATGGGTCAGACTCTTATATGGGGCCCCGGTGGCAAACGTAGTCACAAACCGGCAAAGATTGGGGTATTTTCGGCTACATAGGGGTACAAGACAGGGGTGTCCCCTGTCCCCGTTACTGTTCGCGTTGGCAATTGAACCACTGGCCATAGCACTGAGGGATTCTAAGAAGTGGAGGGGGGTGCTTAGAGGGGGAGAGGAGCACCGAGTGTCGCTCTACGCAGATGATCTACTGCTATACGTTGCGGACCCCGTAGAGGGGATGCCAGAAGTATTGCAGATACTTAGGGAGTTTGGAGAGTTCTCGGGATACAAGCTAAATTTGGGGAAGAGCGAGCTTTTTGTAATGCACCCCGGGGAACAGGGAAGGGGGATAGATGCTCTGCCGCTGAGGAGAGTGGAAAGGAACTTCCGATACCTGGGGACCCAGGTGGCCAGGAACTGGGGAACCCTGCATAGACTTGACCTGACGCGACTGGTGGAGCAGATGGAGGAGGACTTTAAGAGGTGGGATATGGTGCCGCTATCGCTGGCGGGCAGAGTGCAGGCAGTTAAAATGGTGGTCCTCCTGAGGTTTCTTTTCGTGTTTCAGTGCCTCCCCATTCTGATCACAAAGGCCTTTTTAAAAAAAATAGACAGGAGCATTACGAGCTTTGTGTGGGCAGGAAAGACACCGAGAGTAAAGAGGGGGTTCTTGCAGCGTAGTAGGGACAGAGGGGGACTGGCGCTGCCGGGTTTGAGCGACTACTACTGGGCCGCCAATGTGTCGATGGTCTGTAAGTGGGTGAGGGAGGAAGAGGGAGCAGCGTGGAAGAAGCTGGAGATGGCATCCCGTAAGTGAACGAGCCTAAAAGCGCTGGTGACGGCGCCGCTGCCGTTCTCCCCGAAAAGGTACACCACAAACCCAGTGGTGGTGGCAACCTTGAGGATCTGGGGGCAGTGGAGGCGACACAGGGGAGTGACGGGTGCCTCGGTGTGGTCCCCGATAAGGAATAACCACAGGTTTGTCCCAGGGAGGATGGATGGGGGGGTTCCAGTGTTGGCAACGAGCAGGAATTAGGAAGCTGAGGGACCTGTTTATAGACGGGACGTTTGCAAGTCTGGGAGCACTAGAAGAAAAATATAAGTTGCCTCCGGGGAACGCCTTCCGGTATATGCAAGTGAGGGCATTTGCGAGGCAACAGGTGAGGGAATTTCCGCAGCTCCCGACGCAGGGGATCCAAGATAGAGTGATTTCTGGGGCATGGGTCGGAGAGGGCAAAGTGTCCGAAATATACCGGGAGATGAGGGACGATGATAGAGGAGCTGAAGGGAAAATGGAAAGAAGAGCTGGGGGAAGAGATTGAGGAGGGGCTATGGGCTGATGCCCTAAGTAGGGTAAATTCCTCGTCCTCGTGTGCCAGGCTTAGCCTGATTCAATTTAAGGTTCTACATAGAGCACACATGACCGGAGCAAGACTGAGCAGGTTTTTCGGGGTGGAGGACAGGTGTAGGAGGTGCTCGGGAAGCTCGGCGAACCACACACACATGTTCTGGTCGTGTCCGGCACTGCGTGAGTTCTGGGGGGGGCGTGGCAAGGGTAATTTCAAAGGTGGTGAAGGTCCGGGTCAAACCAGGCTGGGGGTTGGCTATATTTGGGGTTGCGGAAGAGCCGGGAGTGCGGGAGGCAAAAGAGGCCGATATTTTGGCCTTTGCGTCCCTAGTAGCCCGGCGTAGGATTCTACTCATGTGGAAGGAAGCGAAACCCCCAGGCATGGAGGCCTGGATAAACGACATGGCAGGGTTCATAAGATTGGAACGAATAAAATTTGCGTTGAGAGGATCGGCTCAGGGGTTCTCCAGGCGGTGGCAACCGTTCCTTGACTATGTCGCGGAACGATAATGAAAAGATAGAAATGACAGCAGCAGCAACACGGGGGGGTGGGGGGGGGGGGGGGGGGCACTATTTTGTGTTTTTGCTGTTTGTTTTTTCTTTTTTTTAATTTAGATGTTGTTGTTAGTTCACTATATTATTTAAATAATGTTATTTACCAGTTAATGCATAATCCCTTGTTGAGTTGTAAAAACGGAAAAAATTTTGTTTGAAAAATTTTAATAAAATATATTTTTTTTTAAAAGAAAGGGATGGGTAGGACAGATATTCCACTCGGGACTGGACGCGAAGAATAGAGGGGTGGCAATATTGGTGGGAAAACGGGTGTTATTTGAGGCCAAGACTATTGTAGTGGACAATGGAGGGCGATATGTAATGGTGAATGGTAGGTTGCAAGGGACGCGGGTGGTGTTGGTAAACGTATACACCCCGAACTGGGATGATGCAGGATTCATGAAGCGCATGTTGAGGCGCATTCCGGACCTGGAGATAGGAGGCCTGATAATGGGAGGGGACTTCAATACAGTGTTGAATCCAGCACTGGACTGCTCCAAATCAAGGACTGGGAAGAGGCCAAGGTGCTCAGGGGGTTTATGGATCAGATGGGGGGAGTGGACCCATGGCGGTTTGCAAGGCCACAGGCCAGGGAATTTTCTTTCTTCTCCCATGTACACAAAGCCTACTCCCGGATAGATTTTTTTGTTCTGGGCAGGGCGCTCATCCCGAGGGTGGAGGGGACGGAGTATTCAGACATAGCCGTTTCGGACCATGCCCCGCACTGGGTGGAACTGGCGCTGGGAGAGGAGAGGGACCAATGCCCGCTGTGGTGGCTGGATGTGGGACTGCTGGCGGACGAGGTGGTGTGTGGGAAGGTGAGGGGGTGTATCGAAAGGTACTTGGAGGCCAATGACAACCGGGAGGTGCGGGTGGGGGTGGTATGGGAGGCGTTGAAGGCGGTGATCAGGGGAGAGCTAATCTCCATTAGGGCTCATAGGGAGAAGATAGAGGGCATGGAAAGGGAGAGGTTAGTGGGGGAGATTTTGAGAGTGGACAGGAGATACGCAGAGGCCCCGGAGGAAAGATTACTTGGGGAAAGACGACGGCTACAGAAGGAGTTTGACCTGTTGACCACAGGGAAGGCGGAGGCACAGTGGAGGAAAATGCAGGGGGCGATCTACGAGCATGGGGAAAAGGCTAGTCGGATGCTGGCACACCAGCTCCGTAAGAGGATGGCAGCGAGGGAAATAGGGGGAGTCAAGGATGGAAGGGGAGCCATGGTTCGGAGTGCGATGAAAATAAACGAGGTATTTAAGGCCTTCTATGAAGAGCTGTACAGATCCCAGCCCCCAGCGGGGGAAGAGGGGATGAGACGATTCCTAGACCAACTGAGATTCCCGAGGGTGGAAGAGCAGGAGGTGGCTGGCTTGGGGGCACCAATTGGGTTGGAGGAGCTGAGCAAGGGTTTGGGGAGTATGCAGGCGGGGAAGGCCCCGGGACCGGACGGGTTCCTGGTGGAGTTCTACAGGAAGTATGTAGACCTGTTGGCCCCGTTACTAGTGAGGACCTTTAACGAGGCAAGAGAGGAGGGGACCCTGCCCCCGACAATGTCGGAAGCGACAATTTATTTGATCTTAAAGCGGGACAATGACCCACTGCAATGTGGATCGTACAGGCCGATCTCGCTCCTCAATGTGGATGCAAAGTTGCTGGAAAAAGTGCTGGCCACGAGGATCGAGGACTGTGTCCCGGGGGTGATCCACGAGGACCAGACGGGATTTGTAAAGGGCAGGCAATTAAACACAAACGTGCGGAGGCTTTTAAACGTGATGATGATGCCATCGGAGGAGGGGGAGGCGGAGATAGTGGCAGCTATGGTCGCGGAGAAGGCCTTTGACCGAGTAGAGTGGGAGTACCTCTGGGAGGCGCTGCGTAGGTTTGGGTTCGGGGGAGGGTTTATTAGTTGGGTTAAGCTCCTTTACAGAGCCCCGGTGGCGAGTGTAGTGACGAACCGGCGGAGGTCGGAGTACTTTCGACTGTACCGAGGGACGAAACAGGGGTGCCCCCTGTCCCCCCTGCTGTTCGCATTGCCGATCAAACCATTGGCCATGTCATTGAGGGAGTCTAATAAATGGAGGGGGGTGGTCCGAGGGGGAGAAGAGCATCGGGTGTCGCTATATGCGGATTACCTGTTGCTGTACGTGGTGGAACCAATGAAGGGGATGGTGGAGGTCATGCAGGCTCTGAGGGAGTTTGGGGAGTTTTCGGGCAATAAGCTCAATGTAGGGAAGAGTGAGCTCTTCGTATTACAGGCAGGGGACCAGGAAAGAGGGATAGGGGGCCTACTGCTGAGGAGGGCGGAGGGGAGCTTTCGGTACCTGGGGATCCAGATAGCCAGGAGTTGCGGGGCCCTACATAAACTGAACCTGACGAGATTGGTGGAGCAAATGGAGGGGGACTTCAAAAGATGGGACATGTTACCGCTCTCGCTGGCGGGTAGAGTGAAGTCGGTCAAAATGGTGGTCCTCCCGAGGTTTCTGTTTGTGTTTCAGTGCGTTCCCATCGTGATCACCAAGTCCATTTTTTAAGAGAGTAGGTAGGAGTATTATGGGGTTTGTGTGGGCGAATAAGACTCCGAGGGTAAGGAGAAGGTTCCTGGAACGCAGTAGGGACTGAGGAGGGTTGGCGCTGCCAAATCTAGGGAGCTACTACTGGGCAGCAAATGTGGCGATGATCCGCAAATGGGTTATGGAGGGAGAGGGGGCGGCATAGAAGAGGATGGAGATTGCGTCCTGCAAAGGGACGAGCCTGGGGGCGTTGGTGACGGCACCGCTGCCGCTCTCGCCGACAAAGTATACCATGAGCCCGGTGGTGGCTGCAACGATAAGGATCTGGGGCCAGTGGAGACGGCACCGGGGCACAATGGGAGCATCGGTATGGTCCCCAATCAGCGGTAACCACCGTTTTGCTCCGGGGAAGATGGACGGGGGGTTCCAGAGCTGGCATCGGGCGGGGATTAGAAGAATGGGGGACCTGTTCATTGACGGGACAAGAACAAAGAGCAAAGAAATGTACAGCACAGGAACAGGCCCTCCAAGCCCGTGCCGACCATGCTGCCTGACTAAACTACAATCTTCTACACTTCCTGGGACGGTATCCCTCTAATCCCATCCTATTCATGTATTTGTCAAGATGCCCCTTAAATGTCACTATTGTCCCTGCTTCCATCACCTCCTCCGGTAGCGAGTTCCAGGCACCCACTACCCTCTGCGTAAAAAACTTGCCTCGTACATCTACTCTAAACCTTGCCCCTCTCACCTTAAACCTATGCCCCCTAGTAATTGACCCCTCTACCCCGGGGAAAAGCCTCTGACTGTCCACTCTGTCTATGCCCCTCATAATTTTGTAGACCTCTATCAGGTCGCCCCTCAACCTCCTTCGTTCCAGTGAGAACAAACCGAGTTTATTCAACCGCTCCTCATAGCTAATGCCCTCCATACCAGGCAACATTCTGGTAAATCTCTTCTGCACCCTCTCTAAAGCCTCCACATCCTTCTGGTAGTGTGGCGACCAGAATTGAACACTATACTCCAAGTGTGGCCTAACTAAGGTTCTATACAGCTGCAACATGACTTGCCAATTCTTATACTCAATGCCCCGGCCAATGAAGGCAAGCATGCCGTATGCCTTCTTGACTACCTTCTCCACCTCTGTTGCCCCTTTCAGTGACCTGTCGACCTGTACTCCTAGATCTCTTTGACTTTCAATACTCTTGAGGGTTCTACCATTCACTGTATATTCCCTACCTGCATTTGACCTTCCAAAATGCATTACCTCACATTTGTCCGGATTAAGCTCCATCTGCCATCTCTCCGCCCAAGTCTCCAAACAATCTAAATCCTGCTGTATCCTCTGACAGTCCTCATCGCTATCCGCAATTCCACCAACCTTTGTGTCGTCTGCAAACTTACTAATCAGACCAGTTACATTTTCCTCCAAATCATTTATATATACTACAAACAGCAAAGGTCCCAGCACTGATCCCTGTGGAATACCACTGGTCACAGCCCTCCAATTAGAAAAGCATCCTTCCATTGCTACTCTCTGCCTTCTATGACCTAGCCAGTTCTGTATCCACCTTGCCAGCTCACCCCTGATCCCGTGTGACTTCACCTTTTGTACTAGTCTCCCATGAGGGACCTTGTCAAAGGCCTTACTGAAGTCCATATAGACAACATCCACTGCCCTACCTGCATCAATCATCTTAGTGATCTCCTCGAAAAACTCTATCAAGTTAGTGAGCCAGGACCTCCCCTTCACAAAACCATGCTGCCTCTCACGAATACGTCCATTTGCTTCCAAGTGAGAGTATGAAATTAGATCCTGTCTCGAAGAATTCTCTCCAGTAATTTCTCTACCACTGAAGTAAGGCTCACCGGCCTGTAGTTCCCGGGATTATCCTTGCTACCCTTCTTAAACAGAGGAACAACATTGGCTATTCTCCAGTCCTCCGGGACATCACCTGAAGATAGTGAGGATCCAAAGATTTCTGTCAAGGCCTCAGCAATTTCCTCTCCAGCCTCCTTTAGTATTCTGGGGTAGATCCCATCAGGCCCTGGGGACTTATCTACCTTAATATTTTTTAAGACACCCAACACCTCGTCTTTTTGGATCTCAATGTGACCCAGGCTATCGACACACCCTTCTCCAGACTCAACATCTACCAATTTCTTCTCTTTGGTGAATACTGATGCAAAGTATTCATTTAGTACCGTGCCCATTTCCTCTGGCTCCACACATAGATTCCCTTGCCTATCCTTCAGTGGGCCAACCCTTTCCCTGGCAATCCTCTTGCTTTTTATGTACATGTAAAAAGCCTTGGGATTTTCCTTAACCCTATTTGCCAATGGCTTTTCGTGACCCCTTCTAGCCCTCCTGACTCCTTGCTTAAGTTCCTTCCTACTTTCCTTATATTGCACACAGGCTTCGTCTGTTCCCAGCCTTTTAGCCCTGACAAATGCCTCCTTTTTCTTTTTGACGAGGCCTACAATATCTCTCGTTATCCAAGGTTCCCGAAAATTGCCGTATTTATCCTTCTTCCTCACAGGAACATGCCGGTCCTGAATTCCTTTCAACTGACACTTGAAAGCCTCCCACATGTCAGATGTTGATTTGCCCTCAAACATCCGCCCCCAATCTATGTTCTTCAGTTCCCGCCTAATATTGTTATAATTAGCCTTCCCCCAATTTAGCACATTCATCCTAGGACCACTCTTATCCTTGTCCACCAGTACTTTAAAACTTACTGAATTGTGGTCACTGTTCCCGAAATGCTCCCCTACTGAAACATCTACCACCTGGCCAGGCTCATTCCCCAATACCAGGTCCAGTACCTCCCCTTCCCTAGTTGGACTGTCTACATATTGTTTTAAGAAGCCCTCCTTACAAACTCCGCCCCGTCTAAGCCCCTGGCACTAAGTGAGTCCCAGTCAATATTGGGGAAGTTGAAGTCTCCCATCACCACAACCCTGTTGTTTTTACTCTTTTCCAAAATCTGTCTACCTATCTGCTCCTCTATCTCCCGCTGGCTGTTGGGAGGCCTGTAGTAAACCCCCAACATTGTGACTGCACCCTTCTTATTCCTGATCTCTACCCATATAGCCTCACTGCCCTCGGAGGTGTCCTCCTATAGTACAGCTGTGATATTCTCCCTAACCAGTAGGGCAACTCCGCCTCCCCTTTTACATCCCCCTCTATCCTGCCTGAAACATCTAAATCCTGGAACGTTTAGCTGCCAATCCTGCCCTTCCCTCAACCAGATCTCTGTAATGGCAACAACATCATAGTTTCAAGTACTAATCCAAGCTCTAAGTTCATCTGCCTTACCCGTAATACTTCTTGCATTAAAACATATGCACTTCAGGCAACCAGACCCGCTGTGTTCAGCAATTTCTCCCTGTCTGCTCTGCCTCAGAGCCCCACTGTCCCTATTCCCTAGTTCTCCCTCAATGCACTCACCTTCTGACCTATTGCTCCCGTGCCCACCCCCCTGCCATACTAGTTTAAACCCTCCCGTGTGACACTAGCAAACCTCGCGGCAAGGATATTTATGCCTCTCCAGTTTAGATGCAACCCGTCCTTCTTATATAGGTCACACCTGCCCCGGAAGAGCTCCCAGTGGTCCAGATAACGGAAACCCTCCCTCCTACACCAGCTGTTTAGCCACGTGTTTAGCTGCTCCATCTTCCTATTTCTAGCCTCACAGGCACGTGGCACAGGGAGTAATCCCGAGATTACAACCCTAGAGGTCCTGTCTTTTAACTTTCTGCCTAGCTCCCTGAACTCGTGCTGCAGGACCTCATGCCCCTTCCTGCCTATGTCGTTAGTACCAATATGTACAACGACCTCTGCCTGTTTGCCCTCCCCCTTCAGGATGCCCTCTACCCATTCGGAGACATCCTGGACCCTGGCACCAGGGAGGCAACATACCATCCTGGAGTCTCACGTGCACAGAAGCGCCTATCTGTGCCCTTGACTATAGAGTCCCCTATTACGATTGCTCTTCTGCGCTTTGATCCTCCCTTCTGAACATCAGAGCCAGCCGTGGTGCCGCTGCTCTGGCTGCTGCTGGGACGTTTGCGAGCTTAGGGGCACTGGAGGAGAAGTTCGAGTTACCCCCGGGAAATGCCTTTAGATATATGCAGGTGAGGGCTATTGTGAGGAGACAGGTGAGGGAATTCCCGTTGCTCCCGGCACAAGAAATTCAAGATAGGGTGATCTCGGGTGCATGGGTCGGGGAGGGCAAGGTTTCGGCAATACACCAGGAGATGAAAGAAGAGGGGGAAGCGCTGGTAGAAGAGTTGAAGGGTAAATGGGAGGAGGAGCTGGGGGAGGAGATCGAGGAAGGTCTGTGGGCTGATGCCCTGGGTAGGGTTGATTCCTCCTCCTCGTGTGCCAGGCTCAGCCTGATACAATTTAAGGTGGTTCACAGAGCTCACTTGACGGGGCGAGGTTGAGCAGGTTCTTTGGGGTAGAGGACAGATGTGGAAGGTGCTCAGGGATCCTGGCGAACCATGTCCATATGTTTTGCTCATGCCCGGCACTGGAGAGGTGCTGGAGAGGAGTGGCGGGAGCAATATCTCAGGTGGTGAAAGTCCGGGTCAAGCCAAGCTGGGGGCTAGCAATATTCGGAGTAGTGGACGAACCGGGAGTGCAGGAGGCGAAAGAGGCCGGTATTCTGGCCTTTGCGTCTCTAGTAGCGCGGTGAAGGATCTTGCTAATGTGGAAGGAGGCGAAGCCCCCCAGCGTGGAGGCCTGGATAAACGATATGGCTGGGTTCATAAAGTTGGAGAGGATTAAGTTCGCCTTGAGAGGGTCTGCGCAGGGGTTCTACAGGCGGTGGCAACCGTTCCTAGACTATCTCGTGGAGCGTTAGAGGAAGGTCGGTCAGCAGCAGCAACCTGGGGGGGGGGGGGGGGGGGGGGGGGGGGGGGGGCATGACGACCGGGGAGGGGGGGAGGGGGAGCTGCCTGGGGGGGTGGATGAGCAAGAGATAACATGAAGAGTCGGGGAAACTGGCACATACGGGAGAGAGCCAGTGTACAAAGCTATGTAAATATACTATTTTGCCATGTGTACTGCGCTGTATCGTTCTATATATCTTGCTCCGCGCAATTTCTCGTTTCTTTTTTTTTGTTATGGGGGGGGGGGGGTTATTGTTTGTAAGGGAGAAAAACTGTGTTAAAAACTTTAATAAATATATTTTTTTTTAAAAGTAAAGATCTTGGACTAGATCACAAAGAAGAAGAAAATAATAGGGACAGACGCCATACCTGACTCCACCATCACCATCCATCATTTAGAGTAGATGTACGAGGCAAGTTTTTTACGCAGAGGGTAGTGGGTGCCTGGAACTCGCTACCGGAGGAGGTGGTGGAAGCAGGGATGATAGTGACATTTAAGGGGCATCTTGACAAATGCATGAATAGGATGGGAATAGAGGGATACGGACCCAGGAAGTGTAGAAGATTGTAGTTTAGTCGGGCAGCATGGTCGGCACGGGCTTGGAGGACCGAAGGGCCTGTTCCTGTGCTGTACATTTCTTTCTTCTTTGTCCTTTGTTTATCACCTGCCAAATAGTCTCTGAATAACATTGGCTGAGGCTTCGGAACAAATCGCCTATTCTGTTGGTCATGGATCATGTATAATGTGCATTAAACAAATGAGCATGAAATTAGTTTCTTGAAAATATGAGCCTCATTCATTCATAACAAGGAAAAATCCCAGCTACAAACAAAGGCTTTCAAGTTAGGTAGCTGCCTGGCTAGAACATAAAAGTGAGCAATTAACAATTTGCAATTGATTGGATATATATCAGTGGCAAACTTCACTGGATCTTGAATACATTATGCCAAAACCAAGTCCAGAATGTCTACCATCCTAACAAGATCATTGATATAAAATACGTAGGCCTGCTACTCAAAGGCAAAAAAGCACTACAAAATCAAACAGTCTTATACCTTAATCTTGTTTCACCACACAATGCATTAGGTATGCACCAAATGTCATATACCTCAGTAGAAGATGTCTTTGTGTGGTTCTTCATTCTCCTTGCTGTCATTTTCTTCAGAATCACTTATGCCAATTACCTCAATTTCAACTTCTCAAAATGACTCTTACTCTTCAACCATACTTTCTACAGCCACAGCTCATTCCTTTTTGCGGATCACAATATGCTGTGTTGTGAATGGATGGTTGCTTTCATAGAATCTCTGCAGTGCAGAAGGAGGCCATTCAGCCCATAAAGTCTGCACTGACCCTTCGAAAGACCACACTACCTAGACCCTACTCCCACCCTATTCCTGCAACTCCATCCTAAGGGGCAATTTAGCATGGCCAATCCACCGGGCATCTTTGGACTGTGGGAGGAAACTGGAAGCACCCAGAGGAACCCCATGTAGACACGGGGAGAACATACAAATTCCACACGTACAGTTACCCAAGGTCGGAATCGAACCCGGGTCCCTGGCATGTGAGGTAGCAGTGCTAACCACTGTGCCACCTACTCATAACTTTTCACCCAAGATTTTATTTGTTTCCTTTCTTTATCTCTAACCTTTAAATGCTGTTTCATCTGTCCACCTTTTTTCTTCATTCATTTTTTACGGGATGTGGGCTTTGCTGGCGAAGCCAACATTTGTTACCCATCCTTAATTGCCCTCGAGTAAGCTGCCTTTTTGAACCGCTGCAGTCCATGTGGTGTAGGTACACCCATTGTGCTATTAGGAAGGGAGTTCCAGGATTTTGACACAGTGGCAGTGAAGGATTGGCAACATATTTCCAAGTCAGGATGGTGAGTGCTTTGGAGGGAAACTTCCAGGTGGTGGGTGATCCCATGCATCTGCTGCCCTTGTCCTTCTAGATGGGTTTGGAAAGTGCTGCCTAAGGAACCTTGGCGAGTTCCTGCAGTGCATCTTGTAGATGGTATACACCGCTGCTACTGTGCATCAGTGGTAGAGGGTGTTAATGTTTGTCGAAGGGGTAGCAATCAAGCGATCTGCTTTGGCCTGGATGGTGTCAAGCTTGAGTGTTGTTGGAGCTGCACTCTTCCAGGCAAGTGGAGAGTATTCATCACACGCCTGACTTGTGCCTTGTAGGTGGTGGACAGGCTTTGGGGAGTCAGCAGGTGAGTTACTTGCCGCAGGATGCCTAGCTTGTGAACTGCTCTTGTAGCCATTGTATTAATGTGGCTAGTCCAGTTCAGTTTCTAATCAATGGTAACCCCCCAGGATGTTTATTGTGGGGGTTCAGTGATGGTAATACCATTCAATAATCATAAGCTTTATTAGTGTCACAAGTAAGCTTACATTAACACTGCAATGAAGTTACTGTAAAAATCCCCTAGTCGCCACACTACAGCGCCTGTTCAGATACTCTGAGGGAGAATTCAGAATGTACAATTCACCTAACAAGCACGTCTTTCAGGACTTGTGGGAGGAAACCAGAGCGCCCAGAGGAAACCCACGCAAACACGGGAGAACATGCAGATTCCGTAGTGACCCAAGCTGGGAATCGAACCCAGGTCCCTGGCGCTGTGAAGCAACATTGCTAACCACTGTGCTACACTGCCGCCCATTTCAAGAGGGTGATGGTTTGATTCCTTTTATTTGAGTTGGTCATTACCTGGCACTTTTGTGGCACGAATGTAACTTGCCACTTGTCAGCCCAAGCCTGAATATTGTTCAGGTCTTGTTATATTTGCACATCATAGATCATAGTTAATCATAGAATTTACAATGCAGAAGGAGGCCATTCGGCCCACCGAGTCTGCACCGGCCCTTACAAAGCGCACCCTACTCAAGTCCACGTATATACCCTATCTCCGTAACCCAGTAATCCTCACTTAAACTTTTCTGGACACTAAGGGCAATTTAGCATGGCCAATCCACCTTACCTGCACATCTTTGGACTGTGGGAGGAAACCGGAGCACCCGGAGGAAACCCACGCAGTCACAGGGAGGACATGCAGACGCCACACAGACAGTGACCCAGCCGGGAATTAAACCTGGAATCCTGGAGCTGTGAAGCAACTATGCTAACCACTATGCCACTGTGCTGCCCTCTATGCTACCGTGCTGCCCTGACATGGACTGCTTCATTATTTCAGGAGTCGCAAATGGTGCTGAACATTGTGCAGTCATCCGCAAACATCCCCATTTCTGACCTTATGTTGGAAGGAAGGTCATTTATGAGGCAGCTGAAGATGGTTGAGCATAGGAAACTGCTCTGAGGAACTCCTACAGTGATATCCTGGGACTGAGGTGACTGACCTCCAATAACCATCTTCCTTTGTGCTAGGTATGACTCCAACCAGTGGAGAGTTTTCCCCGATTCCCATTGACTCCAGTTTTACTTGGGCTCCGTGATTCTATACTCAATCAAATGCTGCCTTGATGTCAAAGGCAGTCACTCTCACCGCACCTCTGGAGTTCAGCTCTTCTGTCCATGTTTGAACCAAGGCTGAAATTAGGTCAGGAGCTGAGTGGCCCTGGCAGAACTTAAATTAAGCATCAATATGCAGGTTATCGCTGAGCAAGTGCCGCACTGTTGATGATCCCTTCCATCACTTTACTGATGATGGAGAGTAAACTGATAGGGTGGTAATTGGCTGGGTTGGATTTGACCTGCTTTTTGTGTACAGGACATACCTGGGAAATTTCCCACATTGCCGGGTAGATGGTAGTGTTGTAGTTGTACTTGAACAGCTTGGCTAGGGGTGTTGCAACTTCTGGAGCACAAGTCTTCAGTACTATTGCCAGAATATTGTCATGGCCCATAGCCTTTGCAGTATCCAATGACCTCAGCTATGATACCACATGGGGTGAATTGAATTGGCTGAAGACTGGCCTCTGTGATGCTGGGAACCTCTGGAGGAGACCAAGGTGGATCATCCACTCAGCACTTCTGGCTGAAGATCATTGCGAATGTCTTGTCTTTTGCACAGATTTGCATCATTGAGGATGGGAATATTTGTGGAGCCTCCTCCTCCAGTGAGATGTTTAATTGTCCACCCCCATTCATGACTGAATGTGACAGGACTGCCTAGCCTAGATCTGATCCATTGGTTGTGGTGTCACTTAGCCCCATCTCGCACTTGCTGCTAATGCTGTTTGGCACACAAGTAGTCCTGTGTTGTAGCTGATCCTGGCATGCTCTCCTGCACTGTTCATTGAACCAGGGTTGAACTCTGGCTTGGTGGTAATGGTAGAGAGGGGAATATGAGTTTACAGATTATGGCTGAGTCCAATTTTGCTGCTGCTGGCCAGTCTTGAGTTGCTAGGTCTGTTCTGAATCTATCCCATTTAGCATGATGGTAGTCTTTATCACTCGGTCAGCTCAGTTAGTAGTGGTGCTACTGAGCGACTCTTGGTGATGCCTAGAGTACACCCTCCGTGCTTCCACCAAGCGGTGTTCAACATGGAGCATGGATTTATCAGCTCAGGGTGGACATTATGTGGTGATCAGCAGGAGGTTTTCACATTTAACCTGAAGCCAAGAGCCTTCATGGGTTCCAGAGTCGATGTTCAGGACTCCCTTCCGACTGTATACCAGTGTGTTGCCAGTGCAGACTGTCGATGTGCCCAGGGATGGTATGGGACGTTATAAGGTAAGATTCTTTGAGTATGACTATGTCAGACTGTGGCTTGGCACTAGCCCCCGATGTTAGTAAGGAGGACTTTGCAGGGTCGACATGTAGGTAAGGACTGCAGATTTTCTTGTCTAAACCAGCTGGGTTTTTTACGACAATGGTTTCATGGTCATTATTAGACAGGGGTCCCCAGAGTATTACCCTAAGTCTCTGGATCACCAGTCCAGTGACAATACCATTATCCCACCACCTGCCTGACTGAATCACATCATTCTGCTTTATTATGCTCATATGTATTGATGTGCTCTACATTTTTTGATTCAATAAGGCAGTTGCAGATGATTTATGTGTGTTCTCTTGAGAGTGGCAATCATAGTTTCTCATAAATTTATTCAAATCTTAAGCTCTGAAATTGTGTTTGTTAAATCCCATAAAGCTTCCTATTTTTCCATCATCATTTCTGTGTGTATCAAGATGAAGGATTGTAGTGCTGAAGAAACACTTTCCGTTTCAGCTAACATTGTCAGTATCAATCACTCTTAAATCTACTTTAGCATAGTCCAGTGTTGTCCTTTAGAAATTGCATTGGTGAAAGTTTTAGCTACGCAGATTATTTTAGTCAAAATTATTTAAATATTCTCAACACTGCACTTTGTATGTTCATTTTTACTTCAAACATCAACTATCCTTCAATATTCAAGAAACTAAAGAACTCACAATGATCAAATAATACTCATATACTCTGATTTTTGTCATACGATTTCACCAATAAATGCACAAAAAGGTTAACAACATAGACATCTGGCATGCTATTAAATAAGTTTTCAACAACACTGTTATTCATTTTTATTCAATAATCATAAATGCAATAAGCCACAAGTGGTTAGTAGTCAACATATTGGCAACACTGAGATAAAAAAAAGCAAAGTATAGCTCCGTTTGTTTTGCCAATGTACATCAGCCTATCTTCAATGCGCCAATGTAACATTTTCTCCCATGTATGACCATGCATGTGCCCATGTTGTAGAATCAGAGAATCCCATTCGGCCTATTGAGTCTGCACCGATCCTCTGGGAGAGCACCCTACCTAGGCCCATGCCCCTACCCTATCTCCGTAACCTTGACGAATGAGATATAAAACTTTAGAGATATTAGTTACTGTAATGTAGATATAGGCCGGTCTAATTCTGTTAGTTCACAGACAAAGGATTTCAGAACGCATGGCAAGAAAAGGGGGACGGGGTCCAGTCGATGAGGAGAAAAGGATGCTGGGTAATCGGAGGCCAGAGGAAGGGATGAGAAGTGAGCCAATTAGGATGTATGGCCAGGTCAGGAGGGGTATAGGATGACCTATAGGAATCGTGTATGTGAAACTTGATGCCATTTGAATGTATTGGTAGAGATTTCTTTGTTCCACAGACTCACTCGATTCGGGGACTCGGGAGGCAGCTGGTCTCCTGTGTTTGTGTGAAACGAGTCAGACTTGCAAGTCAAATAAAATTAACTAATGCTATGCCTGCAAATCCATATCGAGTTTTATTGAGGCCAGACTGACGGGTAAAGAATTAAGATTTCTCATTTGGTGCCGGAAACCCGGGATTTCTCCAGATGGTCATCGGCCAGCTGCGAAATCAGAATTAGACTGATTTTGGACAAAGGTGAGTGGAAAAAGGGCCCACAATGTATAGCTGGAAAATTACCGCGCATTGATTTTCCCCCTCTTCCTATCGTCTGATTAGTCTGGTCACTCGCGGTTGGTACGGAAAGATCGTCTCGGCAAAATCAAAGGTCAGTCTGGGGATTAGAAATTTAATTGATGGGATTTCATAATTGTTGATTCGGTTTTGGGTGAGGTTTTCGGATTGATGAGACATCTAAAAAAGATGGTTTAATTCCATGTGTGAGTGTTTTAAATCTATAGTTGATTAAGCTAAAATTGTACCCTTGGACTGAAGTGGCGAAAAACGCAGTCTTGAGGACTAGTTGAGATAAGACCATAAGACATAGGAGCGGAAGTAAGGCCATTCGGCCCATCGAGTCCACTCCACCATTCAATCATGGCTAATTTCAACTCCATTCACCCGCTCTCTCTCCATAGCCCTTAATTCCTTAGAAATCAAGAATTTATCAACTTCTGTCTTAAAGACACTCAACGTCCCGGCCTCCACTGCCCTCTGTGGCAATGAATTCCACAGACCCACCACTCTCTGGCTAGAAATTTCTCCTCATCTCTGTTCTAAAGCCTTTTATTCTAAGGCTGTGCCCCCGGGTCCTAGTCTCCCCTGCTAATGGAAACAACTTCCCTACGTCCACCCTATCTAAGCCATTCATTATCTTGTAAGTTTCTATTAGATCTCCCCTCAATCTTAAACTCCAATGAATATAATCCCAGGATCCTCAGACGTTCATCGTATGTTAGGCCTACCTTTCCTGGGATCATCCGTGTGAATCTCCGCTGGACCCGCTCCAGTGCCAGTATGTCCTTCCTGAGGTGTGTGGCCCAAAATTGCTCACAGTATTCTAAATGGGGCCTAACTAAAGCTTTATAAAGCTTCAGAAGTACATCCCTGCTTTTATATTCCAAGCCTCTTGAGATGAATGACAACATTGCATTTGCTTTCTTAATTACGGACTCAACCTGCAAGTTTACCTTTAGAGAATCCTGGACTAGGACTCCCAAGTCCCTTTGCACTTCAGCATTATGAATTTTGTCACCGTTTAGAAAATAGTCCATGCCTCTATTCTTTTTTCCAAAGTGCAAGACCTCGTACTTGCCCACGTTGAATTTCAACAGCCATTTCTTGGACCACTCTCCTAAACTGTCTAAATCTTTCTGCAGCCTCCCCACCTCCTCCATACTACCTGCCCCTCCACCTATCTTTGTATCATCGGCAAACCTAGCCAGAATGCCCCCAGTCCCGTCATCTAGATCGTTAATATAGAACATAGAACGATACAGCGTAGTACAGGCCCTTCGGCCCACGATGTTGCACCGAAACAAAAGCCATCTAACCTACACTATGCCATTATCATCCATATGCTTATCCAATAAACTTTTAAATGCCCTCAATGTTGGCGAGTTCACTACTATTGCAGGCAGGGCATTCCACGGCCTCACCACTCTTTGCGTAAACAACCTACCTCTGACCTCTGTCCGATATCTATTACCCCCTCAGTTTAAAGCTATGTCCCCTCGTGCTAGCCATTTCCATCCGCGGGAGAAGGCTCTCACTGTCCACCCTATCTAACCCCCTGATCATTTTGTATGCCTCTATTAAGTCTCCTCTTAACCTTCTTCTCTCTAACGAAAACAAAATATATAAAGAGAACAGCTTTCAATGTGGCCCTAACATTGAACCCTGCGGGACACCACTCGTCACCGGTTGCTATTCCGAAAAAGAACCTTTTATCCCAACTCTCTGCCTTCTGCCTGACAGCCAATCGTCAATCCATGTTAGTACCTTGCCTCGAATACCATGGGCCCTTATTTTCCTCAGCAGTCTCCCGTGAGGCACTTTATCAAAGGCCTTTTGGAAGTCAAGATAGGTAACATCCATTGGCTCTCCTTGGTCTAACCTATTTGTTATCTCTTCAAAGAACTCTAACAGGTTTGTCAGGCACGACCTCCCCTTACTAAATCCATGCTGACTTGTCCTAATCCGACCCTGCACTTCCAGGAATTTAGAAATCTCATCCTTAACAATGGATTCTAGAATCTTGCCAACAACCGAGGTTAGGCTAATTGGCCTATAATTTTCCATCTTTTTCCTTGTTCCCTTCTTGAACAGGGGGGTTACAACAGCGATTTTCCAATCCTCTGGGACTTTCCCTGACTCCAGTGACTTTTGAAAGATCATAACTAACGCCTCCACTATTTCTTCAGCTATCTCCTTTAGAACTCTAGGATGTAGCCCATCTGGGCCTGGAGATTTATCAATTTTTAGACCTCTTAGTTTCTCTAGCACTTTCTCCTTTGTGATGGCTACCATATTCAACTCTGCCCCCTGACTCTCCTGAATTGTTGGGATATTACTCATGTCTTCTACTGTGAAGACTGACGCAAAGTACTTATTTAGTTCCTCAGCTATTTCCTTGTCTCCCATCACTAGATTACCAGCGTCATTTTGGAGCGACCCAATGTCTACTTTTGCCTCCCGTTTGTTTTTAATGTATTCAAAGAAACTTTTACTATCATTCCTAATGTTACTGGCTAGCCTACTTTCATATTTGATCCTCTCTTTCCTTATTTCTCTCTTTGTTATCCTCTGTTTGTTTTTGTAGCCTTCCCAATCTTCTGACTTCCCACTACTCTTTGCCACATTATAGGCTTTCTCTTTTGCTTTGATGCATTCCCTAACTTCCTTTGTCAGCCATGGCTGCCTAATCCCCCCTCTGATAACCTTTCTTTTCTTTGGGATGAACCTCTGCACTGTGTCCTCAATTACTCCCAGAAACTCCTGCCATTGCTGTTCTACTGTCCTTCCCACTAGGCTCTGCTCCCAGTCAATTTTCGTCAGTTCCTCCCTCATGCCCCTGTAGTTACCTTTATTTAACTGTAACACCTTTACATCTGATTCTACCTTCTTTCTTTCAAATTGGAGATTGAATTCTACCATATTATGATCACTACCTCCTAAGTGCTCCCTTACTTTAAGATCTTTAATCAAGTCTGGCTCATTACATAACACTAAGTCCAGAATGGCCTGTTCCCTCGTGGGCTCCATCACAAGCTGTTCCAAAAAGCCCTCCTGTAAACATTCAATGAATTCCCTTTCCTTGGGTCCACTGGCAGCATTATTTACCCAGTCCACCTGCATATTGAAGTCCCCCATGATCACTGTGACCTTGCCTTTCTGACATTCACTTTCTATTTTGTGGTGCATTTTGTGCCCCCGGTCCTGACCACTGTTCGGAGGCCTGTACATAACTCCCATTATGGTTTTTTTGCCTTTGTGGTTCCTCAACTCTACCCACACAGACTCCACATCATCTGACCCTATGTCATTTAGTGCTATTGATTTAATTTCATTCCTAATTAACAAGGCAACCTCGCCCCCTCTGCCCACCTCTCTGTCTTTTCGATAGGTTGTGAATCCCTGGATGTTTAAATGCCAGTCCTGAACCCCCTGCAACCACGTCTCTGTGATGCCTACCACATCATACCTGCCAGTCACAATCTGGGCCACAAGCTTATCTACCTTGTTCCGTACACTGCGCGCATTTAAATATAGCACCTTTAATTCTCTATTGACCGTCCCTTTTTGTTTTCTTAGTGTGGTGGACCTTGGTTTACTGAACCTTTCCATACACTGTGTCATATTTTGTGGGATTGGGACTATCGTAACCTCTCCTGAGTTTTGTCTCTCTGTGCTTTTTTGTATTCCTAAGCAGCTACGCTTCCCACTGATTACTTCACCTATTGGTTCCCTGACTTTCCCTTCCCCCCCAATCTCTAGTTTAAAGTCCGATTGACCACCCTATTTACTCTTTTCGCCAGAACACTGGTCCCAGCTCGGTTCAGGTGGAGACCATCCCAACGGTATAGGTCCCCCCTGTCCCAAAACTGATGCCAGTGTCCCATGAAAAGGAACCCCTCTTTCCCACACCACTCTTTCAGCCACGTGTTAACTTCCCTTATTCTTGCCTCCCTATGCCAATTTGCACGTGGCTCGGGCAGTAATCTGGAGATTATGACCCTTGAGGACCTGTTTTTTTAATTTGAATCCTAGCTCTTTATAATCTCTAAACAGGTCCTCTTTTCTAGACTTGCCTATGTTGTTGGTACCGACATGGACCACAACAACTGGATCCTCCCCCTCCCTCTCCAGTATCCTTTCAAGCTGGTCAGAGATGTCCCGCACCCTAGCACCGGGCAGGCAACATACCATGCGGGACTCTTTATCCTGCTCACAAAGGATACTATCTATCCCCCTGAAAATAAATCCCCTAAAACTACAACTTTCCTATTTACTCCCTCCCCTTGAATGGCCTGCTGAACCATGGTGCCTTGGTCAGCTGACTCATCCTTCCTGCAGCCCTGTTCACCATCCACACAGGGAGCAAGTGCCTCATACCTGTTGGACAGGGTCAAGGGCTGAGGCTCCTGAGTTCCTGACTGCTGGTTCCCTTTACCTGCCTGACTTGCAGTCACACCCTGCTGTCCCTGGCCACTGGCAGGATTTAAACTACTTACTCTGACAGGTGTGACTGCCTCCTGAAACACAGTGTCCAGGTAAGTCTCCCCCTCCAGGATGTGCCTCAGTGTTTGAAGCTCAGACTCCAGCTCACCAACTCTGAGCTGGAGCTCTTCGAGCAGCCAACACTTACTGCAGATGTGGTCGCTGCAGCTCGCAATGGGATCTGCCAGCTCCCACATCAAGCAGCTCAAGCACATCACCTGACCAGCCATCACTAATTAATTAATTCGTTTAATTTAAGTTTACGAGTTTAGCTGTGTTTTTTTTAAATTTGGGGCAGATTTGCTATCAACCAATCAGATCACAGCTTCCCTCTGATGTCACTTTTGGGGGAAAAAACTGGAAAACGAAGTTACCGTTAGGTTTTTATACTCACAGAGACTGCTCCTCCTCCTCCGATTATGGGGAATTGCTTGGATAACACAAATGATCCAGGCATGCTACTGCAAATATTATGTGATATTTCTCCAGATAAAGCGAAAGATTTTAGGAAAATGTCAGCAACCTTAAGGAACAAATTGGGTGATGAATGGCCACTAGGGGGCACCAAAGACCTTGACATCATTAAGAAAATTCAGGGAAAAATCTGGAAAAAGAGCCAAAGTATGAAAGCAAAAGAATTAATTGGATGATGGAGACAATATTGTCAAGAGGAAAGAGATAAGATCATGTTATCAAGTTGGCAAGACAAAGCCCTTAAAATGGGAATTCCAATTAGTGAAGGGGGAAACTAGAAAACGTTAGAGGTCTTGAAAAAGGAGTGTGCATTCAAAAAACGCGCAAGTAAAGACAGGGAAGGCTCGGGCCAAATAAAAAATGGGCTACGTAGTTCAATGGCTGGCCTTGCATTGACAGAAGGTGAAGAATTAGACAATTTGACCAGGTCGGCTAGGGGTCCGACTGCACCTGTAGCATTGTCTGCACTAATTCCGGAACCACCAGAGTATCATAATTTATATCCAGTCACTGTTCCCCAGATTCAAATCATCCCAGTCTCTCCAGCCCCTTCGGTTGATAGCGTGGGTCCTATTTTACCATCTTCACTATCTAAGAGAGAAGGGGAGATCTGTTCCACAAGCCCAGTTAGCTCTAGGACCCGATCTCGGACAGCGAGAGAAGGACCTGATCCTATCCAGAAACAATCATGCATACCACCTAAATCCCTTCAGACCGATAAGGGGGGACAGAAAAGTCCGAGAACAAAGGGAGAGGAAAGGGATGGTTCTGAGGAGAAGGAGCTCCCTCTAGTGACAGGGAGGGACGTCGAAGTCTTGGAAGAGCCAGAGGAAATAGCTAGAGTGCCCCCTGGTGAGACTCGGAGACAGTTGCCGATTAGGAAAATACCAAACCCTGTCGCTGTGACGGCGGCGGCCCAGCCCACGATAGATGTTTATTTCCCATGGAGACCCAGTGAGATGATGGCTATTATGGCTGCAATGCCAGACAGAAAAAAATCTCCTGCTGCTTTCGTGGATCATCAGAGAACTACCATCTCAGTTTATCAAGCTGATTCTAGGGACCTCTGAGCCCTAGTCCAGCAGGTTTTAACCCTAGCAGAGTACCGCAATCATCTCAATCACTTGAATTATGCTAGCCACGATGCACTCCAGCAGGCCCATGCGTTGGACGATGATAGACGGACACAAATCCTGAATGTGTTGAATAACACATTTCAAAAGTCCATAAATATTTCTGCTATCATAGACCTCAAACCTAAAAAGACTGAAGAGCCATAGGAATTTCTGGAACGTTTTAATGAAATCTACCGTGGGCAGTCAGGTGACTTGCCATATCAAAATGGTCAGAGAATTCCCCTCAATATTGTGCTATGTTAATGCATTGCCTACCACCTTCCGCGGCTACTGCCATGAAATGTAACAACATGAATTGGACAGAGAACGGCCCTTCCCAGATGGCCAGGGCAGTCAAATTTTATTGGAAGGAGGGTGCAGGCCAGGAAGGAGGCTCAATTACAAAGATTAAGACTGAGTATGTAATGAAAAAGGATGATCTGAGACCCCAACCAGCGGCCGAAACGGTGGCTTACCAGCTGGAACCCCAATATTGTGACTTTGGGTGGGTGGATCAGCGAGGGGGAGGATATCAAACCCACCCAAATGGACCCTCAGCTCCTCTTTATGGCCCACCGTATGTACCAACAGCTTTACAACCGCCGCTCCCTCTACTGGGAGAAGAGGACAGGGCAGATATAGAGGGAACAATGCATGTTTTAATTGCGGCCGTGCAGATCACTGGCAACAGGAATGCCCCTTTAAAAGACAGGCAGCAGAAGGAGACTACCCGACTCAAAGGAGGGGGTACCCACCAAGGGGAGGACAGATGAGATACACTGACTTCTCCCAGGCAAACCCTTTCAGAACACAGAATTGACTGGCTAATTTAGTCATAAGGACTCTCCAATTGGACAGGGAACCTATTATTTCTCTGCAGATAGGAGATCAACATCACCCATTTGTAATCGACACTGGAGCAGCCATGTCTTCAGTGCAATCAGAACTTCGACTACCACTATCTGACCACACGCAGCATTTGTCGGGGTTCCAAGGACAGGTGTGTGAGTATCCTATTTTTGAACCTGTGACAGTCACTTACGAGAATAAGTCTGCAGATCATCAGTTTGTAGTGACTACTGGATTGGACTGTAACTTGTTGGCCCGGGATTTACTGTGTATCTTCCAGCTACAGCTAGAGTGCGGAGACAAAGGGGTAACGGTTCAATCATGGAGGATGAGACAACAGTGCTATATTTCTATCACCCCCCTAGTGGTGGACGTTAGACATTGAACATTCACTGCATCACGTTACCCTGGCCTGTGACAGAACCGGACAAAACAGGGAGTTGGAGGACAAATACCGGCCGTTAATTGGGACCGAATGGCCAGTCAAGGTTACAGCCACAGTCACGGGAAAAGAAGCTGTGGAGCATGATGGGGTGGCTACGCACCGCCTGTGTGATCTTTGGCCTCACCTCGCTTGGAGTGTTATCGGCGACGGACATGGAAAAGGGAAATATTATCTACATTTGTAACCCCAACCAAACTACAAGGACATTTCGTTTATGCAGAGGTGATGTTCTTCGCTGCCCCCATATACGAGGACATGGTATCGACTCATGGAAGGTCATCAAATTAACGGACAATGCAGGACTCATGAAGCAATTGCACCGGCCCCGGCGATGGGAAGGGAACATTACATGGACAATGCCTTGTTTTTGGAGTACATGTAAATTTGATTTTGGATGTGTTAAGATCGGTGCGATAAAGGTAAAATCAGACCGTCAGGAGAGAGTAGGAAGAGGTTGTGGAAGAGACAGGGGGACTAGAGAGGACGGGGCGTGTAAGGAGGTGAGTACAACTAGAACGTAGGTTATCAGGAGATACACTTAATTCATTTAGAGGCCAAACTGAGAAAAACCCGGGTAGTATGAATCTCTTCTCCCAGATTTACCACCGCTTGTATGGCCAGGGACGGGTTGTCTGCTACCCGAACCCCGCAGCGGTGTCTAGGTTATTTTCTGTTTCACCGCTTTGGGGCACTCCTCAAACGATGGTTCATTGTCAGCGTTCCGAGCCACCGCCCGAGCAAGTCACGCTTCCTTACGATCCGGGTTCAGCACCACCGGCTATTTGCCTTCCCCTTCCTCGGGATAATTCCCACTCACAGTATGATAGGCTGCAACGGTGGAGGGCGTACATACCTAGCCACTTCACTCCCAATAGGGACTCCCAGTCGTACGAGAATTGTTTCAGCAGTGAAGGATACAGCTGTTTGCTGGTAGAGGTGGAAACGAATATAACATGTCTGTTCCCCACCTGTACGGACAGGAGGTGTCATATCACCCAGGCGTCTGGCCAATGCGTTTGTTACAACACCACCTGTGTTCCATTGAACGGCAGCCTCCAGCTCCTTTCTGGTTGGGCGAATGTCTCTCATATCACTGTTGGGACTAGGGCTTTCCGCATTGCTAGGCAGCCCGAATGGGCGTTTCAAAGCTGGATAAACTGGGCTACTGGGGGATCCCTACGCAACCGATATACTGATGTGATGCTAGCCTGTACACGGAGCAAGGATACTACTTTTTATTTAATGGCACAGCGACCAATGTTTTGACACCCCCATTTCCCCGCCAAATTGCTATTGGGACTCTAGTCCCTACCACAGTCCCCTGCCCCTCGGCGTGGATGCTGCATAATCAGTTAGCACGCCGGGCAGTCTCAGCTGAATTCTGCGAGAACTGGAAAAAACCTCAGGTTCTCGCACCCAACCGGGGCCACTCAGCCGGGTGGGGAATTCTGAGCGTCTTGACACTGAGAGGTGTGGGGGGTTCCTTAGCGGTCAGCGATAGGAATTATTTTATTTGTGGCCTTACCATCTTGGCAATGAAACCTTGGGAGCCCATGGGGCAATAACCAAGGAATTGTCTCAGCTGCGGCTGTTTGCAATGCAGAACCGGTATGCTCTTGACTATCTTCTGGCCCGTGAGGGTGGGGTATGTGCCATAGTACAGGGCAAGTGTATCATGGGAGTTCAAGACTTAACCGCTAACATCACTAAATTTATGGATCGCATACAGGATCACCTGGACGGAATGCAGGATCCTGGCTCTTGGGGTAACTGGGGATTTGGAGGTTGGAAGGATTGGTTGATAAATATGGCCATGTATTTAGCGGTGGGTATTGGCTGCATCTTTGTGGGCCTGGCCATCCTTAAATGCGTGATGGGTAGAATGCGGGGTGCACTGGAACAGATCAACACCCCTAGAATCTTGGCTGTTAAAATCCACGAGGGTGCAGCGGATGGGGGGGGCCTACTACAGGAATTGGAAATGCAGCGACAAATCTTTTTAGATGAGGGACCGTAGCTATGGATTGAATAGTTCGGTTATCATGAAATGATAAAAGGAGGGAATGACAAATGTGATATAAAATAGTTACTTTAGAGATATTAGTTACTGTAATGTAGATAGAGGCCGGTCTAATTCTGTTAGTTCACAGACAAAGGATTTCAGAACGCATGGCAAGGGAAGGGGGAGGGGTGTCCAGTCGATGAGGAGAAAAGGATGCTGGGTAATAGGAGGCCAGAGGAAGGGATGAGAAGTGAGCCAATTAGGATGTATGGCCAGGTCAGGAGGGGTATAGGATGCCCTATAGGAATTGTGTGTGTGAAACTTGATGCCATTTGAATGTATTGGTAGAAATGTCTTTGTTCTACAGACTCACTCGATTCGGGGACTCGGGAGGCAGCTGGTCTCCTGTGTTTGTGTGAAACAAGTCAGACTTGCAAGTCAAATAAAATTAACTAATGCTATGCCTGCAAATCCACCTCGAGTTTTATTGAGGCCAGACTGACGGGTAAAGAATTAAGATTTCTTAACCTCACCTATCTTTTTGACACGAAGGGGCAATTTAGCATGTCCAATCCACTTAACCTGCATATCTTTGGACGGGGGAGGAATCCGGAGGACCCGGCGGAAACCCACACAGACATGAGGAGAACATACAAACAACCTTGGACATGCCCAGAACACGCGGAACATTCGTGAGCCTCCTCACACACCGCCCACACCTACCCTCAATCCCCTCAAAGAACCTACTCATGCTTGCTACCGTCATAAGCGCCCTATGTATTACTTTAAACTGGATGAGGCTTAATCTCGCACACGACGAGGACGAGTTCACCCTCCGCAGGGCCTCTGCCTATGTCTCCCCTCCCAGCTCCTCATTCCACTTGCGTTTTATGTCCCCCACCAGGACCCCCTCCCAGTCCATCAACTCCCTGTAGACATCGGACACCTTCCCCTCTCCATCTCGTCTCTCGACAGCACCTTGTCTTGTAACCCCAGGGGCGGCAGCCCAGGAAAGGACGGCACTTTTCTCCTTACAAAATCCCGGACCGGCAGACACCTAAAACCGTTTGCCGTGGGCACCTCATACACTTCTTCCAGTTCCTCTAAGCTCAAATCGTTGCCCCCGATGAACAGATCCCCAATTCGTTCAGTCCCTGCTTACCACCACTCCCAAAACCTTGCATCCAAACCCTCGGCACAAACCTATGGTTGTCGCAGATTGGTGCCCATACCAAGGCACCCTCCAATCCCAAATGCTGCCTTAACTGCCCCCACACCCTTAAGGCCAACACAACCTTTGGGCTCACAGAGTATCTGGCCGGCAAGAATGGCAAAGGCGCTGACAAAAAAGTCCTCAAACTTGTTCCCCTACACGATGCTGCCTCCATCCGACCTCACGCCGACCCCTCCCCCACAGCCCATTTCTTAACCTACCAATATTTGCCACCCAGTAGAAGTTCATCACCCTGCCCATGCAAACCCAGAAATCAGTCCATTAACTTTCTTAAAACATGACTTTGGGATGAGAATTGGGAGGTTCTGAAACACAAACAGAAACCTTGGCAGCACTGTCATTTTTACTGTCTGTACCGCCCCGCCAGCGACAGCACATCCCACCTCTTGAAATCCACTTTCAGTTGCTCCATCTGCTGAGCCAGGTTCAACTTGTGCAGCTGCACCCAGCCCCGAGTAACCTGGATGCCCAAGTATCTAAAACCCACTCCCACCACCCTAAACGACAATTCCCCTAACTTCCTCTCCTGTCCTCTAGTTTCAATCGGGAACACCTCACTCTTTCCCATATTCAACTTGTACCCCGAAAACCGGCCAAATTCCTCTAAAATCCTTACGTTGTTCCCGATACTGCCCAATGGGTCTGAAATATACAACAGGTCGTCCGCATACACTGAGACCCTGTGCTCGATGCCCCCCCCGCCCTCGCCTCTCTAGTCTCTCGACACCCTAAGCGGCTCTATTGCCAAAGCGAAAAGCACCCCTGCTTCATCCCCCGATGCAGCCCAAAATACCACAAACTCACTTGGTTCGTCTGCACACTTGCAATCGACGCCTTCTACAGCACCTGGACCCAGTCCTCAAACCCCTGTCCAAACCCAAACCGCCCCTACACCTCCAGGAGATACTCCCCTTCCAACCAGTCAAACGCCTTCTCCCTGTCCATCGCCAACATTACCAGCTCCTCCGGAGGCGTCATGATTACATTAAGTAGCCTCCTCACGCTCGCTGTCAATTGCCGCCCCTTAAAAGACCAATTTGTTCCTCGCCTATCAGCCCTTGAACACAGTCCTCAATTCACGAGGCCAACACCTTCGCCAACAACTTGCCGTCTACATTCAGCAATGATATCGGGCGGTACGAACCATTCTGCTCCGGGTCCTTATCCTTTTGTAATATCTGGGAGATGGAAACCTGCAACAATGTAGGGGGGTGTTTCCCTCTCTCCCTTGCCTCATTATATGCTCTCACCAGCAGTGGCCACATGTCTGCCCCAAACGTTTTATAAAACTCCCCTGAGAACTCATTCAGTCCCAGGGTCTTCCCTGCCTGGATCGCCCCCATACTGTCCATCACATCCCTCAACTCAATTGGGGCCCCCAGTCCCTGCACCAGTTCCTCCTCTACTTTGGGAAACTCCAGTCTGTCAAAAACTGCCGCATACCCTCCCCCCAGCCGGGGACTAAAGACTCGTTTGGTCTTCTTTAGAATGCCTCAAACACGCCATTCACCCCCTCTGGGTCCATCACCACCTTACCCTTATTGTCCCTCACTCTGCCAATCTCCCTCACCACCTCTTGATTCCTTAACTGAAGGGCCAATATCCTGTTTGTCTTCTCCCTGTACTCCATATATTGGCCCTTCGTAATTACACCACCGCCTTCCCCATAGACACTAGCCCAAACTCCATCTGGAGCCTCTGCCTCTCCTTCAGCAGGCCTTCCTTTGGGGCATCCGAATACCTCCGTCTACCCTAAAAATCTCATCTACCAGCTTTGCTATCTCCACCCGCTCTGCTTTCTCCCTGTGCGCCCAAATTGAGATAAATGCCTCCCTAACCACCGTTTTGAGTGCCTCCCACAACGTGGCGGTTGTGACTTCCCCCGTGTCATTTAGCTCCACGTAGCCCCAAATGGCAGCCCTCACCCACTCACATGCTTCCCGTCAGCAACGCCTTGCCTAACACAATAAAATCAATCCGGAAGTACATCCGTTGCATGTGGGAGAAGTATGAAAATTCCTTCGTTCATGACCTCCCAAATCTCAACGGCCACGCCCCCCCACACTCCTGTGCTCCATAAGCCCCTTCAGCTCTTTCGCCACTGCCAACACCTTCGATACAGTAAGGAGTCTTACAACACCAGGTTAAAGTCCAACAGGTTTGTTTCGATGTCACTAGCTTTCGGAGCGCTGTTCCTTCCTCAGGTGAATTCACCTGAGGAAGGGGCAGCGCTCCGAAAGCTAGTAACATCGAAACAAACCTGTTGGACTTTAACCTGGTGTTGTAAGAATTCTTACTGTGCTCACCCCAGTCCAACGCCGGCGCCTCCACATCATGGACACCTTCGATGACTTAGGACTCGACTGGTCCAAGGTCTGTTTTATAACCGTATTAAACCCCACCCACAAAATAAACCAGTGCGAGTCCAAGTCAGTAATCCTCCCCAGCACCTGCCTCATAAAATCTGCATTATCCCAATTTGGGGCATGAACATTTACTAGAACCCTCCAACTTTCCACTAACCATTACAAATCATCCTCCTGAATTGGCACAATGTTCCCCACCTCGAACGCCACCCCCTTGTCTTCATATCCAGTCCCTAAAGAAACACCTGCCCCACTCATCCTTTCCTCAACCTTGTCTGGTCCCCTATCTTTAAGTGTGTCTCCTGCAAAAAGGCCATGTCCACCTTCAGACTCAAATGCGCATAAACATGTGACTGACTGGCCCATTCAGCCCCCTCACGTTCCACGTGATCAGCCTGGTCGGGCGGCTCCCCGCCACCCCTGCCTCCCTGCCGATCAGCCATATCCCTTCTTGGGCTTGCCCTGGTCCATGTCACGCGACCCTCCAGGCCCACCCTCAGATGTCCACCGTCACTGATCCTTTTCCATCTGTGTCACACCAACCACAACCTTGTCAGCAACCCTTTCCCCCCTCCCCCTCGATCGAAACACCAACCCCCCTCCCGCCTGCCTCCTGGTAACTCACCACTTCAATCCCGTTAACTAGCCCGCCCAGTTAACATGGTGCCTCCACCCAAGGCCTCCAACATCCCCCAGTTCCCCTTCTCCCCCAACCACACACTATCGTTGTTCCCCCATGAAAAACCTACCCCCCAAAGAACCCACCTCTCAAACATTAAAGAATACACCAACTGCTCGGACGTTCAATGTCCTCACTCTCCTCCCACTCCATTGTCCCTCATACACTCCATCGCCTCTTTGGCATGCCAAAATAGTACTCTAGCTTCTGGAAAGTCGCCCACAGGTTGGCCGGGTACAATACTGCAAACTTCACCCCCCTTTTAAGGAGGGAAGCCTTGACTCAGTTCTGCTCCCAGGTATACTTCCTGGTCTGCTTCGCCCATCGAAAATCTTCTTGTCCAGAAAGTGCTGAAACTGTACCACCATCGTCATACACCTCCTCATCAGCGGCCTGTGGGCCCGGTCGACCTTCAGCGGCCGGTCAAGCCCCCCTTCCGCATCGGTTTCTCCAGCATCTTACCCACATACACACTGGCCTCCACATCTTCGGGCATCCCAACAATCCAGAGGTTTTGTCTTCTGAAACGCTTCTCCAGATCCTCCACCTTCTCTCTCAGCCTCTTTTGGGTCTCCCGCATCACTCCCATCTCAGCCACCAACGAGGCCAACTGCTCCTCATGCTCCCCCACCACCTCCTCCACTTTCTGGGTCGTCCGGCCCTGAGACTCCAGCCTCTGCTCCACTCTCTCAATCCCTGACTTGATTGGCTCCACCACCTTGGCTCGGTCTTCCGGGGCCTCTTTCTTCTGCTAGCAAAACGTTTCATTAAGGAACTCAATTAACTGCTCTGTTAACCAGTGGGCAGGCAAAACAGCCCCCTTGCCCTCCGCCATCTTATCATGTGGCACACCACCAAGACGTTCATTCTGTAGCAGCTCTTTCCTTCTTGTCCCACTCCTAGCCCATGGATCCATCCACTGGCCACACCAGAGGAGTAAAACCTTCCCCTGGCACTTTTGCACCTGTTGCACTCATATGCTTCGCTCTTCGGATGAGAAAAAAGACCAAAACAATCCATCTTGAGCGGGAGCCACCAAATATGCTACCGCGCACTCCATGGCTGCCACCTGAAGTGTGACAGGAGTTAAACCAGCAGAAACTGAGGAGCACGAGAGCTTTCTTCACAGTGGGTTATCATCACTCTCTTGCCTTGTATATTTATCCGCTGACAGTGCCAACACAAGCCCATCACCCTGGAGTGATGTTACACAGACCATTGGAGGGGGAACAGGGTGATGGGGAAGAGGGAAGTTTGTGGGGGAGGTGGTTTATGAGCTGACAGACACATCCTCATCCTTGGATATTCTGGACATGATGAAGACCTCCTGGTCATCCTGGCATGTCGGACCCTTTCTGCCACCTGTCCATTCTTTGGCTCCTTCTTGGGCTTGTCCTCCAGCCCCTCGTGGTCTGCCTTATCCTCCTCCTCAGATGAGGCCGCAAGACCTTCTGCCTATTCCTGACCATCCTCCTCCTTCAGCATGTTACCCGTGCTGTGCCAAATTGTGGAGGGCACAGCAGACCACCATGAAGTGGGAGACCCTTTGGGGGGGAGGGGGGTACTGTAAGGCACTGCCAGAGCAATCAAGGCATCAGAAGTGCATTTTGAGCAGCCCGATACATCGCTCAATGACAGCATGGGTGGTGGCGTGGCGTTCGTTATAATGGGTATCCGCCTCGGTCTCAGGCCTTCGCACCGGCGTCATCAGCCATGACCCCAGCAGATATTCCTTGTCCCACACGAGCCAACCTGTCATCCTGGGGTGTTCCTCGAAGACACCGGGGATCTTCAAGTGCCCCAGGATGTAGCTGTTATGCAAGCTCCTAAGGCAGTGGTTGCATACAATCTGAACATTCAGAGAGTGGAACCCCTTCCTGTTAATATAGGGTACTCTCTGATGCCCCGGTGCTCACAAGGTGACATGCATGCCATCTATCGCTCTCTGGACCTGGTGTAAGGATCCTTCCTGGTTTTTCCCTTATTTCCCCTTTCTTTTATTTTTGCAGTTACATTTTTGATTCATGGATGATTTATAGACATATGTCTTTAAGGCAACCAGTGTTTTCAGTTCAAGCAGAAGCCTGTGCTGCTTTGGACTGGAGCTGTAGACTGACCGGCACCAATGACAGAGATTGGCTGGGTCTCGGTTTGATTGATTTGGCTGGTGGCCAATGAATTGGCCCAAAAGGCTGTGCTCTGTCCTGTAGTAGGTGATGGTTGGATCTGATCCCACTGGAATGTTTTCAGAGTCACAACATTTTCATTTTAGTTTCAGTCTGACTCCTGGTACCTTAGTGAGAAGACCCATTCCGTTCTTCTCCAGAAATGCTGTGTTTCTGAACTGGCAGAAAGGCTGAATGAATCGCTTTACAGGAAAACCATTACAGGCTGTGGAGGCAAAGTCCAGAATTTGCTAACTCCCCAAGAAAAGCTGGTGTGAATCGACTATCTTTCTCCACTATCTTTTTACACTACAGAAGCCTGAAGATAAACCACAAACCGAAATCAAGGCTTGAGGAAACAACGTATCTGCCTCCAGGAAAGGTGTGAATAAGGTGCTTTTAAAAAGTGAAAGAAAACTAGAATGTGCATCACACACTGTAATCTACAAGCTTACTGTAAAGAATACATGCAAGGAACCATCATCTGAAGCAAAGACTTTTTTCTCTTTCACTTACCGTTTCACCCTTTTCCACTCCTTTGTGTTTATCTCTCTTATGTGTGTGTGCAAAGAACAAAGAACAATACAGCACAACTTACCAGCTCTCCTCTGATCCCATGTGACCTCACCTTTTGTACCAGTGAGGTACATTGTCAAAGGCTTTACTGAAGTCCATATAGACAACATTTACTGCTTTTCCCTCAGCTATCATCTTTGTCACTTACTCAAAAAACCTGATCAAATTAATGAGGCACAACCTCCCCTTCACAAAACTATGCTGTCCACCACTAATAAGTCCATTTGTTTCCAAATCTGAGTAAATCCTATCTCTAAGAATCTTTTCTAATAATTTCCCTACCACTGACGTAAGACTCGCCGGCCTATAATTTCCTGGATTATCCCTGCTGCCCTTCTTAAACAATGGAACAACATTGGCTACTCTCCAGTCCTCTGGAACATCACCTGTAGCCAATGAGGATACAAAGATTACTGTCAAGGCCCCAGCAATTTCCTCCCTTGCCTCCCGCAGTATTCTGGGGTAGATCCCATTAGGCCCTGGAGACTTATCTATTTTAATGCTTTTTAAGATGCGCAATACCTCCTCTTTATTAACATCAACATGACTCAGAATATCTACACACTCTACCCTATACTCCTCATCCACCAAGTCCTCTTTGGTGAATAGTGAGGAAAAGTATTAATTTAGTATCTCGCCCATTTCCTCTCGTACCATACATAGAGTCCCTCCAATATCCTTGAATGGACCAACCCTTTCTCTGGCTACCCTCTTGCTCTTTACATATGAATAAAATGCCTTTGGATTTCCCTGTTTGCCAACGATATTTCATGACCCCATTTAGCCTTCTTAATGGGGTCCTTCTTACGTTCCTTCCTATTTTCTTTTTATTGTTCACGGGTTTCATCTGTCCTAAGCCTTTTAGACCTTACGAATGCTTCCTTTTTCTTTTTGACAAGGTTCATAATATCCCTCGTTATCCAGGGTTCTCTATACATGCCACCCTTATCTTTCGTCCTCAAAGGTACTTGCCGGTCCAGAATTCTAATCAACTGACATTTGAAAGCCTCCTACATGCCTGATGTTGATTTTCCCTCAAACAGCCTCGCCCAGTCAACACTCGCCAGATCCTGCTAATGCTGTTGGAATTAGCCTTTCCCCAGTCTAACACTTTCACCTGAGGACCACTCTTGTCCTTATCCATAAGCAGCTCTGGAATGACCCAGTAGCGGAAAGGTTTAGGGCTGCGGCGACCTTCATGGCCACCAGCGATGCTGGCTTCCTCCTCCACGGGATGCCATGTCCGCGAGGAGGTGCCGCATTGTATCTTTGTTGAAACAAAATCTTCTGTGGCATATGGACCGGATTCTCCGATCCCACAGCGGAGAATCGCCAGGGGAGTATGTGAATCCTGCCACACCGCTCCAACTCCGGGCTGCTGATTCTCCGACGACCGGAGAATCGGCGGCAATTGTGCCGTCGCTGTCACCGCAGCGCCGATCGGGGGCCGTTGAAAGCGGCCCCTCGGGGATTCTTCGCGCTCAAATGGCCGAGTGCCCGCCGAGTTCCGCCAGCGTCGTTTGCGTATGGTCCTACCCGGCAGGACCTTGGCGTTCTGGCTGCGGGGGCCATCCTGGTGAGGGCGGCAGGTGGAGCCAACTCCGGGAGGGGGAGGGGGGCCTCCACGGTGGCCGGGCCCGATCGGCCCAGTCGGGGCAACCGATCGGCAGGCGGGCTCATTCCGGGGGGTCTATATTCCTCCGCGCCGGGCCCCTGTAGGGCTCCGCCATATTGCCTGGGGGCCGGAGCGGAGACGGCCGTGGTGCGCATGCGCGGACCCGTGCCGGCTGTGGTGAGCGCATCCAGCGCTGAAGCAGCGCACAGCACTCCGCCGCCGCTCTAGCCCCCGAGGAAGGGGTGAATGCCTGGGCCCGGAGGCCCGTTGACCCTGGCGTTGCTCACGCCGGTTTTGACGCTGGCGTCAACACTTGGCCGGGATTTCGGAGAATCCCGGCCATGGTGTCTGTCAGCTCATGGAATGACCAACGATACCTGTACACATTGGGCTGTCACTGGCCTCCCCTTCTGAGTCCCTCCTCAGCCTGATGAGTGGCCAGGTCTTCAGGATGCACAGCTTCCCCCTGAACATGGGGTGTCGCCTGCAGCCTGAGTTGGCGTTGCTGCCTTCTACAGCGTCTGCCCCTCTCAGCTGCCACAAGCAACATGAGGGCAGCCTCTATGGGATCAACACCAGGAAACATTGTTCTATCTGGAAGGGATTGACGAACAGAGACCAACAATCAGTTAGGGCTTCCATCCCGCGACACTCAAATTCTCCCTTACCGTAATTGTTCCATCTTCTCTCAGAGTACCATCCAGTGAGCCAGCTGTGCTTGCAAACCTTGCTCTGCATACTCATCCATGGCCACATCATGAGCCCCTAGACCCCAGGCCTCTATCGGGAACATTAGAGAGGCCGTGCTCAACTACCCTCCACTCAATGACACACTTACCTTTTGGTCGCTAGAGGATCCTCAATGGTGAAGCCTGCTCTTTAGTGTTTGATTGTTGGCAGCTGCTTTCATGGTGCTGACGCTCCTAGAGTTCAAACATCCTGTTTAGGCATCAACGCTTGCTGGACATGCATTGCGCTAATCATCCTCTGAAGCATGGCACATGCCCTCGTGGAGGCACTTGAGAGTGAGAATACTTTGTTTATTAAATGGCCCACAGTAACAAAGATGTGAAAATCAACTACGAAACATGTCACGTCACACTAACCATTAAACAACAAGGAAAGATGCCAACACAAACAGTTAATTTTCACAAAAAAAACAAACACACGGAATCACTCCTTACAGGTTCCTCAACAGAAATGGAGGATAAAGCCTGAGAATGTGTTACCATGTCCAGTAGAAATGATCTGTCCATTAATGTGTTACTTGTTCCACGTATCAGTGCCATTCTCTGTCCAGGAGATGCAGTTGTGCAGGCCCTCCCACAAAGCCCAATCTCACCGGAATCAAATCCACTGGCGTCCAAGGTGCAGTTGAACATTCTTCACTTCCAGCATGTTTAACCCGCAGTAATAGAACAGTACAGCACAGAACAGGCCCTTCGGCCCTCGATGTTGTGCCAAGCATTGTCCGAAACTAAGATCAAGCTATCCCATTCCCGGTCATTCTGGTGTGCTCCATGTGCCTATCCAATAACCACTTGAAAGTTCCTCAAGTGTCCGACTCCACTATCACAGCAGGCAGTCCATTTCACACCCTAACCACTCGCTGAATAAAGAACCTACCTCGGATATCCCTCCTATATCTATGAATCTTATAGTTATGTCCCCTTGTAACAGCTACATCCACCCGAGGAAATAGTCTGTGAACGTCCACTCTATCTATCCTCCTCATTATCTTATAAACCTTTGTGCCAGTTATATGCAACACTCACCACACCAGCAACAAAAGCATCAGCAATCTGTAAAAGCATTTCTTCAACGGCGTCACCAGGTGGCCCATTTGGATTAATGTCGTGCACCAGATCCCACAGCGCCTTCTTGCTTCAAGCTGGATTGTCTTCTGGGCTCATGCTTCCCCCTGAACCCTCTGTTCCAGGTCCCAGTTTTCTTAGAAAAAAATGTCCTTCTTTTCGGCTACAGAAAAGGAAGGAAACAGCAACAGCAGCCTCCAGGAATTGCATCCACCGGCAGGAGCAAGCAGCTATGAAGTTCTCTCACAACTAATCAGGCTACTCCCTCATTTCAAATAGCCTTCAGTTGAGAAGCCAGAGGCTGCTCACAGTCAAAGGGAGTGAAATTGACTTTCAGGACAGAAGCTTCAGCATGGCTCTATCCTGGGAGAGTTTGGTAGAACAGACAGTCTTTTAGCCATCTCAGATGCCCACCTGCAAATGACCATGGGAATTATGGCCAACCGAGGACTCAGACACACTCAGAGCTTGTGTGTGTATTTGCATCCCAGATAGCTAGACGCGATCGAAACCCCGCTCGTTTGCATTCTAATGGCCCAATTCCCCAGAACAAAAGCACTGTACTCAGGTAACCGACACAGATGCAGACTAACCGGCGCCACTCCCTTTGCGAAAAAAGTCCAAACAGCCAATGACCGCTCAGGACACACCCAGCCATCAAGGCACCCGCCCCTTTATTGGCCAAAATGGAAGGCAGTGATCAAAACCTGTCAAATTATTGGGTCCAAAGCTAAGGACCGCCCCAAAGAGCGCAAAATCCCAGAGGGATAAAATGAGACACAGCCATGTGTTCGGTCTCTCTTGGCCCCGGCCTACGCCTAAAAGAGTAGCATTACGACCAGAAGACAAGTTCAAGGCCAACTATCGCTACCAGACGGATGAGCCCAGCAGAAACGAAGCCACTTCTTCTGCCCAGCCACGCAAGATCTGAACAAAGGCCTTGTTCATCTCCAAAGAGCCGGTTGCAATGAAGATAAGTATAGATTATTGTAGTTGTTAGGTGTAGTTTAACTTGTAGTGTTTTATGTTGCACGTCAAAGTAATCCTTGTGTGTAAATAAACTATCTTTGAACTTGAACTGACTAACTGGTTGTTTGGTCTTTGATCGATATCCAGTCAAGCCTTGTGGTGGTATCATTTGATACCTGGCGACTCTGAAAAGCAATATTATCATTAATAACTGCCGTTGGCAACATTATTGGTGACACTGGTGGGATAGTATTCCACTCATTAAAAAGAGCAACATTATTGGTGACTCTGGTACCGATTGGCAATAGTCTGCAGCTGTGGTATCCCTTGTTAGGAGTGTAGCCATCTGGGATAGCCACGTCCCGACTACAAAATGGACACCTGCAAAGAATGCAGGGAAAATTGGACAATGCTAAGAAACAAGCAGATGCAAGCTCTGTCTGTTGATTAGAACCTTAAACGCTCAGACAGGACAGAAACTACCAATACTAATGAGCCATCTCCGGGGACAAAAGGGAAACATTTAGATACACAATGTTAGGACAGACTCCCCGGCGCCAGAAGAAGCTAGGACAAAACGGACTGACAGTCACCAGGACACGCCCAGCGACCAGGGAACCACCCCTCTATTGGAGGAAAATCGATACAACTGATTGAGAAAGACCCAATTATTTGAGGCCAAGTTCAAGGCCCGCCCAAAAGAGCGCAAAGCCCTTTTCAGTGTAAGAGGTATCACCCAAGGGAGAATCTTCCTCCTTTGGCTTTGGCTCTCACCGAAGAGAGAGACCTGCCTAGCAACTGCATCAGACCAAGTAAGTCCCAAGTCAACGCCGCTACGAGATAGACGCTCCTAGTTGCTACCCTGTAAACAACTCAACCCAGCCGCCTCAGAAACGAGCAACTGCCATTGTTCCTCTGACTGAGTGGGCGCCCGAAGCTAAGTATAGGCTTTAGTAATAGTGGTAGTTTAGTTTGTAGAGTTTATGCATGAGCAGATTTGACTGTGTGTAAATAAACGAGCATTGCTTTTGAACTTACTAACTGGTGTATCGAGTCATTGATCAGTATTCGGTTCTGAACGTTGTGGCGGTGTCGAAAGATACCTGCCGACTCTTGAGCAAACATGATTAAATAGAGCCAAATTAAGAAGTTTTGTGAGGGCCACGAAGAATCCAGCACGAGTTTCAAGGATACAAGAAATAACATTTATTTACATTAACATATATACATAGCAGCAGCAACCTCACTTGCTGCTTACTCCTTCCTGCTAGTTCCAAACTGGCCAGCTTTATTTATACAGGGAGTCTGCTAATGATTTCTCCGCCCCCCTCATTGGGGAAGCTCATACTCCCACAGGATTGTGGGATTGGCATTAGTCCCCAGCCAATGGTAAGCAGGCAGGTTATAACATCCCTCCCCCCGCCGAAGTCCAAGGAATCCACCGAAGACCCTGGCGAAGGAGGGCGTCGGATTCATTTTGCCGCAGGCCGGACACCATTTGCACGAGGCGCTGGATCGGGCGGTGTGTAACGAGATGGAGACCGGCGCTTCCGTGATGAACGGCGTAACGGTTGTACATCCACGGCCCGTGGGCCCGAGGATTCCCCCTCTGATGCGTCCTGTGTCTCCATCTCGGAGTCAGAGTCTGCTGCCTCTGTCATCTCGGCATCTCTATCTCCGCGTGGTTCTGTAACCAGAGGAAGATTGTGAGGACTACTTTCCATGGTCTCTGGTCTCTGCGGCTGTAGAAATGATCTCCGGGGGCGGGGAATCTTTGGAAGGGATAGCCTTCTGGACCGAACGTGGTCTACATGTTTGCGCTGGAGATGACCCTGGGCTTGCACTGGTAAGATATAGGGCCCGTTTGGCGAAAGATTACGCCAGGGACCCACTGGGCACCCCCAGCAAAATTTTGAACGACCACTGGGTCACCGGGTGCAAACTGCCGAATTGGCCGATGCAGAGAAAAACACTGTCCCTGCCGTTCTTGTGTGCGGCGTACTTTTGCGCCAATGTCCGGGAAAACCATACTAAGGCGGGTGCGAAGTCTCCCGCCCATTAGGAGTTCTGTGGGAGCTACCCCAGTCACCGCATGGGGGGTGGTTCTACACGAACACAAAAAGCGAGCCAGTCTTGTGTCCATTGACCCGGAAGACTGCTTTTTTAGGCCTCGTTTGAATGTCTGCACTGCACGCTCCGGCAACCCATTTGAAGCCGGGTGGTACGGGGCAGTGCGGATATGGCGTATGTCGTTCATCTTCATGAACCTCGCAAACTCCTCACTGGTGAATGGAGTGCCGTTATCCATGACCAGCACCTCGGGGAGGCCATGTGTACTAAAAGACAAACGCATCTTCTCAATTGTTGCGCAGGACGTTGTGCCTAGCATCTTATGCACCTCTAGCCATTTAGACTGGGTGCGATTAATAAAAGGAACATGGATCCTTGAAAAGGGCCGGCGAAATCCGCATGCAAGCACGCCCAAGGCCGCCCTGGCCATTCCCAGTGATGTAGGGGCGCGGCCGGCGGAAGCTTCTGATGCTCCTGACAAATGGAGCAGCTTTGGGCCACCTTCTCAATGTTGGCGTCGTGGCCTGGCCACCAAACATAATTCCGGGCCAACATTTTCATTTTGGGCATACCTGGATGCCCATTGTGCAAGTCTCTTAGTATTAGCTCCTGTCCTTTTTCCGGGACAATCACACGCGTCCCCCATAAGAGGATGCAGTCTTCCACGCTGAATTCTGACAGCTTGGAGGAAAATGCCCGCAACTCGCCTGGGAGCTGTCTATGCTGCCCACCATACAGGACTATGTGTCGAACCTTTGACAGGACTGGCTCCGTCTGGGTCCACGCACGGATCTGTGATGCCGTGACAGGCAAAATGTCCATAAAATTTAGGGTTGCAACCACCTCACCGGTCGTGGGGGTCGACTTGGGGCCGGTCGATAAAGGCAATCGGCTCAGTGCGTCGGCATTCGCTATCTGCGTTCCTGATTTGTGCTCCAGAGAATACTCGTATGCAGCGAGCAACAAAGCCCAGCGCTGGATCCGTGCGGAAGCAAAGGGCGGTATTGGCTTATCCTCTCTGAAAAGTCCCAGCAGAGGCTTATGATCAGTCACGATAGTGAAGTGGCGGCCATACATGTACTGGTGGAAACGTTTCACCGCAAAGACCACTGCCAGGCCCTCCTTCTCGATTTGCGCGTACTTTTTTCCCGCTGCAGTCAATGTGCGGGAGGCGAAAGTTATCGGCCGCTCGGCCCCGTTCTCACCTTGTGGGACAGGACGGCCCCAATACCATACGGGGATGCATCACATAGAACATAGAACGATACAGCGCAGTACAGGCCCTTCGGCCCACGATGTTGCACCGACATGGGAAGTCAAAAAACAAAAGCAATCTAACCTACACTATGCCATTATCATCCATATGCTTATCCAATAAACTTTTAAATGCCCTCAATGTTGGCGAGTTCACTACTGTTGCAGGTAGGGCATTCCACGGCCTCACCACTCTTGGCGTAAAGAACCTACCTCTGACCTCCATACCAGGCAACGTCCTGGTAAATCTCCTCTGCACCCGCTCCAAAGCTTCCACGTCCTTCCGATAATGCGGTGACCAGAACTGTACGCAATACTCCAAATGCGGCCGTACCAGAGTTTTGTACAGCTGCAACATGACCTCATGACTCCGGAACTCAATCCCTCTACCAATAAAGGCCAACATTCCATAGGCCTTCTTCACAACCCTATCAACCTGGGTGGCAACTTTCAGGGATCTATGTACATGGACACCTAGATCCCTCTGCTCATCCACACTTCCAAGAACTTTACAATTTGCCAATTATTCCGCGTTCCTGTTATTCCTTCCAAAGTGAATCACCTCACACTTCTCTACATTAAACTCCATTTGCCACCTCTCAGCCCAGCTCTGCAGCTTATCTATGTCCGTCTGTAACCTGCTACATCCTTCTGCACTGTCGACAACACCACCGACTTTAGTGTCGTCTGCAAATTTACTCACCCACCCTTCTGCGCCCTCCTCTAGGTCATTGATAAAAATGACAAACAGCAACGGCACCAGAACAGATCCTTGTGGTACGCCACTTGTAACTGAACTCCATTCTGAACATTTCCCATCAACCACCACCCTCTGTCTTCTTTCAGCTAGCCAATTTCTGATCCACATCTCTAAATCACCCTCAATCCCCAGCCTCCGTATTTTCTGCAATAGCCTACCGTGGGGAACCTTATCAAACGCTTTACTGAAATCCATATACACCACATCAACTGCTCTACCCTCGTCTACCTGTTCAGTCACCTTCTCAAAGAACTCGATAAGGTTTGTGAGGCATGAGCTACCCTTCACAAAGCCATGCTGACTATCCCTAATCATATTATTCCTATCTAAATGATTATAAATCTTGTCTCTTATAATCCCCTCCAAGACTTTACCCACAACAGACGTGAGGCTCATCGGTCTATAGTTGCCGGGGTTGTCTCTACCCCCCTTCTTGAACAAAGGGACCACATTTGCTATCCTCCAGTCCTCTGGCACTATTCCTGTAGCCAATGATGACATAAAAATCAAAGCCAAAGGCTCAGCAATCTCTTCCCTGGCTTCCCAGAGAATCCTAGGATAAATCCCACCAGGCCCCGGGGACTTATCTATTTTCAGCCTGTCCAGAATTGCCAACACCTCTTCCCTACATACCTCAATGCCATCTATTCTAATAGCCTGGGTCTCAGCATTCTCCTCCACAACATTCTCTTTTTCCTGAGTGAATACTGATGAAAAATATTCATTTAGTATCTCGCCTATCTCTTCAGACTCCACACACAACTTCCCATCCCTGTCCTTGACTGGCCATACTCTTACCCTAGTCATTCTTTTATTACTGACATACCTATAGAAAGCTTTTGGGTTTTCCTTGATCCTACCTGCCAAATACTTCTCATGTCCCCTCCTTGCTCGTCTTAGCTCTCTCTTTAGATCCTTCCTCGTTACCTTGTAACTATCAAGCGCCCCAACTGAAACTTCACACCTCATCTTCACATACGCATCCTTCTTCCTCTTAACAAGAGATTCCACTTCTTTGGTAAACCACGGTTCCCTCGCTCGACGCCTTCCTCCCTGCCTGACCGGTACGTACTTATCAAGAACACGCAGTAGCTGTTCCTTGAACAAGCTCCACATATCCAGTGTGCCCAACACTTGCAGCCTACCTCTCCAACCTATCCCCCCCAAGTCATGTCTAATGGCATCATAATTGCCCTTCCCCCAGCTATAACTCTTGCCCTGCGGGGTACACTTATCCCTTTCCATCACTAACGTAAACGTCACCGAATTGTGGTCACTGTCCCCAAAGTGCTCACCTACCTCCAAATCTAACACCTGGCCTGGTTCATTACCCATAACCAAATCCAATGTGGCCTCTCCTCTTGTTGGCCTGTCAACATATTGTGTCAGGAAACTCTCCTGCACACATTGTACAAAAAACGACCCATCTAATGTACTCGAACTATATCTTTTCCAGTCAATATTTGGAAAGTAAAAGTCTCCCAGAATAACTACCCTGTTACTTTCGCTCTTATCCAGAATCATCTTCGCCATCCTTTCCTCTACATCCCTAGAACTATTTGGAGGCCTATAGAAAACTCCCAATAGGGTGACCTCTCCTTTCCTGTTTCTAACCTCAGTCCATACTATCTCGGAAGAAGAGTCCCCATTTGGCATCCTCTCCGCCACCGTAATACTGTTTTTGACTAGCAGCGCCACACCTCCCCCTCTTTTGCCTCCTTCTCTGAGCTTACTAAAACACCTAAACCCCGGAACCTGCAACATCCATTCCTGTCCCTGCTCTATCCATGTCTCCGAAATGGCCACAACATCGAAGTCCCAGGTACCAACCCATGCTGCCAGTTCCCCTACCTTATTTCGTATACTCGGCATTGAAGTAGACACACTTCAAACCACCTACCTGAACACTGGCCCCCTCCTGCGAAGTCAAATCTGTGCTCCTGACCTCTATACTCTCAATCTCTCGTACCCTAAAACTACAATCCAGGTTCCCATGCATTAGTTTAAACCCCCCCAAAGAGCACTAACAAATCTCCGCATGTGGCGAGCAAAGGCTTTCCAGGATCATAGTGGGTTAGTAACCCAGACGACGACAATTGTTGTTTTACCCGCCGGAAAGCGGTTTCTTGAGGCTGACCCCAAACCCAGGTGTGATTTTTCTTTAGCAGAAGATGCAACGGGGCCAGCGTAGTTGCCAGATTGGGGAGGAACTTCCCGTAATAGTTTACGAGGCCAAGAAACGAACGAAGATGCGAAGTGTCAGTCAGGGCAGGGGCCCGTTGAATCGCGGGCACCTTCTCTGCGACAGGGTGCAAACGTTTGCGGTCCACCCGATAACCCAGGTAGACTACTTCCTTCGCCTGAAAGACGGACTTTGTGCGACGTAAACGGACTCCAGCCGCCGAAAAGCGTTTAAGGACAGCCTCCAGGCTTTCCAAATGTTCCTGCTCCGACGTCCCTGTGATCAAAACGTCATCTAAGTAGACAGCGACACATGGTAAACTTTTCAAAATGCCCTCCATAACACGCTGAAAAACAGCGCAGGCAGCGGATACTCCAAAGGGCAAACGTATATATTCATACAGGCCCCGGTGTGTATTAATCATTACATATTGTCGGGAGGCAGGGTCCAGCTCCAACTGTAGGTAGGCGTGACTCATATCTAATTTTGTGAATGAGAGTCCACCTGCAAGTTTTGCGTAGAGATCATCTATGCGAGGCATTGGATATCGGTCGAGTCGGAAAGCCGTATTCACTGTAAGTTTATAGTCGCCGCAAAAGCAAACTGTGGCATCTGGCTTCATTACAGGTACAATTGGTGCTGCCCAGTCAGCAAAGCGGGCGGGCCTGATAATACACAAAGTTTCCAAACGAGTGAGCTCCCCTTCTACCTTCTCAAGCAAGGCGTAAGGCACCGGGCGCGCCCGGAAATAGCGCGGCGTGGCTCCTGGTTCGACTTGGATACGGGCTATGGCCCCTTTTATTTTCCCCAAACCGGGCTGAAATACATCTGGGTATCGTCCTAGCACCTCAGTCAACCCTCCAGAAACTGTTTGGAGGATGTGCTGCCACTGCAAGCGCAAATGGCGCAACCAGTCCCGACCCAACAAGCTGTGCCCATGGCCGCGCACCACAATAAGTGGGAAACACCCCTCCTGGCGTCCATAAATAACAGGGGTCATCGTAGTTCCTGCGATGTCCAATAGTTCCCACGTGTAGGTGGCCAACCTGGCCTGTGAGTCGGTTAATGTAAGGGTCTGTATACCCTGCTTGATGCGGTCGAATGTCCTCTGGGCGATCACGGAGACCGCTGCGCCAGTGTCCAACTCCATCTCAAGCGGGTGGCCATTGACCCGTACTGTCACCTTAATGGGGGCCACACAGGGAGCTGCCATACAATGCAGCTGCAGGCAGTCGTCCTCCGTCTCCACGTCCTCAGGAGTAGTTGCCGTAGGTTCATCCACATGGTAGGTACGGCCCCTGGGCTGGTCCCAGTTTCGGTCGGAGCGACGGTGCCTCTGGCGGCTCCAGGACCGGCGTCCGCGACGGGCTCGGCGCCTACAAGTCTGACATGGACATGGCTCCTCATCCATTAGTTCTGGAGAAGGCTCCCTTCGGGGAGGAATGTCCGATGGCCACTGGCGTCGATCCGGACTTCGTCTCGCCCAAGGTACCGCAGGAATGTGGGGGGACATTTTCGGACAGAAGGGGTTGCGCCCCAAGGCATGCCCTTCCCTGTATCTCCTGCATTCTTCGTTCTGCACTCTCTTGGGACAATACTATTTGAATGGCCTGTTGAAAAGTCAATGTTAGCTCAGCTAACAACTTTCTCTGGGTGGCCGCATTGTTAATACCGCTAACCAAACGGTCGCTTAACATTTCTGACAAGGTCTCACCATAGGCACAGTACTCCGCAATCCTGCGTAGCCTGGATAGAAAATCCACAAGGGATTCTCCTGGAATCCTCTCAGCGGTATTAAACTGGTAATGTTGGACTATCGTGGACGGGGCTGGGTTAAAATGCTGCCCCACTAAATTCTCAAGTTCCTCAAACGTTTTGGTGTCCGGCGCAGCTGGGTACGTAAGGCTCCTAATCACCCCAAACGTATGCGGGCCGCAGGCGGTGAGCAATATGACCACCTGCCGCTCGTTTTCAGTGATATTGTTTGCCCAGAAATAGTAACGCATCCGTTGTGCATACTGGTTCCAGCTTTCCAGCGCAGCATCAAAAACATCCAAACGTCCGTACAGAGGCATGGTGTAATAGAAAACAACTTCCAACCTGTATCCAACAAAAATCCAGGGAGGTGGCTTCAGCAGTGTAGACAGCTATTCACTTTAACCCTCGTCGCCAGTTTTGTGAGTGCCACGAAGAATCCAGCACGAGTTTCAAGGATACAAGAAATAACATTTATTTACAATAACATGTATATACAATACAGTAGCAACCTCACTTGCTGCTTACTCCTTCCTGCTAGTTCCAAGCTGGCCAGCTGTATTTATACAGGGAATCTGCTAATGATTTCTCCGCCCCCCTCATTGGGGAAGCTCATACTCCCACAGGATTGTGGGATTGTCATTAGTCCCCAGCCAATGGTAAGCAGGCAGGTTATTACAAGAACCAACCAAACGTTCGCAACATTTACTGACGACCCAGATGGGACTCGATTTAGAAGTGGCTAAAACACTCCGAGCGAACCCAAAATTTGAATTGAGAATCCAATTGGGAACAGAAAGAAAAACCACAAGCGTCAAAACAGTACTGATTAAGCTTCTGAGATTTGGAAGTGTGTTAATGCATGCGTATTAACAGGGATATAAGGTGGCTTCCGGGTGCGGCTATGCAGAGCTAGGTCGCATATTCGGCAGCTCCTGCTTGGAACGGACTTTTGGGCTCTTTTACAGGGCCCCCACGGCATTTGTTTGACATTTCCCGGTGTGGGAAGAAGGCTGCAATATTCCCCTGACAGTGTCCCCCAGGAAGGGTATGTCTCTGGGTTGCCAGACACGGCAGAAACAGTAAAAGATTTGGCTGCAACTGCAGGATAAACAAGGCCTCTTCCAGCATGCAGGAAGAAGGGCAAAGGGAAGAAGGGGGAAGGGCAAGCTTAAAGCTGCAAGCTGACCTGAGGGCCTGTATCAAAGGTGAATTCTAGCAGCACAGGGAACAACTGTGAAAAGACCTCATCAAGGCCACTGAACGGACTTCCGGTTGCGGTGATGCCGAGCTAGCCGCACGCTTCGGCGGCTCCAGCTCCGACAGACCTTCGGGCTCTTTTAAGAGCCCCAACGGGGAATTTTTCGACGACGCAACCCGGTGTGGGGTGTGTGAGAAGGGAGTCCCCCCCAAACGAAGGAGGAGAAAACCGGCGGCGGCGGCTGCAGCGCGAGGAATCGTCGACCAAAGGGTCAGAAAGAGAGAAGTACAAGATGGCGGCGGAGAAAGCGCAGGCGACATGGGGGCCTGAGCAGGATGAAATTGTGAGACGGTGCGTGGAGCTGCTGAAGAGGGAGGTGCTGACCCCGTTGCTACAGGCAATTGAGGGGCTCAAGGAGACATTAAAGACCCAGGAGACAGAGCTCCGCTGGTGGAGCAGAAGGTGACAGATATTGAGGACGAGATCCTGGGCCTGGCGGTTAAGACACAGACGCACGAGGCACTTCATAAAAAGTGCACTGAAAGGATCGAAGCCCTAGAAAATGGAGCGCGAAGGAAGAACCTTCGGATACTGGGTCTCCCTGAGGGTGTGGAAGGAGTGGACTGTGGAGCGTACGCAAGTACGATGCTGAGCTCACTGATGGGTGCTGAGGCCCCTACGGGCCCCTTGGAGGTGGAGTGGGCAAATCGGATTCCGGCGAGAAGACCAAAAGCGGGAGAACCACCCAGGGCGATAATCGTGCGATTTTAGCGCCTTAAGGATAGAGAAGAGGTCCTGAGATGGGCTAAAAAGGTGCGGAGTAGCAGATGGGAGAATGCAGTGGTACGGGTATACCAGGATTGGAGTGCGGAGGTGGCGAGAAGGAGGGCGAGCTTCAACCGAGCCAAAGAGGTGTTGCATAAAAGGAAGGTGAAGTTCGGGATGCTGCAGCCAGCAAGACTATGGGTCACGTATCAGGAGAGACACCATTATTTCGAGACGGCGGAGGAAGCATGGACCTTCATCAAAGAAGAGAAATTGGATCGGAGCTGAGGGACTGATGCTGCAGGAAATGTTATTGTTAATGTTATGGTTGAAGTTAATTGAGAAGTAAAAAAAAAAGTAAATTGGCAAGGGGGGAGACATTGGGGAAATGTGGGCGCCGGTGAGGGGGGAAAGACGGGACATAGTTGGAGAATGGGGAAGGGGAGTGGGAGGGGAAAGGGAGCTGCGCCATAAGAGGCGGGTCAGGTAAAGGGATGTTCCCGCGCCAGAAAGAATAAGGCGGGAAGACAGGCGCAAGGCGGATGGGAGTTCCCCACACGGGGGGGTCGAGGAGTGAGCAGGAGTAGCCGGGGTCAGTTGAAGTCAGCTGACTTACGGAAGTAATATGGGGGGAGCAGTCATGCTAGAAAGAGATCTAGCGGGGAGGGGGGGAGGGAGGGGGAGGGGGGAGGTTGGGGGGACAACTGGGTTGCTGCTGCGGAAATCCAAAAGAAAATGGCTAAAGAGTGGGTGGGCGGGGATGGTGTGCGACGCTGGGGGAGCGAGCGGGAGCGCGGAGGCGGGATATGGGACTGGCCTAGAGAAGGTAATGGCTAGTCGACACGGGAGCCCCCTAGTGAGGCTGATCACGTGGAACGTGAGAGGCCTGAACGGACTGATAAAAAGGGCCCGAGTGCTCGCGCATTTGAAAGGACTAAGGGCAGACGTGGTTATGCTCCAAGAGACGCACCTAAAGGTGGCGGACCAAGTTAGGCTAAGGAAAGGATGGGTGGGACAGGTGTTCCACTCAGGACTGGACGCAAAGAATAGAGGGGTGGCCATTTTGGTGGGGAAACGGGTAGCATTTGAAGCAAAGAACATCGTAGCAGATAGCGGAGGTAGATATGTAATGGTGAGTGGCAGGCTGGAGGGAATGGAGGTCGTGTTGGTTAATGTGTATGCCCCAAACTGGGACGATGCGGGATTTATGAGACGGATGCAGGGGCGTATACCGGACCTGGAGGTAGGAAACTTGATTTTAGGAGGGGACTTTAATACGGTGCTGGACCCGGGGCTAGATAGATCCAGCTCAAGGACCGGAAGACGGCCGGCAGCGGCCGAGGTACTTAAGGGGTTTATGGACCAAATGGAGGGAGTGGATCCATGGCGATTTCTTAGACCTAGGGCTAGGGAGTTTTTCTTCTTCTCCCATGTCCATAATGTGTACTCCCGGATAGATTTTTTTGTTTTGGGAAGGTCGTTGATCTCTAGGGTGGAAGAAGCTGAGTACTCAGCCATAGCGGTTTCGGATCATGCCCCACATTGGGTGGACCTGGAATTAGGAGAGGAAAGGGAGCAGAGAACACTCTGGCGATTAGATGTGGGACTGATGGCGGATGAGGGAGTGTGTGCAAGAGTGCGGGGGTGTATTGAGAGATACCTGGAGGTCAATGACGACGGCGAGGTCCCTGTGGGAGTGGTATGGGAAGCACTAAAAGCGGTGGTCAGAGGAGAGCTGATCTCCATTGGGGCCCACAAAAGGAAAACAGAGGCCAAGGAAAGGGAAAGATTACTGGGGGAGATTTTAAGGGTGGATAGGGAATTTGCAGAGACCCCGGAGGAGGAATTGTACAGGGAGAAGAGACGACTCCAGACGGAATTTGACCTTCTGACCACCAGAAAGGCGGAGGTACTGTGGAGGAAGGCACAGGGGAGGAGGTATGAATATGGGGAAAAGGCTAGTCGCCTGTTGGCTCATCAATTGCGAAAGAGGGCAGCAGCGAGGGAGATAGGAGGAATTAGAGACGAAAGGGGAGACACGGTGCGAAGGGCAGGAAAGATAAATGAGGTGTTCAAGACCTTCTATGAGGAACTGTATAGGTCTCAACCCCCAGAAGGAGAGGAGGGGATGTGGCAGTTCCTGGACCAATTGAGGTTCCCGAAAGTGGAGGAGCGGGGGGTGGTAGGCCTGGGGGCACCGATTGGGGTGGACGAGGTTATTAAGGGACTGGGAAGCATGCAAGCAGGGAAGGCCCCAGGACCAGACGGGTTCCCGGTGGAGTATTACAGAAAATCTGTGGACTTGTTGGCCCCGTTGATGGTGAGGACGTTCAATGAGGCCAGGAAAGGGGGGACTCTACCCCCGACGATGTCGGAGGCGACGATATCGTTAATTTTGAAGAGGGATAAAGATCCGTTGCAGTGCGGGTCCTATAGACCCATTTCATTATTGAACGCGGACGCCAAATTGTTGGCAAAGGTACTGGCATCGAGGATAGAGGACTGTGTCCCAGGGGTGGTGCACGAAGACCAGACAGGGTTCGTAAAAGGGAGACAACTGAATGTTAACGTGCGACGACTATTAGGGGTGATAAGGATGCCCCCAGTGGAGGGGGAGGCAGAGATAGTGGAGGCAATGGACGCAGAGAAGGCATTTGATAGGGTGGAGTGGGAGTATTTATGGGAAGTGTTAAGGAGGTTTGGGTTTGGGAACGGGTTTATTAGCTGGGTTAGACTTCTTTATGGGGCTCCAACGGCAAGCGTAGTTACAGGTCGACATAGATCGGAGTATTTCCGACTATATAGGGGAACAAGACAGGGATGCCCGCTGTCTCCATTGTTGTTCGCGTTGGCAATTGAACCTCTGGCCATGGCGTTGAGAGACTCCAGGAAATGGAGAGGGGTGATTAGAGGGGGAGAAGAACACCGAGTCTCGTTATACGCAGATGACCTATTGTTATACGTGTCGGACCCAGCAGGGGGATGATAGAGGTTATGCGAATTTTGAGGGGGTTCCGGGATTTCTCGGGGTATAGGCTAAACATGGGGAAGAGTGAATTATTTGTGATACATCCAGGGGACCAGAGTAGAGAGATAGAAGGCTTGCCTCTAAGGAAAGTGGAAAGAAACTTCAGATACCTGGGGATTCAGATCGTTAGGAGCTGGGGAACCTTGCACAGACTTAATCTGACACGGTTGGTAGAACAAATGGAGGAGGACTTCAAGAGATGGGACATGCAGCCTCTATCGCTGGCGGGCAGGGTGCAAGCAATGAAGATGATGGTCCTCCCGAGGTTCTTATTTGTATTTCAATGTCTCCCTATACTAATCACCAAGACCTTTTTTAATAAAATAGACAGGAGCATCACGAGCTTCGTGTGGGCAGGGAAAGTTCCGAGAGTAAGGAGGGGGTTCCTTCAGCGTAGTAGGGACAGAGGAGGATTGGCACTACCGAACTTGGGCGATTACTATTGGGCCGCCAATGTGGCAATGATACGTAAATGGATGATGGAGGGTGAGGGAGCGGCGTGGAAAAGACTGGAGAGAAAGTCCTGTAAAGGGACGAGTTTAGAGGCGCTGGTGACGGCGCCGCTACCGATCTCACCTAAAAAGTTTACCACGAACCCGGTGGTGGCGGCAACATTGAATATCTGGGGACAGTGGAGGCGACAGAGAGGGGTGCGGGGAGCCCTGGTGGGGTCCCCAATCAGGAACAACCATAGGTTCGCCCCAGGAAGAATGGATGGAGGATTTCAGAGCTGGTACCAGTTGGGAATTAGGAGGGTGGGAGATTTATTTATAGATGGGACTTTTGCGAGCTTGGGAGCATTGGAGGAAAAGTATAAGTTGCCCCGGGGAAATTTCTTGAGATATATGCAGGTGAGGGCGTTTACTAGACAACAGGTGAGGGAATTTCCGTTGCTCCCGACACAGGGGATACAGGACAGGGTGCTTTCAGGGGTGTGGGTCGGAGAGGGCAAGGTGTCAGAGATTTACCGAGAGATGAGGGAAGAGGGGGAGGAGTCGGTGGGCGAACTAAAAGGAAAGTGGGAAGAAGAACTAGGGGAGGAGATAGAGGAGGGTATGTGGGCTGATGCCCTAAGCAGGGTAAATTCCTCTTCCTCATGCGCCAGGCTTAGCCTGATTCAATTTAAGGTGCTACATAGAGCACACATAACGGGAGCAAGATTGAGCAGGTTCTTTGGAGTGGAGGACAAATGTGGGAGGTGTGGCGGGAGCCCGGCAAACCACGCACATATGTTTTGGGCGTGCCCGGCACTGGAAGGGTATTGGAAGGGAGTGACGGGAGTGATTTCGCGGGTGGTGAAGGCCCGGGTCAAACCAGGCTGGGGGTTAGCTCTATTTGGAGTTGCGGAAGAGCCAGGAGTGCAGGAGGCGAAAGAGGCCGACGTTGTGGCCTTTGCGTCCCTAGTAGCCCGGCGCAGGATCCTACTCATGTGGAAGGAGGCGAAACCCCCCGGACTGGAGGCCTGGGTAAATGATATGGCGGGGTTCATTAAACTGGAGCAGATAAAGTTTGCCCTGAGAGGATCGGCTCAAGGGTTCACCAGGCGGTGGCAGCCATTTCTCGACTACCTAGGGGAACGTTAGAGGGAAGACAGATGACCAGCAGCAGCAACCCAGGGGGAAGGGGGGGGGGGGGGGGGAGTGTTTAGTTTAGTTTAGGTCAAAGATAAAGGGGTTTTGTTACTTGTGTATTGTTAAAAATTTCTGTATTGTTATTGCTGCGTTTGCTTTGTAAGAGGGGAAAAATTGTTGTTTGGGAAAAAAATTTCAATAAAACATATTTAAAAAAACAAAAACAAAACAGGGATATAAGGTAAACATGAGGGATTTTGTTGAGTAAAACTGTCGGGAGTTTTGTAGGCGGAAAATAGCGTAAGCTGTACCATGTTTACATCACTGCTTTATCACCCACTGTTCCAAATTCGGTAGAGATCCTTGCAGAGAGAATGGCAATGAAGGCAATGGAACGCCTTATGAACCCCCAGGAATTCGAGGTCACAGCGACCAGTAGAGTAGGACAGTGTCCCGTTTGGGAAGAAGAGATCAGAAAATGTCTCAAAGGGAAAGGATGGCCGTTTTGGAGTGAGTTCTGTGATAATGAGGAAACAGACCCGGGAGTATAGGACCTACTTGGTGGGAGAACCTGTCAGAGATCCACAAGAAGAGCTTGGGAAAAGCTTGCAAGCCGATGGCAATCGTGTCCTGTTTGGCACAATTGTGAGGCACAGAGGAAGTCATTAGGACGCTCCGTAGAGAGATAGAGGAGAGAGACAGAACCAGTGAGATAGACGTGAGTGAGCGCAACGTGCGGTCTTGGTAAGACAAGAAACAGAACAGCAAGTTGAGAAATTGCCGAAACAGTGCAACGATTTAAAAGCAGCCCTACAAGCTCTCCATACTTCCACAACGGAACAAAGGCAGTGCACAGTAGACCATGCAAAGTGCCAGAAGCAAATTGCAGAATTGCAATCTCTGCTGTCCTTGCAAAATGGATTTCAGAGTACATTCGGACCCCAATTAGATCAAGAAAACGGCCCCGATTGGCAGGAAGTGAACGAGACTGCCCATAGATATGTACATAGGACATGTACGCAGGAAAAACCCAGAAAAGGAAAGCGCCCCAACCCCCAACCGAACAGGCAGAACATGAATCCTGTGACCACACACCGCAGGGCCGCAGGAGAAGGAGAAGCAGATTTCCTTTACACAACACCGTTAACTGTGACCCAATTACGGGACGCGTATGGAAAAATTACGCCGTTCCTTCCCACTTCAGACCCCCACCAATTTTTCGCGAAAGTCAGACAACAGGCAACCATGTACAGCCTGGACGAAAAGGAGCAAGTGAAGCTCACAGTTTTAAGCCTCGACCCTTCAGTTGTAACAGCCCATCCCGACCCATAGAATGTAGCAGGAGACACACTCCAAGAGATGCACACAGCGATCCTTGATGCGATCAGCTTTAACAGAGGAGACCCCATAGAAGGCCTAAATAAGTGTAGGCAGAAGAAGACAGAGCACCCCACAGCGTTTGCTGGACGGTTGTGGATTCACTTTACAGCAGTTTTCAGAGTTAGCCCATGCCCATTTGTCCCCAGATAATATGGCTAAATGGACCAGAATTCTAGTCTCCCATGCCACAGAAGCAGGATGAAAAGCTTGCGCAAATTATGACCCCTCAGATGAGGCCCACAATGAAAAATGGGTTTTGAAGAGATTGTCCCATGCTTGGGAGCAATCAATTGCAGGCAAAACCACATTTATAACCCCCGATGAAGAGCAGGCAGAAATGAACCCAGTTAAAGCACACCAGAACCCCGCATGGGTAAATGAGGGCAGGAACAGGCAACCCCAGCCAAAACCTCAAGAATGTTATAGTTGTGGACAGCTAGGACACTTTGCACGAGAGTGCAATGCGCCCCAGAAGCAGCAGAGAAACCAACAGACAGGCACCCTAAACAAGAATAGGGCAAAGCCGATCCATAGCGTTAGCGCCCGTTCAGAGAGTACACACATGAACGGCACCGACTGACGGTGTTCCGGCTCCCCAACTTGGGTCTGCGACACCCTTTGGGACAAGTCCGGTAGACCGGTAGTAGCAGGCAAAGTCCGGGGACAACCCGTGGAATTTCTTTGGGACACAGGAGGGTCCCGCATCACACTCAATTCCTCCACGATGTTCCAGCAAGACACGTGGCCCACAACAGACAGCATTACACTCAGCGGCTTTACAGGCCATTTACAACAGGGACACATCACAGACCCTATAGCAATACAGATAGGGAACATCGCAACCAAGCACCCCGTAGTTTTAGTTGATCTGCCCCAGACAGCAGAAAATATCCTTGGGATCGATTTCATGAGCTCCCATAACCTTTCCTTTGATCCAGTTAACTAGTGTGTATGGAAAATGGCAAAGGCAGCACGAGCCCCCACCACACTCACAGTAGGAGAATACGTAAATAGGATTAGCTCAGTCGGAGACTTCTGGTTCGACCCTCGAGCTATTAGTGCAGACAAACAGGTTAGGGCAGTCCTGCAGGAACATAAAGCAGCATTTGCACAGCACAAGCACGACTGTGGCAGTTTGGCTGGCTTTGTGAACATTACAGGTCCCGACCCTAAACCCCAGAAGCAGTACGGATTTCCCCAGGAAGCAGAGGGAGAAATCTCCAAAGTAATAGAGAGTTTGTTGGATCAAGGCGTACTCAGATCAGTAGCCTCCACAAACAACGCACCGATTTGGCCCATCAGGAAACCGGATGGATCATGGCGACTGACCATTGATTACCGGGAACTGAACAAAGTAACCCCACCAGCAGCCCCCACCGTAGCCACGAGTCCCGAGACCATGCTCAAACAGGGACTCCAGTCAAAATCTTTTGCGGTTTTGCACATTAGTAATGGCTTCTGGTCCATTCCATTGGCAAAAGCGTGCCAGTACAAATTCGCCGTTACATTCCAAGGGCAACAGTACACGTGGACGTGCCTTCCACAAGGCTTCCACAACTCCCCCTCCATTTTCCACCGACAGCTGGCAAATGGATTAGCAAAACTTTCTTGCCCCGATTGTCTGGCCAAGTATGTAGACAACTTGTTACTACAGACAGACACAAAGGGAGAGCCCATTTCGCTTCTCGCCCAACTCCTAGCACTCCTAAAAGAAATTGGTTGTAAAGTCAACCCCAAGAAGGCCCAAATTCTGAAAGAAAAAGTGATTTACTTGGGAACAGTGATCACTCATGGTAAACGCGAGATCGAGTACAAGAGAATTGACTCGATCGTCAAATTGCACCTTCCGCACAATGTCTCAGCCCTCCGGTCATTTTTAGGACTGGTTGGCTACTGTCGAAACCATATTGACGGTTTTGCCACTAAATCAGTGCCCCTTTCCGAACTTCTCAAGAAGCAGGCACCTTGGGAATGGCTTCCACAGCATACAGATGCTGTGGACGCTTTAAAAAGAGCACTCAGCACAGCCCCCGCACTACAGGTCCCAGATCCACATTCCCCGTACGCTATCGAGGTAGCAAGCACCGACCGAACCCTTTCGGCCGTGCGCCTCCAGGAACGCCACGACCCGTAGCATATGCCTCACGCATGTTAGACCCCGTAGAGCAAGGATTTTCTGCCTGTGAAAGGCACCTGCTCGCAGTTTTTTGGGCAGTCCAATACTTCGCCTACATTACAGGCCTCAACCCCATCACCATCCTCACAGAACATACAGCGACACAGCTATTGTTAGACGGCCGACTTAAAGATGGCACAGTCAGCCAAATTCACGCAGCCCGTTGGACCCTTCTTTTACAGGGACGGGACATCACGGTAAAGAGAACCAAAACCCACACATTCCTTGCCGATAATTTGCAATATGCAGGCACCCCTCATGAATGTGAGATCATCACCACTAAACAGAACACAGGCCCATTTATTCCCAAAACACCCCCCAAGAAAACAGGTAGTACACCCCAGAGACCCCAGCCCACAGACACATGCGCACCCCTGAAAATATATGTGGATGGTTCATCCACAGTGTGAAATGGAGAGAGAATTACCGGTTGCGGTATATATGTAGAGGACACGCAGGGACGCGCCCTAGATGAAATTTCTTTAAAGTTGCCAGGACACTTAGGCTCCAGGCGCAGAGCTGGCAGCAATTGCATATATTGTAGACCACCCAGATTTGTTCCCGACCCTAGCAGACATCTACTCAGACAGCTTGTATGTCTGCAATAGTTTGACAGAGTTCCTACCACTCTGGGAAACAAGAGGATTTGTTTCCGCGGACGGTAAACCCCTACCCTCAGCCCCATTACTCCGCCATATCTTAGAGACACATAGAGACACATAAGGGCAGCATGGTAGCATTGTGGATAGCACAATTGCTTCACAGCTCCAGGGTCCCAGGTTCGATTCCGGCTTGGGTCACTGTCTGTGCGGAGTCTGCACATCCTCCCCGTGTGTGCGTGGGTTTCCTCCGGGTGCTCCGGTTTCCTCCCACAGTCCAAAGATGTGCAGGTTAGGTGGATTGGGCATGATAAATTGCCCTTAGTGTCCAAAATTGCCCTTAGTGTTGGGTGGGGTTACTGGGTTATGGGGATAGGGTGGAGTTGTCGACCTTGGGTGGGGTGCTCTTTCCAAGAGCCGGTGCAGACTCGAAGGGCCGAATGGCCTCCTTCTGCACTGTAAATTCTGTAAATAATAATTAAGGTTTGCAGTCATCATCGTTCTTCCCCCCCCCCCCTGGTAACGTTAAAGCAGACGCCCTAGCGAAGACAGGCTTGAGGCATGGTTATTTTTGGAACCCTCCGAAAGCACCCCAGTACACGCAGTTCAGGTCTCACAGACCAACATTCAGGATTTAGCGAAGGTCCAGAAAGAGGACGAGAAACTTAGGGAAGTTCTAAAGGGAACCTTCCCAGCCCCGTGCGACAAGTTTAAAAACGCAATCACCACACACGACAGTGTGATTTTAAAGAATGGCCTTTATATAGTTCCCAGCCAGGACAGGAACCAGATCATTTGTCAGTTTCATGACAATCATGGAGACCAAGGAATTGAACCCACCCTAGCCCACTTCGGATCGCTTTGCTGGTGGCCTGATTTAAAAATCGATGTCACACACTACGTAGAGAATTGTTTAATCTGTGCCCAGAACAATCCGGACAGATATGCTAAACAGGCTCAACTTAGCCATACCCGCCCCCTTAATGGACCCTGGACAAATCTCCAGATACATTGCATAGGACCCCTACCCCCGTGCAGAAATGGTTACAAGTATGTGTTGGTGGTCATAGACACCTTCTCAAAATGGGAGAAGCATTTCCGTCAAGAGCTAATACAATCATTAAGGCAACGGCCGAAATATTAACACACCACATCTTTACAAGATGGGGCCTCCCACGCAGTATAGAGTCCGACCAAGGCTCCCATTTCACCGGACTTGTAATGACAAACGTCCTCACGATTTTCGGCATTAGACAAAAGTTTCACATTGCATACCACCCAGTCAAATGGTATTGTAGAACGAATGAATAGGACATTGAAAGCCACCCTCAGGAAAATGGTACAGCAGAATAACAGTACCTGGGATTCAGTACTCCCATTTGCTTTAATGTTTTTAAGAAACACGGTATCTACATCCACCGGATACACCCCCCACACCCTCATGACCGGACGCCCCATGAAAGGCACTGAGTACTTATTAGGACTGGATTTGGCCAGCCTCGCAGTTACAGCCCTCACGCATGAAAATGCAGTTACACAACTAGTACAGAACATAAAGGCAGCCCAACTCGCCGCAGCTGTGAGACTTGGAACCAGGAAGAAACAGAGCAAGGCTTGTTTCGACAAAACAGTACACACCACTGAGTTTACAGTAGGGCAACAAGTTATGCTTTCCCTTTACAACCCCAGTTCATTCCTCTCCCCAAAAGTTTCCGGACCGTACTCCATTTCGGACAAAGTCAGCCCCTCAGTATACAAAATAACCCGTCCCAATTGGTAAGTCTGCGTGGTTTCATATAAACCAGCTCAAGGCTTACGGCTCACAGAATAGCCACACACACCACATCCTGCTCACAGCAGCAGACGAGCACGCCCCGCCCACAGATGACGTATTCCTACCCTCCCCCAACCACTCCAGCCCGTCTCCCAGCGAATCTGAGCATGATTCTACCGACCCATTTGAGATCACTTACATCAAAGCCCCTGACCCAGACCCACCGCTTGACGATTATAGATTGAAGCATAGTGGCTCCAACCTCGACACATGATTCTGGCACCGAGACAATTCGTTCAGGCTCATCCGGAATGATGAGATGGACCCCAATTCGCCCCAAGCAGCTTTAGCACAGTTACTACAGACAAGAGTTTGGCAGCCGGGAGAAGATGATGACTTTGAGTCTGACCCCGACCAATGGACAATTGTCAATTGTCCATTGACAATTGCGACCCTGTTCGCTATTGAGCAGTGAGGTGTCCAGATGATGGAGAAAAAAGGAACCGATGAAGAGATACGGTGTCCTTTCTGATGGAACCTGCACCATGTTTGTTGAATGTTTGTTCGTTAGTGTTATCGTTAAGTGTTGTGTGTAAATTTCACGGCCCTACGGCACCACTCGTTTAACGCCCCCCCCGGCTGTTAATGGAACAAGTTTGTTCCAGACAATAGTTCAGAGGAACTAGTTTGTCTACAGAACACGACTCATAGTTGCTCTCCTAATTCGAGAGGCAACCCCCCCACGACGACCACATTCTTGCCCGTTGTTGCCGGTTGTTCAGGCAGTGGGGAAACGGCATTGGTCCCCGCCCTGCCTGAGGACCCCTCATCTGGTCAGCTACCCTCGGGTAGAGCACAGATGGCATTGATTACCGTCCTACCCGGGGATTCCACCCATTTCCTACCCGCCCATACGCACCCCATTTTGGCTCGTTATGTTCAAAATTCTTTTGTTTGGTTTTGGCAACCCTTAGGTTGCTTCCCTATGCTATTTACATCCTCAAACACTGGGATGGTACAGCACACATGCTGCGAGATGGCTCGCAGTATGGCAGTATTTTTCTTAGATGTCTTGTCCAAATATTCGGTATGAAAAAAAAAATGAGGGAGTCACAGATGGTGACCAATTATAAAGGGAAATTGACAATAAAGGACAGACAGACAGACATACGAGATCTTAAGCAAGATAATAACAGAAATTATGCTTGTGTTAACAGAACTCCAGAACCCCAGAGGAAGACAAAGAAGAAGTCCGACAAAGGTGAAGACAGCCTTCGTGTTCACATGGATCTTAGCGGGATCCCTTCAGTTGCGCGCGGACGCTACCCCCCCTGACCCCTCCCACACAAACCGTAAATGACTGCAATATCCCTGCAATACACGGAACCCCGAGATAACTAGCCCGGCGACAGCTCGCAATACCCAGACCTGGTGTGATAAGTTTATCACCTGGTACTCACTCTCATATGTAGTCGAAGCACTCTTTGTGCTGGCAATACTTTGCAGTGTCGTGCAAACGTTTAGAGTCAGGAAATGGCGAAACAGAGCATATCGCTCTCGCACCCCGGTATACAGATTTAGGCCCCCCATTTTCGGATTTCACCAGACCCCCGAACCCATTGGGACGGGTTAAAGAACATCCATTTTGTTTAATGTATTCTATGGAATAAAGAGATGTAAACCTCTGTGTCTGACTGCCAGGCCAGAGAAATTTGTGTGCTGCTATTTTGTACAGTTTACGATATATAGATTATTTTTGGATTGTTTGTATTTTTGGATTGTTTAAATGAGGATAGTTTATTGAGAATAGTTAGAGGTTCCAGTTTTTTTATTTTTCTGTAATGCATGTATTAATGTCATAGCGCCCCGTAGAATTTTATGATAATGAATGTATTTAAAATGGTTTTGGTAAAATTGTGTTGCATAGGATAGGACAGTGTAGAGCCTAAGCATGGGTGCCCCGGGGATCAGAGGATGAAGACGCCATAGTAATGTGATTCTTCACGCTTCGCGTTGAGGATCACAAGGAGGGTGTGTAGCCATCTGAGCTGGCCACGTCCCAACTACAAAATGGACACCCGCAAAGAATGCAGGGAAAATTGGGCAATGCTCTGTCTGTTGATTAGAACCTTAAACGCTCAGACAGGACAGAAACTACCAAACGATCTACATACTAATGAGCCATCTCCGGGGACAAAAGGAAAACATTTAGATACACAATGTTAGGACAGACCTCCGGCGCTAGAAGCTAAGACAAAGCAGATTGACAGTCTGGACACGCCCAGCGATCAGGGAACCACCCCTCTATTGGAAGAAAATCGATACAACTGATTGAGAAAGACCCAATTAGTTGAGGCCAAGTTCAAGGCCCGCCCAAAAGAGCGTGAAGCCCTTTTCAGTATAAGAGGTATTACCCAAGGGAGAATCTTCCTCCTTTGGCTTTGACCAAAGAGAGAGACCTGCCTAGCAACTGCATCAGACCAAGTAAGTCCCAAGTCAACGCACGATACGAGATAGACGCTCCTAGTTGCTACCCTGTAAAAAGCTCAACCCAGCAGCCTCAGAACCGAGCAACGGCCATTGTTCCTCTGACTGCGTGGGCGCCTGAAGCTAAGTATAGGCTTTAGTAATAGTGGTAGTTTGGTTTGCAGAGTTTATGCATGAGTAGATTTGACTGTGTGTAAATAAATGAGCATTGCTTTTGAACTTACTAACTGGTGTATCGTGTCATTGATCAGTATTTGGTTCTGAACTTTGTGGCGGTGTCGAAAGATACCTGGTGACTCTTGAGCAAACGTGATCAAATAGAGCCAAATTAAGAACCAACCAAAAGTTAGCAACAGGAGTCGCCATATTTAAAGATGGCTTGAAGGCCTCACAGACGCAAAGCCCCATACACCACCACCTCCCGACCAAGGGGTGAACCACAATCTGGAATGCTTCAGCCCCCTGATTAAGCCCAACCATGCCCCTATCCACCCCTCACCCCCCGCCCTCCCTCCCACCCTCACAAGCACTCGGCCAATAGCTCCGATGCCCTTGAGCTGCATGCCTCTAAATGACGACTGAACTCCTCAGCAGCCATTGCACCAGTTTCACGTTTTTAAAAAGCACTAGACGATGCCCACGTGACCTCCCGCTGGTAAGTCGGGTAATTCCCGGGAGGCAGCTGCATTCGAGTTCAATCGCGTCAATAATATTTAAATGCATGCAAATTAGGGTCAATGATACTGTCACTATCTTTGGGCGAGATACGGAACTCGTCATCGGGAGCGGGCCAGATGAATTGCAAAATGGTTTGTGCCCGGATCGCACTCAATTTTGCTCTATCCCTCTATTCACTCGATCCATGCCAGGCCCAATGCGATCGCTGAATTTCACCCAGTGTGTCAAATTTTCACTATTGTGTCTAATTTTCAGTATTGACAGTATCTTGATCGCCCACCTAATATAGAACGCAACAGATTTTGAAAACATTAATTTGAATAGAATGAAGATTGGACTTGTAGGCAATGTATTCTTAACAGATTACTGTCCATTTTGCAACGGGAGAAAGTGCCCTATTGTGTATTACTTAAAATTAGACTTTAATTATGTAGAATACAAGTACCTTTGGAACATAGCTATTCATCCAGCTTGATTGCATGGATAAAAAAGCTTCTCTTGGAAGGATCCATAAGTCATAAAAAATGCATTTAGTAAGCCTAAAAATCATTTCCAGATAAATGAGAATACACAACAAAAGCTGGTGATAATTTAACACTTAATTATTAGAAATTGCCTTGGAAAAAGTATTAGAAAGGTCCTTTAATGAGTTTGTCCTCCCAACAAAAGCTGCATGCAAAAGCAAAATGCTGAGAATCGGAAACAAAAAGCAGGAAATGCTGAGAATGTTCAGCAGATCTAATAGTACTTGCGGAGAGAGAAACAGAGATAACGTTTCAAGTCAATGTAAGGTCATCATAAGATCACAAGATTATATGAAATAGGGGCAGGAGTTGGCCATTTGGCTCCATGAGCTGGCTCTGCCATTCAATTTGATCATGGCAAAGATGCACTCAGTGGAATGGTTTAAAGTGTGTTTGTTTCAATGCAAGGAGCGTCAGGAATAAGGGAGATGAGCTTAGAGCATGGATCAGTACTTGGAAGTACGATGCTGTGGCCACTACGGAGACATGGATTTCACAGGGGCAGGAATGGTTGTTAGATGTTCCGGTTCCGGAAGAAGGAAGCTTAAATAAGGTTGAGGAAGCAAAGATCTGGCATGGTTCTAGAGGGTTACAAGGTAGCCAGGAAGGAACTCAAAAATGGACTGAGGAGAGCTAGAAGGGAGCATGAAAAAGCCCTGGTGGGAAGGATTAGGGAAAACCCCAAGGCGTTCTACACTTTTGTGAGAAATAAGAGGATGAGGGACTGCAGCGAAGGATTCCCAGGCTGATTCCAGGGATGGCGGGACTGTGATATGAGGAGAGATTGACTAGGTTGAGATTGTTCTCGCTGGAGTTCAGAAGAATGAGGGGGGATCTCATAGAGACTTATAAAATTCTAACAGGACTAGACAGGGTAGATGCAGGGAAGATGTTACCAATGATAGGTGTGTCCAGAACCAGGGGTCACAGCCTGAGGATTCAGGGTAAACTATTTTGGACAGAGATGAGGAGACACTTCTTCACACAAAGAGTGGTGAGCCTGTGGAATTCATTACCACAGGAAGTAATTGATGCTAAAACTTTGAATATATTCAAGATGCGGCTGGATATAGCACTTGGGGAGAATGGGATCAAAGGCTATGGGGAGAAAGCAGGATTAGGCTATTGAGTTGGATGATCAGCCTTGATCGTGATGAATGGCGGAGCAGGCTCAAAGGGCCAAAAGACCATAAGATCATAGGACATAGGAGCGGAAGTAAGGCCATTCAGCCCATCGAGTCCACTCCACCATTCAATCATGGCTGATTGAAGGCCTCCTCCTGCTCCTATCTTCTATGTATCGATATATATCATAATGAGAGTAGGGCCGATCAGGGATAGTGGAGGGAACTTGTGCCTAGAGTTTGAGGAGGTAGGGGAGGCCCAAAATGAATATTTTGCTTCAGTATTCACTAGAGAGAGAGGGACCGTGTTGCTCGTGAGAACAGCGTGAACCAGGTTGATAGATTCGAACAGGTTGATATTAAGAAGGAGGATGTGCTGGAAATATTGAAAAGCATCAGGATAGATAATTCCCCTGGGCCTGACGGGATATACCCAAGGTTACTACGGGAAGCGAGCGAGGAGATTGCTGCGCCGTTGGTGATGATCTTTGCGTCCTCACTCTCCACTGGAGTAGTGCCAGATGATTCGAGGGAGGCGAATGTTGTTCCCCTGTTCAAGAAAGGCAATAGGGAAATCTCTGGGAATTACAGACCCATCAATCTTATAGTTGTGGTGAGCAAAATATTGGAAAGGATTCTGAGAGATAGGATTTATGATTATTTCGAAAAACATAGTTTGATTAAAGATAGTCAGCATGGTTTTGTGAGGGGCAGGTCATGTCTCACAAGCCTCATTGAATTCTTTGAGGATGTGACGAGACACATTGATGAAGGTCAGGCAATGGATGTGGTGTATATGGATTTCAGTAAGGCATTTGATAAGGTTCCCCGTGGTAGGCTCATTCAGAAAGTTAGGGGGCATGGGATACAGGGAAATCTGGCTGTCTGGATACAGAATTGGCTGGCTGAAAGAAGACAGCAAGTGGTAGTGAATGGAAAGTAATCTGCCTGGAGGTCAGTGACCAGTGGTGACCCACAGGGATCTGTTCTGGGACTTCTGCTCTTTGTGGTTTTTATAAATGACTTGGATGAGGAAATGGAAGGGTGGGTTAGTAAGTTTGCCGATGACACAAAAGTTGGTGGAGTTGTAGATAGTGTTGAGGGTTGTTGCAGGTTACAACAGGGCATTGACAGCATGCAGAGCTGGGCTGAGAAGTGGCAGATGGAGTTCAACCCAGATAAATGTGAAGTGATTCATTTTGGAAGGTCGAATTTGAATGCTGAATACAGGATAAAAGGCAGGATTCTTGGAAGTGTGGAGGAACAGAGGAATCTTGGGGTCCACGTACTTAGATCCCTCAAAGTTGCCACCCAGGTTGATAGGGTTGTTAAGAAGGCATATGGTGCTTTGGCTTTCATTAACAGGGGGATTGAGTTTAAGAGCCGCGAGGTTTTGCTGCAGCTTTATAAAACCCTGGTTAGACCACACTTGGTATATTGTGTCCAGTTCTGGTCGCCTCATTTTTGGAAAGATGGGGATGCTTTGGAGAGGGTACAGAGGAGATTTATCAGGATGCTGCCTGGACTGGAGGGCATGTCTTATGAAGAAAGGTTGAGGGAGCTAGGACTTTTCTCACTGGTGCGAAGAAGGAAGAGAGGTGACATGATAGAGGTGTACAAGGTGATGAGAGGCAGGGATAGAGTGGATAGCCAAAGACTTTTCCCCAGGGTGGAAATGGCTGTCACGAGGGCACAATTCTAAGGGGTTGGAGGAAGGTATAGGGGAGCTATCAGAGGTAAGTTCTTTACACAGAGAGTGGTGGGTGCGTGGAATGCACTGCCAGCGGAGGTTGTGGAGTCAGAGTTATTAGGGACATTTAAGCGAATCTTGGACAGCACATGGACAGCAGTAAATTGAAGGGGTGTAGTTTAGGTTGATCTTAGATTAGGATAAATGGTTGGCACAACATTGTTTGCCGAAGGGCCTGTACTGTGCTGTAATGTTCTATGGCTGATCTGATTGTGGCCTTAGCTCCACCTTTCTGCCTGCCCTCCATAATTCGGACTCCCTTCAAGACCAAACATCTTTCTAACTCAGCCTTGAATTACCCAGCCTCCACTCCACTGACCCACAAAGGGAGCAATCCACTCAGCATTTACCCTGCCAACCCCCTCAGAGGCTTATGGCTGGAATTTTCCCACTGTTCCCTCCTTCATCCGATTACAAGTAATTGAAGCACCAGCACTGATCCCTGTGGCAGTGAATTAAAATCCATACAATCCCCATAGCACAGAAGGAAGCCACTCATTCCATCGAGTCTGCACCAAACTTCTGAAAGAGCACCACGCTACCTAGGCCCAAATCCACACCCTATCCCCATAATCCCACCTAACCTGAACATCGTTGGACACTAAGAAGCAATTTCAGCATGGCCAACCCACCTCACCTTTAGTTACATACATTAGCTACGATTAGCGGCGATTCTCCGTGCGCGATGGGCCAAGTGGTCGCCGAGATAGGCTGAGTCCCGCCAGCTCCATTCACGCGTGGTCCTACCCGGCGGGACCTCGGCGTTTATCCTGCGGGGGGTGGCCTGGTTGGGGGGGGAGGGGGGGGAAGAGGGGATCCGATGCCGGGAGGGGCCTCCACCATAACCTGGCCCATGATCGGGGCCTACCGATCGGCGTGCAGGCTTCTCTTGGTGGGGGCCTATGTTCCTCTGTGCCGGGCCCCTGTAGCTCTCTGCCATGTTGCGTCGAGGCCGGTGTGGAGAAGACAACTAGCGTACAAGCACGAGTTCGTATCTGCCGTAGCGCGTACGCGCAGACCCGCGGCTCCTGTTCTGACGCCGGTATCGGCAGCTGGAGCTGCGTGAAGCGTTCCAGTGCCGTGCTGGCTCCTGTTGCTCTTATTAACCTTAGTTTTATAAGCTCTAATTCTGTCACCTTTGCTCACAAGTCGCCAGGTATCTTTCTGATACCGCCACGTAGTTCAAGCTCAAGTAATGATTAATAATGCAGCACACCGCTTAGTAAAAGTTAAATCAACGATCATTTATTATATACAGCAATAAATACTTATACAATAATCCTACTTCTAGACTATTACCTACCACTAAAGGCCAATACTTAACTTTGGTGATGGCCCACCAGGTCAGGGAAACGAATGGTCTATTGAATTGGGTCTGGCCTGCGGGATTCAAAAAGGCTGGTATGGGTCGATAGTCTGGAGCACCTATCTGGTAGCAATCGCTGGAGTAAGACTTGCTTGGTTCTTCGTCGCAGGGTCTCGAAGGTTGCGAGCAGGAGAAGAAGGGTCGATCTGAACTTGGCCCCTATTTTTATAGTCCCTAGGGGCTTTCCGCCTCTCGGGGCGGACCTTGACCCTGGTTCCAAGTGATTGGACTTGGTCCCAATCACTGGGTTCGATATGTTCCAATAATGGGGCGATTCCTTGATCGGAGGGTGGTCGTCCACCTTTCTTTGTCTCAGCCACTGCTGGCGCCGAAAAGTCTGGATCGGCTTTATGTTGCTAATGTGTAGCAATTGTTCCCGGGGATGGCTGCTTAGTATGCAGATGGCTGGGTTGTTGTGCTGTTAATGGTTGCAGGTATCGGTCTGGGCCGACTTCCTCAGAGCCGAATACACTATTTTGCCTGCAGCCGTCCGTTTGAGTCCTGTTGGCTGATTTTCCCATCAGCCTCTTTCATTCGCCATTTTAGATCGGGGTTTGACCATTTTACTCGGGAATCAGCCATTTTAGGTGGCTACACTCCGTATGCGACACAGGATCGCTGCTCCTAGGGGCCTGTTGGCGCCGTCGTAAAACACAACGCCGTTTACGACGTCGTCAACACTTAGCCTCAGGATCAGAGAATCCCACCCCTGACCTTTGGCAGGGTCTTCCAGAGCCTTTGCCGATTGACTGAGTCAAAAACTTTGGTCAGATCGATGAAGGTCATGTGGAGTGGTTGATGTTACTCTTGGCATTTCTCTTGAAGTTGCCAAGGAGTGAAGATCATGTGCACTGTTCCACAGTTTGGTCGGAAGCCACACTGGCTTTCCAGAAGAATATCTTCAGAGACTGGGAGAAGGCGACTAGCGAAGATTCAGGTGATGATCTTTCCAGTAATGGAGAGTAGGGAGATTCCTTGGTATTCCCACAGCCTGCTTTGTCTCCTTTCTTGAAGATGATGGTGATGCCAGCATCCCTGAGATCAGCAGGAATTTCTTCTCTGTCCCAGATTTTCAGCAATAGCTGATGGAGATGATGGATGATCTCTTCTCCTCCAAGTTTGAACATCTGGGATCCATCCACTACTGCAGTTTTTACATTCTTCATGTGTTTAAAGGCGGCTTCGACTTCGTCCACACTTGGTGGGGATTTGGGGGATCTCCTCAAACATGTACTCATCTATTGTTGTATCACAGTTTAGAAATTCTTTTAAGTATTTTCCTCATCGAAAGCCGATAATTTCTGTCTCAAAAGAGGGTTCATTTGGCCCTTACTCTGCACTGGTTTAAGGCCTAGAATATTGGGTCCATATATTGCCCTGATGGCACTGAAGAAGCCACAGGTGTTATGCTTGTCAGTGAGGAGTTGCAGCTCCTTAGCTTCCTCAGTCCACCATTGGTTCTTGATTTCCTTAGTTCTTCTTTGGTACCTCCACCTTGGCTCATTGATGAGCTCTCCACTTTGTCTTGCTAGTTATGTTGTTTTGCCACACTTGGAAATCTTTCCTCTTCTTGTCGATGAGATCTTGGATGGTGTGGTTGTTCTCGTCGAACTAGTCTTGTAGCCGATGGTTTCATCACAGCTTTGAGATGGTGGCTGTCTTCAGCTCTTTCCACTTTTACTCAATTCCAGTAGAATGGACATTTTGGAGATTTCTACTCCAGTAGAATGGATATTTTGGAGAAGGCCTTGTTGAAAATTCATTAGCATGTTTGGCTCTTGAAACATTGATCTTTTTTCTGAGCTATTTCTTCATCTTCCACTGCTTCTGGTGGAGGTTGATAGGCACAGAGGAGTGGATGAGCTGGTGGTCTGTTCAGCAGTCATCTGCTTTGGGCATCGCTTTGGTGATGAGAGCATCCTTTTGGTCTTGGGATCGGATGATGACGAAGTAGATCATGTGCCAGTGCTTTGACTGTGGACATCTCCAAGAAGTCTTGAACTTGTCTTTTTGGCAGAACGTGTTTGTGATGACAAGCAGGTGTTCTGCGCATTTGGCAAGCTGGAGAACTCCATTGGAGTTGCAATTCCCAACTCCTCCCTTTCCGATAGTTCCTTTCCAGATTTGGGAGTCATTTGCAACCCTGGCATTGAAGTCCCCAAGGAGGATAATCATATCTTCCTTATGAATGTTGGAGAGTATGGTTGGAGTAGAAGTCTTATTTGGACTCATCATTGGCATCAAGGGTTGTGGTATAGGCACTCACGACTGTTGCCTGCCGGTTCTTGGCAAGTTATAGATGGGGAGTCATGAGGCGCGCATTGATGCCGTCAGGAAGCTCCGAGAGTCGTTTGACGAGTTTGATCTTGATGGCGAAACCAATTTGATGCATCCTGGGCTGATGGTTTTCCTCTCCAGAAGAAGGTGTAACCACCGTCATTTTCCCTCAGCTGCCCTTTGCCTGCTCTTTGGGTGTCTTGTAGGGCAACGACGTCAACGTTGAAATGCCTGTGTTCACGGGCAGCAAGGGCAGTTCTCCGTTCCGGTCGATTATTTTGCTCATTATCCATGAGGGTTCGTAAATTCCAGGTTCCAAAATACAGTCTAACTTTGATTTTCTGACTGCAGGTAGATGAGCCTACAGGGTGAGCAGAATGGATCTTCAAGAGGGCTGCTCAGTTGTGAAGAAAGCTGCTGAAACACTCTCCTGTTCCTATTCCAAGAGTGAGACAACTGAATCAAACTGCACTACCTATGTACTAGTTCAACGAGAACAACCACGCCATCCAGATCTCAAGGTCCTGTCCCTGTCTCCTCTCGCTGATCGCCACAGAGCTTGTCTGTGTGGGGGTTGTGCTGGTTTCCTCTAGGTAAACATCTGGTGCAGGACATCTTTTAACGTGAACATGCCGTTGCACATCAGCTGACACACGGTCCTTGATAGAGGGGAGATGCAGTCCCTGTGGTAAGGGAACCTCAATGACTGGGAGCTCCATACTCCAACAGAATAAGGATCAGCTGGCTTGGGGGACCAATTGGGATTCAGAGCGGGTAATCACCCCGGGGGGTGGAGTCCCCTCTTAGACAGGAGATACGTTGGGAGCTAGGTGCAGCCACAATGCTGCTGTTTTCTTCTTAATTAATCCTTTTTTTATTCACAAAGTCTGTGAAAGTGCATCTTTACACAGTCCATTAATTTTAGTGGGATAAAGTTTCCATCCAACTCTCATCTCCATCCTCTCCAAGTCACAATCACCAATGGAAATTTCACTGCCAATGTCTCTCAAGTCTCTGTTGGCTCTTCGAAGCAACATCATTGTTTTTGATGAGCAGGGTATAGAGGTGAGTTTGTCCACTTATTTCACTGAACCCACCAATGGCATACATCAGCAATTGCTTGCAGTCAGCAGAAAGACATCCAAGGAGAATGAGATGCGTAACTCCAAGTTGGATCAAACCAATAGAGGAAGTTCAGAGCTTATTCATTTGTCTGAACGTAAGTCGTAGCTCACACTTGGATTTCACCAGCATGTCATCTTCTTTCGGTAAAGAAGCAGAGGCCCAAACTACAGAGCTTCTACAGCGCAAGAATATTACGCAGGAATTTCATCCAGGTCCAGAGATTTATTCCATTGCTGAAGATCTGTAGTCAAAAACAATGATGTTGCTTAGAAGAGACAACAGAGACTTGAGAGACATTGGCAGTGGAATCAAAGACTGTAGTAAGATCTAGGACCTTTTCTTCCAACAGATCTTTTGCTTCTGCGATAACTTCTTTCTCTTGAACTGTGCCTGGACAGAACCAACGAAGGTCAAGAAGCACCTCTAGCAAATGACCACAGTTTTGTATCATGCTTCCTATTTCCCTCTCTTCTAATCTATCTTCAAAGAGAAATCAGAGATCTGGGTCGGGATTCTCTGAAGCCCAATGCCAAAATCGTGATCGGCAATTGGGTGGAGAATGGATTGCAATGCCAGAATTGGGGCTGGCGCCATGCTCCGCTCCCTCCAAACAGGCGTCATCATGACCAGTGCCGCTTCGACGCCATTAGTGAGTCATCGGCTGGCCCACTGGCGATGCTCCGCCCCAAATGGGCCGGGTTCCCAACGGCGCAGGCCACGTGTGGTCCCTAGCGTGCGGGATCCTGGCGTGCCGGCTGCGGACTGTGTCCAATGGCGCCACACTCGGCTGGGATCGTGCCGCTGGCCGTTGGGGCTTCTGCTAGGGTTGGTTGGGGGTAGCCAGCGGATGGGCTGTGGGGTTGCAATTGGCGAGTTTGGTTCGCACACGGCCAGCGCCATGTTGCACGGTGAAGGTCGTCAGCCATGCATATGCGCAGCCCGTGACCTGCCCATTCTCCTGCCATTTTTGGCATGGTCCGAGTTTCAGTCGCCGCCAGTACTAGCCCCTCACCGAAATCGGTAAGGGTTTTGTGCCGATTTTTCAGTCGTGGAAGTCCGCACATGCACCGATGGCTCCAGCACTTAATCTTCCAAATGGAGAATCCAGTCCCTGGTATCTCCTCTTGTGGTCCAATGGATGGCATCTCACTGCTCACTTCCATTCCCGGTCCTTTCAACAACTTTGTAAATTCATCCCTGAGTGTTGCTCTGCTAATCTGTACTTTGACCTCATTGATATGTTGTGGAAAATACAAAGAATTTAAATAATTTATTTATCTTAATCCTAAGGATTGTAGTGAACTGACCCTTCATTTTGAGGTCTGTGGCTCCAGGCCTTTTAAGTTAGATGGTTTTGAAGCCAGTCCAACTTGTCCGATAAGACTGTAACTCCTGCCCCGCGGTCCACTTTAAATTTTGTTCTGTATCTTTTGGACTTGCAAATATAAGACCAGAATTGCTTCTTAGAATCTTTCATTTCTCTTCGGAAATCTTGAGGTTGGAATCCTGAATTTCCTATTTCCTGGATTTGAAAATGTTTGGAGGCAGGTTCCAGCTTCCTTCCTGTTAACTGTGTTTTAGATTTGCAAAATTGTTTAAAATCTCCAGGTTTGCCACAGTGAAAGCATTCGGCTCCTCTTGCTAGGCAATTTTCATGGCGGTGTGGTCTTCTGGCGCAACATCTGGAATATTTAACATAAGTGGGAGGGTTTTCCCAACCCCTTTGGTGATTTTGACAGGCTTTTTTTAACAACGATTTCAAGATTTTTGGGCCTACATACTGGATCAACCTCTCCTGGGTCTCTAAGTCTCCCTGAAGTATACCCTGATTCTACTGTCATAGCTTTGCCTGCCTTGCAAACTGTTCTGCCTTCTTTCCGGTAAAGTTCTTTTTGGGCAGCATAAAGTCTAATAGTGCGTTATTGAGCACACTGGCTATAACGTTGTCACAATTTAACTCTTGTTTTAAAGCTCGGTATGTGTCACTGCTGGCCAATCAATATAAGTCATGAATGAATCAATCAATGGATTCACCTGGGCTTTGGGCCATGTGGTTGAAACTGGCACATTCTTAGTGTTAATGTACTTAGCGAAGGCCCTCATAACCTCTTTGTAGGACACCAAGGTCTTCTCAACCCCTTGTCATGCCAGGTCAACATCAGCTACGGCTCAAATTGCATTTAAAAGCACACTGATCTACAGTTTTTTCTGAGGCTGGACAATACCTTCCAAATGCTCTCCTCCAGAGTTCCCATCATTGTTCTTGCTGTGAACCCACAATATGTTTAAAGGGCTTTGGAAGGGGTAGTGGCTATTCTTTTTTATTTAGAAAATATTTTATTGAAGCATTTGTAATTTTCACAGTTTAACACATTAACATTTCTTAAACAACCGCGCGGACCGACACATGTAAAAAAAAACACAGGGGGCGATTCACCGAGTCCCGTGCCAGGCCGGAGAATCGGAGCAACCGCACCATGATGCCAGCGCGTGATTCTCTTTGTAATATATATAAATGATTTGGAGGAAAATGTAACTGGTCTGATTAGTAAGTTTGCAGATGACACAAAGGTTGGTGGAATTGCGAACAGTGGCAAGGATTGTCAGAGGATACAGCAGGATATAGATTGGTTGTAGACTTGGACGGAGAGATGGCAGATGGAGTTTAATTCGAACAAATGTGAGGTAATGCATTTTGGAAGGTCTACTACAGGTGGGAAATGTACAGAAAATGGCAGAACCTTTAAGAGCATTGACAGATAGAGGGACTGCATGTACAGGTCCACAGGTCACTGAAAGTGGCAATGCAGATGGAGAAGGTAGTCACGAAGGCAAACAACATGCTTGCTTTCATCTGCCAGGGCACTGAGTATGAAAATTGGCAAGTCATGCTGCAGCTGAATAGAACCTTAGTTAGCCCGCACTTGGAATATAATATTCAATTCTGGCCACCACACTACCAGAAGGATGTGGAGATTTTGAGAAGGAATACACAACACCACAGCCAATCACAGGCAAGAGCATACACACTATAAAACGGGGATTGGGGCGGTACTCCTACAGCGGGATGACACTGCGTCATGGGCCCCGGTCGCCTATGCCTAGCTTCGCCCGGCCATGACCCCCACAGAACAGTGCTACGTGCAGATCGAAAAGGAGTGCCTGGGTTTGCGAACCAGAATAGACAAGTTCCATGACTACGTGTATGGTCTCCCCCAGTTTACCATTGAGACTGACCATCGACCCCTGGTCAGCATCATGCATAAGGACCTGAACGAGATGACCCCTCGCCTCCAGCGCATCCTACTCAAACTCAGGAGGTACGGCTTCCAACTGGTCTACTCCCCGGGAAAGGACCTTATCATTGCGGATGCACTATCTAGCAGTGAGCACACCGCCTGACTCAGAGGGGTTTGTCTGTCAGGTCGAAGCGCAGGTGGCCTTCACATCGGCAAATCTGCCAGCCGATGACTCCAGTCTGGCCCGTGTTCGCCGGGAGACTGCGGCTGACCCCCTTCTACAACGTGTGATGCGCCACATGACGGGAGGGTGGCCCAAAGGACAACGTCCGAAGTTCTACAATGTCCGGGACGACTTGGCCGTCATTGATGGTGTCCTCCTAAAGCTGGACCGGATTGTGATTCCACACAGCATGCACAAGCTGGTCCTCGACCAACTACACGAAGGCCATCTGGGGGTCAAGAAGTGCAGACGGAGGGCCCGAGAGGCGGTATAATGGCCGGGCATCAGTGATGACATTGCCAATCTGGTGCTCAACTGCCCCACCTGCCAAAGGTTTCAGCCGGCGCAACCTCCTGAGACCCTTCAGCCCCATGAGCTGGTGACGTCCCCCTGGGCGAAGGTGGGTGTGGACCTTTTTCACACGCTCGGCAGGGACTATGTAATCGTCATAGATTACTTTTCAAACTATCCAGAGGTCATACGCCTGCACGATTTGACATCATCCGCTGTCATAAGGGCCTGCAAAGACACCTTCGCACGCCACGGCATTCCGATTACTGTCATGTCGGACAATGGGCCCTATTTTGCCAGCCAGACATGGTCTTCCTTTGCTGCTTCGTATGGCTTCACACACGTGACGTCCAGCCCTCTGCATCCCCAGTCCAATGGAAAGGCGGAGAAGGGTGTTCACATCGTCAAGCGGCTCCTCTGCAAGGCTGCTGCTGCCGGATCGGACTTCTGCTTAGCCCTGCTAGCCTATCGCTCGACCCCACTAGCCACTGGCCTCTTACCAGCCCAGCTGTTGATGGGTCGCGCCTTCAGGACCATTGTGCCATCCATTCTGGTCCCCACAACCAACCATGCTCCAGTACTGCACAGGATGCGACAGCAGCGCGTTCGCCAGAAGGTGGCACATGACACACGGGCAACTGATCTTCCCGCCCTGGCGCCTGGGGGCGATGTCCGCATCCACCTACCAGACGCTGGCTGGTCAGCACCTGCCGAAGTTCTCCGACGCGTGGCTCCCAGCTCGTTCCTGGTTCGCATGCCTGATGGCTCCACTCGCAGGCGCAATTGCCGGGCTCTACGCCTGCTTCCACGCTCGCTACGGGAAATTACACCGGTGCCACGCCCTCCTGTTGTTCCTGATGTCGACTTTGTGGAGCTTCCTGCCACCATGCCCATTCCGTCGTCGCCCGTGGCCAGGCCCATTCCTCAGCCGGTGAATCCTGACCCACCCTTGAGGCGGTCAACCCGAATTCGTCGCCCACCTACTAGGCTGGACTTATGAGCCTGTTTGAACGTTGAACTCACTGATGTATCATACCACTGTGTTAATATGTTTCTCTTTTTCCTTGTCGTTACAGGAGTTCGTTTTGACGTTTAACATTTCCACGTGTTTTGTTTATGGTACAACCTCATTGCTATGTCGCACCTGACATCGCCCCATGTATATAGTTTAGCCTCATGTACATGCTGTAGATATTGCACACACACACACACATTCAGCTGCACTCAGTACACATCTCTATTTATAACCACATAGGCACATGTTCTTGTAAAAAAGGGGGGATGTCATGATATTCAGGTAAACATCATGGTGCAAACATACATACATACTGATGGACAGATCAATGGACCAATCAATACACACACAATACCACAGCCAATCACAGGCAAGAGCATACACACTATAAAACGGGAAACACGACACTTCCCGTTCATTCCAGCGGGAGACAGCTCAGGGCACAGAGCTCACAGCAAGCCACTCAGACTTCCACCATGTGCTGAGTGCCACTCCAAGATAGTGTTGGGGATAGGTCCACAGATTCAAGGGTAATGAATGAACCACAGTAACCAGTTTACCATTGTAAATATTGTTAGCAATAAAACTGATTTGTACCATCCGCAACCGTGTTGGCTCGTCTGTGTAGCAGAGCACCCAACACGACATAGAAGAGGTTTAACAGATTTTGCCTGGTAATGGAGAGCATTAGCTATAAGGAGAGGTTGGATAAACGTGGTTTGTTCTCACTGCAACGATGGAGGTTGACCTGATAAAAGTCTACAAAATCATGAGGACAGAGTGGATAGTCAGAACCTTTTTCCCAGAGCAGAGGAGTCAATTACTGGGGGACACAGTGTGAGGGAAGTTTTTTTTACACAGAGGATAGTGGGTCCTGGAACTCACTGCCAGAGGAAGTGGTGGAAGTAGGTACGATAGTGATGTTTAAGGGGCATCTTGACAAATACATGAATAGGATGGGAATAGAGGAATATAAACCTCATAAGTGTACAAGGTTTTAGATTAATTGGGCAGCACGGTCATCACAGGTTTGGAGGCCGAAGAGCCTGTGTTGTACTTTTTTTGTTCTTTCTATTATTTGAGATACCTGAAACATGAAGAGCGGGATTTTGAAAATGGCATTAAGATCCACAAATAGGTGTATTTGTTTTCTGCTTGAATGCGTTGATTTGTTCAGTGTGCCGATGCTTCCATCCTTTCATGAAAGAAATGGAGGTGTCAAGTGGATGATGTGCACAGGACTTGGCTGGTTCTGAACAGGGAGAGAACATTAAGGTGGCGCTGGCCAGCGTGCTGAAACTTAACACCCGCCAAGAATGTCTCCATCCAGTTTGTGGTGCAATGTGCATCCAGTCGGACAGCAAATATTTAAATACCAAAGTTGTGATAGTTGCACATGTTTCTTTTTAGGATATAAGAGGATAGGATATATGTAGTGAGTTGAGTGTTGGAGGAGCAGTTAGTGCTGTGTGTGTTCTTACCTGTTCTGAGCCCTGGAAGCAAATTCTGCAGGTGGGGGTGATGCCGCCATTGTGGAAGCTGTTGCTGCCGCTGCTGCTGACAGACTCGCCGTCGTTGGAGCAGGACAGCGGCCCGCTCTGGTAACCTTCCTGCTCGGGGGACCGCCTCTCGAGCTTGCCCGGGGGACCCGGGCCACCGCCGCCGCCTCTCCTGCCCGAGATCAGCCTGTCTCTCTCCCCGGCCTCCGCCTCCTCCTCCTCCCGGGGCCTTCTGTCAGCGGGCGCCAGCGGTCCTCCGCCCAGAGCGCCCCCGTCCGGGATCCCGCCGCCACTGCCTGCCGGGGCCCCGCCACTGCCGCCGCCGCCGCTCTCCCTCAGCGCGTCCTGGCGCGGCAGCAGCTGCCGCTCGCTCATCGCGCCGGGCTGAGGAGGAGGGCGGGGGGAGACTGACCGGGGAGGGGGGACAGCAGGAGGAACGGGTGAGGGGGGGGAAAGCGGTTAAAATGCAGTGAGAAAGAGACAGAGCATTTAAAACAGCATGGCGGGTGGGGGTGAAGAGAGCCCCCCTCCCTCAGGGCAGTGGCAGCTGGAAGGTAGTGAGGGATGAGCCACTCCAGCACACTCACCCTCACTCACTCAGAGAGCAGGAGCCGTTTGACAGGACAGTTCGGTTCACCGGGAAACACCCGATTCAGATCATCACAGCTCTGGAAGGCGGAATCGGAGACTCGCCGCCGCCCCGCGACCTCGAACCCGGCACCACAAATAATCAGAAAACTGCCCCAGGCCGCCCGGCGACCATTGTTCCCTCACAGAGCAGCGGGACGGGGCTGCAGAGCGGGAGGCACCTTTACAACTGGCACATCCCCCCACACACAACAGCAGCAGCAGCGCTCCCTCCTCTCACTGAGGGAGGGGATGGCGGGCATTTATTCATTTCTCTCCTCTCTGTCCTGCTCCTTCACCCTCCGGTCCCCCGCTGCCAGCCGCACAGTGCAGACAGCATCATTATACTGGCATCAGAAAAGATTAGGACATCAACGGGATTAATGCGAGAACATGTTGATCCTTCTTACTCCTGCATAATTACAGGGATTATTCTTCTCTTCATGAATGGGATGGTCATTAATCCTGGGGGAATGGAACGTGTTTTCCATTTCACTCTCAGATGTTCATGTGGCGGACGGAGTGTTCGGCTCTCCCCTGCCCCAACATTGTGCCCCAGTCCCAAACCTCACTATATGCCCTGCACCGCGTGAGTTTTCCATCATCTTTAAAGCTTTGGTGAGTAACTTTGCCAGCAGCACAAAATTTGAACCGACCCAGTTTCCAGGGATTAAAGTAGTGTCGTGCCCGCTGCAACACCAGAAAGGTATATCCTGTGCAAAATTATAATTAACGAATTTAAAGGATTCTTTTTACCACAGTAACTGGCACTGATATTTAACAGAAAAAAAACGGAAGCATAATTACAAACTTGAATATCAAAGGCGATGTTAGGAAGGATGGCTTAAAGGTTAGTCAAAGATTTGGGTTTAAGGAGGATTGGAGAGGAAAGGACAGGTGTAGAGAGGCTGAAGAATTACATTTTAGAGCTGAGAGCCTAAATGGTTAAATGAATGGATTGCGGAAAGTGCAAGAGGCCAGAGTCTGAATTCTCTTATTAGGGCTGGAGGAGATTACAGAGATAGGAGGGAGCCATTTCAATGTGAGGCTGAGAATTTTAAATTGAAGATGATCTCTTTCTACACACAATGCCAAGTCTGCTGGATAGTTCCAGCATTTTCTGTTTTCATTTCAGATTTTCAGCATCTGCAGTATTTTATTTTTGTTTCAGTAATAATGATGAACCTTTCTTTAAAAAAAAAAGTGTTTTTATAGGTGTTTCATTATTTACATTAGTGTAGACAGAAAATCACCAGAAAATTGTAAAACACATGAAATAAGTTAACAACGAACTCACATACCAATACAAATACTACAGAAAAAACCTGAGGAAGGAGCAGCGCTCCGAAAGCAAGTGACATCGAAACAAACCTGTTGGACTTTAACCTGGTGTTGTAAAACTTCTTACTGTGCTCACCCCAGTCCAACGCCGGCATCTCCACATCACAGAAAAAGTAACCAGTGGTCTATTTACATTGCATCGATTGGCTTCAGTGCAAGTGTAGCAGATAGCTTTATTCTCTGAGCCCCCTTTCATTTCTTTGTGTTTCCTGGGCCTACTTACAATTTACATGTTGCCTGGGCCTTGCATGTGCGGGCACCTGCGCCCAACAGTATGTCGGGCCTTTTTCCCTTTTTCCTCTCTATGGTGTAGGTAATCCCTCCTCCCCCCCTCCCTTTCTCTGGTTTCTGATCCCCCCCACCTCCTGTGAGGGCAGCCATACTTACTTTGTGGATGTGCCCCTGCACGTTTCCCTTTGTTCATGGGGCACCCAAGATGTCCACTGTTACCTTCCTCTTTCCAGCCATCTCTACCTGTGACTTGTGGTAACCAGCATTCTGCCCTCCTCTCTCCCAAACTCCCTTGAGCCCTTTTACCCATGTACTTCCCTTTCCCCATTACCCCCTTGCCTTCCGCCTCCTTCCTCCCCCCCCCCCCCAGTCCCTCTTGCCTGTCATCTTTGTCACCTTGGTTTATTGCTCTACCATCCCACCCCCTTGCCAGTTGCTCCCTCACTCCTTTTACTTCCGCACACCAGCTTGTTCACTAGTCATGCGGCTCCCCTCCGAATTGAATTTCCATTTTCACCTTACGCCTGGTCCACCTCTAGGGGCTTGGTGAAACTTTCCTCCCTGACCAACGTTCCGAATATCAACGCTATGTACTCTGTTGGGTTCCTCCCCTCTGAGCCCTCTGGTAGCCCAACGATCCGCAGATTCTGCCAGCGGGACATGTTCTCTTGGTCGTTGACCATTCCTCTCAGTACCTTCTCGGTCATGACCTAGCCTCACCACCTTGGCTTTGAGTGAGGCAATCTGCTCTCCCTGGACCGAAGCGGCTTTTTCGAGGTCCTGCACGGTTGCCTCTTGGGCCTCCAGTCTCCGCTCCACTTTGCCCAATGCCTCCTTTATGCAGGCCATCACTGCCTCTACTGCTGACCCCACCACCACCATGAGATCCTCTTTCATCGCTTTCATGTGACTCAGGAGTTCCGTTGTGATGAATTGTGGTAATGTGGCAGATGAGATTTAACACAGAGAAGTCTGAGGTCATACATTTAAGAAGGTCAAACAGTTATAGGGAGTACACAATAAATGGGAATATACTAAGAGGGGTAGATGAAATGAGAGATCTTAGCGTACAAATATATAGGTCCCTAAAGGCAGCAGTTCAAAAAGACAAGGTTGTTAAAAAAGCATATGGAATGCTCTTCATTGACAGAGGTATAGAACATAAAAGTAAGGATATAATGTTGGAATTGTTTAAAGCACTGGTGAGGCCACATCGAATACTGTGTGCCGTTCTGTTCGCCACATTACAGGTGGGACGTTATTCCTCTGGAGAGAGTGCAGAGGAGGTTTACAAGAATGCTGCCAGGGCTAGAAAAGTGTACCTACGAGGAGAGATTGGATAGGTTGGGGTTATTTTCCTTGAAACAAAGGCAGCTGAGGAGTGACTTAATTGAAGTGTGCAAAATTATGAAGGGAAGAGATAGGGTGGACAGGATTGTAAAAAATTCCTTGGTGGAGAATTCTAGAACCAGGGGACATAGATTCAAGATAAGTCGCAGAAGGTGTAGAGGGAACATGAGGAAGAACTTTTATACGCAGAGGGTAGTGGGATCTGGAATTCACTGCTCGATTTGGTGGTGGAGGCAGAGACCTGAAACTCTTGTAAAAAGTACTTGGATCTGCTGTAAGATAAGGGCTATGGACCGGGTGCAGCAAGGTGGGATTAGAAAAGGCACCTAAAACCATAAGACATAGGAGCAGAATTAGGTCATTCAGCCCATCGATTCTTCTCTGCTATTCAATCATGGCTGATATGTTTCTCATCCCCATTCTCCTACCTTCTTCCCAAAACCACTGATCCCCTTATTAATCAAGAACCTATCTATCTATGTCTTAAAGACACTCAGTGATTTGGCCTCCACAGCCTTCTGCTCTTTCGGCAAAGAGTTCCACAAATTCACCACCCTCTGGCTGAAGAAATTGGAGCAGTAGTGATGAAAATGGGAGCTTGGCTGGTAGGAAAATGGGGAGTTGTAAGTCGAAAGGTGTCCTCTCGGGATGTGCTTGTCATGCTAAAAGCAATCTTCACATGAATCAGCTGTGCATCGTCATGATGTCAGTGAATGGGTGGAGTTTAAGGCATTCAGCCTGTGTAATGTATGATTCATAATGACATCGATTTGACAGTTCAATGAAAATGCTGATAATCAATTCCATTATTTTGTATGGAACAAAAGTTAAATTAATGTTTGTTGCTTTTGAAGTCAGTCACCCACACCCTCCAGGGTGTTAAATACTCAGGGTGCATCAGAGAGGACGTGAGGGATACTGATAGGTTCAATTCAGGATGGGGGTGGGGTTCAGGCTGTCAACCTCTGGAGGAGCAGTTGCTCACAGACCTAATTTTCCCTTCATTTCGGGGAGCCCGTTGCATTAGGGGGGCCGGAAGGCTGATATGCAGTCATCATTTCCCGTGCCATCCATGTTGTGCTTGTGACCAAATCACGATTGAGGGAGTGCCCTTCCTGAGTGGGAGCTGAAAAGTTGGTGAGAAGCGGTGAATACAGAGGATCAGCTCTGGGGTGACTGTGCGGTACCTTGGTGGGGTTCCATGAGAGACTGTTGCTCTTTTTAACCTTAGTCTATTTGCTCTGATTACATCACCTTTGCTCATGAGTTGCCAGGTATCTTTATGATACCGCCACGTGGTTCAAGTTCAGGTTATGATTAATAATACAGCACACTGCTTAGTAAGGATTAAAACAACGGTCATTTATTATATACAAGCAATATTAATACCCTAATACTACTATCTATAGAATAAACCTATCACTACTGGCCAATACTTAACTTAGGAAGAGCCCACCAGGCCAGGGAAACGAATGGCTTGTCCAATCAGATCTGGCCCGCGGGATTCAAAAAGCTGCTACAGGTCGGTGGCTAGGTGTCTTTACCGGATAGCGATCGCTGGATTCAAACTTACTGTTGCCGGTTGCTGTTCTTGCGAAGGTCTCGAGCAGGCGAAGAGGAGAGAGAGAGAGAGATTTGAACTTGGCCCCTCACTTTTATAGGGCCCAGGGGCTTCCCGCCTCCCGGGGCGGCCCTTGACCCTGAGTCCCCAGTGATTGGATTTGTTCCCAATCCCTGGGGTCGATGTGTCCAATGGTGAGGCGATTCCTCGATGGGGGGGGTGGTCGCTCACCTGTCTTTGTTTCGGCCACTGCAGGCGCCGACAGGTCTGGCCCGGTATTCAATTGCTAATATGTTGCAATTGTTCCCGGGGATAGCCGATTTAACTGTGGATGTCTGAATAGATGGGCTGCAAACAGTCCTGAATGCAACTGCAAATACCTGGGTTGATGGGCTGTTGATAGCCCTGAGTATTGATCTGGGCTAACTTCCCAGAGCCGAATATGCAATACTGTCTGCAGCTGCCTGCTTGTGTCTTCTTCGCTGCTTTTCCCAGCAGTCTTTCGGGTTAGCCATTTTAAACTGGGTTTTGGCCAGATTAATCAGAACGCAGCCATTTTACGTGGCTACAAGACCCAGCAGTAAGGGCACAGTGGGGGAATCAGGAATGGGTTGAATTCTTGCCTCATGAGGCCTGAAGACCCTATCACTGGGGGAAGATGATTGCAGTGTGAGTTGAACCCCACACTCAGGCAGCAGTGTGAGGATAAAGGAGAAAAGCTGCCTGGAAATTCAAATCCATTTGTCAGGGAGATTTAAGTGAGTTGCCTGATCAACCCCTCACTCTTCCTTGACTGGTCAATTGTGCCAATTAAATCAGGAGAGCAAAACATGAGTGCCAGTGATTGAAGCCAAGTTCTTAACCCTTTGGAAACATTCATAGAATAAGAGAATCCCTAGTGCAGAAGGAGGCCATTCAGCCCATCGCATCTGCACCAACCCTCTGAAAGAGCACTCTGCACCAGCCCACTCCCCCATTCTATCACCAAAACCCTAGACATTAAGGGCAATTTTAGCATGGCCAATCCATCTAATCTTTGGACTGTGGGAGGAAACTGGAGCACCAGGATGAAACCCACACTTTTGGGGAGAATGTGCAAACTCCACACAGTCACCCAAGGCCAGAATTGAACCCGGATCCCTGGCACAGTGAGGCAGCAGTGCTAACCACTGTGCTACATTGCCACCCGAAACATTAACCCCAAGAATTGAACTCCAAAGCTCATGCAAGCATTAATGGGATACAGATAACACTGATATGTATCCCTATGCAAGCTGATAGAGTATTGATTTAGGGGCTGGTTTAGCACAGTGGGCTAAATAGCTGGCTTGTAATGCAGAACAATGCCAGCAGCACGGGTTCAATTCCTGTACCCGCCTCCCCGAACAGGCGCCAGAATGTGGCGACTAGGGGCTTTTCACGGTAACTTCATTGAAGCCGACTTGTGAAAATAAGTGATTATTATTATTCCGTTTTATTCATGTAGGTGCTAGTTGAATGCATGTGGCTGAGAGGTAAAATTATTAAAAGTGTCTTGACTGTGGAAATCCAGTTATTGTTTCACATAATGAATTAACCATTGCATTCCAGTGTATTCAGCACTAAGAATGTATTGTTCTCGGTCTAATCAACTAATCAGTTCCAGCAAGGTCTTTGCCGAGCTGTGTAACATGGCAAGTGTGGGAAACATATCCAGTAATTTTCCTAAGTCTGCACACACAGACCTGAGTGAGTTTTGACAGATACCAGTCAATCTTAAGTAATGTCCAATGTTTGATTGACGTTTATGTTTTGTTTCTATTCTAACACTTTCAGCTTGTTTCTGCATTTAGTATATTAGACACAGTGAAATCTTGCTGCTTTCCTTTTGCTGGATTTGTAGAAATCATTTTTCTTCGCCAATCACTTGTTAATACACTGGAGTCAGATATATTTAGCTTGAGTTGTTGATTTTTGGTATGTTTTACTCTTGCATACTCAGCATTATACTTTAAAGCTCTTCAAATTGTCATTGACATGTTGTTGAACAATTGCCAACAATCTATTTCTTTTATTTACTTTCAACAATTTTTATAAATTCTGTACTTGACTCTTTGTCTGAAATATTTCTGGATCCTAGATCATATTAAAATTCCATTGAAGGAGATTCACAGAATTTGAGGTTCATCTTCACAATTCAAATACACGTGTTCTACTCCATCACTCTTCATTTGCATGCAGGACTTTTGGACATCATCAATAAATCTATAGAATTCTTGGCATGGAGGGTGATTTGGGATAAATGGAGTCTCTCCTTTCCAATGTTTCCCTTTCAATGAAATTATTTGACCTTCTGATTAAACGTACTGCTTGCGAATTCAGCTCAATCTTGGTATAACTAAATGAAGGAGACAAAATCTTCCCAATTAAATAATCTAGGTAAATAGTATGTGCCTCCTTTTAGGAGCTAAACTGGAGTAAAAGCAATTTGTAGGAATATTGTGCGGGATTCTCTGTTTATAAGACTCTGTGTTGACTCAACACAGAATCAGTGGATTTTTACGACAGAAAAACTGCCGCCGCACCTGGACCGATTCCGCCAAGGTTACGGGACTAGCACTGGTGCCGTGTGGAACACAATCGATTCCAATGGAAAATGTTGTTGGATTCACCGGGTCCGTGATTGACACTCGGGAGGTTGATAAGCTTCAGCCGCATATGCAGATTACACTCCCCACACACATTCATCCCAGTCAACAAGATGGGACTAGTTGTGCTGGAGTGCACCCAAACAGCTGATAGGTCGGCTGGGGCCAGAGGACACCTACTGGGGTGGCCTGAGTGGACACCTATGTTTACGTTTGGCATTCAGCGGTGTGAGCAGCTGCATGGCCATTTTGCTGGCTGCGGCAATGGTGTTCCGTGTCCGTCCACCCCAACCCCACAGACCACCTTCTGGCCACCCCCTGCTACTTCCCCCGGCCCTGGCAGAAGCCACCTGGCCAGCAGCACAACAGCCAGGAAACTATGGTGATGTTGGACAATTTCTATACCCCCACCCACTCCCTCAGCAGCCACCATGCCGGTTTCACGATTTTTAAAAGCACAAGTGAACTCAGCCCATCAGAGGTGGAGCATCTCGGAGCCCCTAAAGAATACCGGGTCAGGTCCGCTAATGATATGCAAACGGTGTTTACTGTACATGTGTTCCGGTACGCATTGATGCTGCTGTTAAGGTGATGGAGAATTGCGATTTGGCATCAAATCGGCACCCACCGAGATTTTGCTGTCGGAACCTATTCTCTGCCCAATCGCGTTTTGCGATTTTGGCGTCAGCAAATGGAGAATCCCGCCCCATGTCTCTGCACCATATAGGAGGGTGGCTATTACTACTGCTCTGTAGACCATGAGCTTGATACAGGGTCATTCAAACACTCTCTTCCTCAGGCAACTAAAGGCTGAGCTGGCACACTGAAAGCAGTGTTGACCCTTCCATCAATGTCTGCCTTTGTTGACAGTAGGCTCCTAAGTTATGGAAAATGGTCCACATTGTCCAAGGATTTTGAGAACTGGGGACAGTGCTGTGTGGTGGCGGAAGGTTGGAAGAGGACATTTGTCTTACTGATGGTCTGTGTAAGGCTTATGCTCTCATATCCTCGGTGAAGTGATTGACAAGGGTTGGAGCTCAGCCTCTGTTATGGGCCAGGGTTTAGAGAACCCCAAAGTGTGTCATGGAATTCACCTGACCCACAACTTTTAATAGATTGTGGTATGGGGAGCGCATTGCCCACTCTACAGGTGTGGTACAGCAGAAATGGAAAAGTAATTTTTAAAGCAAAACAATGTTTATTCTATGACCTCAAGTTAACCTTTTTGAAACATACAGTGAACACCTTAGCAACCATCAATTCAAATAGAACCCCCAAATAATACAACACTAAGTAATCCTTAATAACTTCCCAAACAACATCCAGAAGACAGAAGAAACACCTTTTAACAGAAGCACATCAGGTTTACATTCACTACTGAGAACATTTATAATTCTGAATCCACCAAATGGTCAAGAGATAGTCTTTTCATGGCAGAGAGATCAACAGTACACCTGCTCTAATAAAAGCAAATTACTGCGGATGCTGGAATCTGAAACGAAAGAGTAAATGCTGGAAAATCTCAGCAAGTCTGGCAGCATCTGTAGGGAGAGAGAAGAGCTAACGTTTCTGTTATAACCTGCCTACTTACCATTGGCTGGGGACTAATGACTATCCCACAATCCTGTGGGAGTATGAGCTTCCCCAATGAGGTGGGCGGAGAAACCACTAGTAAACTCCTAGTATAACTCCCTGGGGGGGGGAGATTTGTTAGTGCTCTTTGGGGGGGTTTAAACTAATGCAGCAGGGGCATGGGAACCTGGATTGCAGTTTTAGGGTAAGGGAGAATGAGAGTATAAGGTCAGGAGCACAGATTTGACGTCGCAGGAGGGGGCCAGTGTTCAGGTAGGTGGTTTGAAGTGTGTCAACTTCAATGCCAGGAGTATACGAAATAAGGTAGGGGAACTGGCAGCATGGGTTGGTACCTGGGACTTCGATGTTGTGGCCATTTCGGAGACATGGATAGAGCAGGGACAGGAATGGATGGTGCAGGTTCCGGGGTTTAGGTGTTTTAGTAAGCTCAGAGAAGGAGGCAAAAGAGGGGGAGGTGTGGCGCTGCTAGTCAAGAGCAGTATTACGGTGGCGGAGAGGATGCTAGATGGGGACTCATCTTCCGAGGTAGTATGGGCTGAGGTTAGAAACATGAAAGGAGAGGTCACACTGTTGGGAGTCTTCCATAGGCCTCCAAATAGTTCTAGGGATGTAGAGGAAAGGATGGCGAAGATGATCCTGGATAAGAGCGAAAGTAACAGGGTAGTTATTATGGGAGACTTTAACTTTCCAAATATTGACTGGAAAAGATATAGTTCGAGTACATTAGATGGGTTGTTTTTTGTACAGTGTGTGCAGGAGGGTTTCCTGACACAATATGTTGACAGGCCAACAAGAGGCGAGGCCACGTTGGATTTGGTTTTGGGTAATGAACCAGGCCAGGTGTTGGATTTGGAGGTAGGAGAGCACTTTGGGGACAGTGACCACAATTCGGTGACGTTTACGTTAATGATGGAAAGGGATACACCGCAGGGCAAGAGTTATAGCTGGGGGAAGGGCAATTATGATGCCATTAGACGTGACTTGGGGGGGGATAAGGTGGAGAAGTAGGCTGCAAGTGTTGGGCACACTGGATAAGTGGAGCTTGTTCAAGGATCAGCTACTGCGTGTTCTTGATAAGTATGTACCGGTCAGGCAGGGAGGAAGGCGCCGAGCGAGGGAACCGTGGTTTACCAAAGAAGTGGAATCTCTTGTTAAGAGGAAGAAGGAGGCCGATGTGAAGATGAGGTGTGAAGTTTCAGTTGGGGCGATGGATAGTTACAAGGTAGCGAGGAAGGATCTAAAGAGAGAGCGAAGACGAGCAAGGAGGGGACATGAGAAGTATTTGGCAGGTAGGATCAAGGAAAAACCAAAAGCTTTCTATAGGTATGTCAGGAATAAGCGAATGACTAGGGAAAGAGTAGGACCAATCAAGGACAGGGATGGGAAGTTGTGTGTGGAGTCTGAAGAGATAGGCGAGATACTAAATGAATATTTTTCGTCAGTATTCACTCAGGAAAAAGATAATGTTGTGGAGGAGAATGCGGAGACCCAGGCTAATAGAATAGATGGCATTGAGGTACGTAGGGAAGAGGTGTTGGCAATTCTGGACAGGCTGAAAATAGATAAGTCCCCGGGTCCTGATGGGATTTATCCTAGGATTCTCTGGGAGGCCAGGGAAGAGATTGCTGGGCCTTTGGCTTTGATTTTTATGTCATCATTGGCTACAGAAATAGTGCCAGTGGACTGGAGGATAGCAAATGTGGTCCCTTTGTTCAAAAAGGGGAGCAGAGACAACCCCGGCAACTATAGACCGGTGAGCCTCACGTCTGTAGTGGGTAAAGTCTTGGAGGGGATTATAAGAGACAAGATTTATAATCATCTAGATAGGAATAATATGATCAGGGATAGTCAGCATGGCTTTGTGAAGGGTAGGTCATGCCTCACAAACCTTATTGAGTTCTTTGAGAAGGTGACTGAACAGGTAGGCGAGGGTAGAGCAGTTGATGTGGTGTATATGGATTTCAGCAAAGCGTTTGATAAGGTTCCCCACGGTAGGCTATTGCAGAAAATACGGAGGCTGGGGATTGAGGGCGATTTAGAGATGTGGATCAGAAATTGGCTAGCTGAAAGAAGACAGAGGGTGGTGGTTGATGGGAAATGTTCAGAATGGAGTTCAGTTCAGTTGTTCGCAGCACGGTAGCATTGTGGTTAGCACAATTGCTTCACGGCTCCAGGGTCCCAGGTTCGATTCCGGCTTGGGTCACTGTCTGTGCGGAGTCTGCACATCCTCCCCGTGTGTGCGTGGGTTTCCTCCGGGTGCTCCGGTTTCCTCCCACAGTCCAAAGATGTGCAAGTTAGGTGGATTGGCCATGATAAATTGCCCTTAGTGTCCAAAGTTGCCCTTAGTATTGGGTGGGGATACTGGGTTATGGGGATAGGGTGGAGGTGTTGACCTTGGGTAGGGTGCTCTTTCCAAGAGCCGGTGCAGACTCGATGGGCCGAATGGCCTCCTTCTGCACTGTGAATTCAGGGGCAGCACGGTAGCCTTGTGGATAGCACAATTGCTTCACAGCTCCAGGGTCCCAGGTTCAATTCTGGCTTGAGTCACTGTCTGTGCGGAGTCTGCACATCTTCCCCGTGTGTGCGTGGGTTTCCTCCGGGTGCTCCGGTTTCCTCCCACAGTCCAAAGATGTGCGGGTTAGGTGGATTGGCCATGATAAATTGCCCTTAGTGTCCAAAATTGCCCTTAGTGTTGGGTGGGGTTACTGGGTTATGGGGATAAGGTGGCGGTGTTGACCTTCGGTAGGGTGCTCTTTCCAAGAGCCGGTGCAGACTCGATGGGCTGAATGGCCTCTTTCTGCTCTGTAAATTCTATGATAATAAAAAGTTACAAGTGGAGTACCACAAGGATCTGTTCTGGGGCCGTTGCTGTTTGTCATTTTTATCAATGACCTAGAGGAAGGCGCAGAAGGGTGGGTGAGTAAATTTGCAGACGATACTAAAGTCGGTGGTGTTGTCGATAGTGTGGAAGGATGTAGCAGGTTACAGAGGGGTATAGATAGGCTGCAGAGCTGGGCTGAGAGGTGGCAAATGGAGTTTAATGTAGAGAAGTGCGAGGTGATTCACTTTGGAAGGAATAACAGGAATGCGGAATATTTGGCTAATGGTAAAGTTCTTGGAAGTGTGGATGAGCAGAGGGATCTAGGTGTCCATGTACATAGATCCCTGAAAGTTGCCACCCAGGTTGATAGGGTTGTGAAGAAGGCCTATGGAGTGTTGGCCTTTATTGGTAGAGGGATTGAGTTCCGGAGTCAGGAGGTCATGTTGCAGCTGTACAGAACTCTGGTACGGCCGCATTTGGAGTATTGCGTACAGTTCTGGTCACCGCATTATAGGAAGGACGTGGAGGCTTTGGAGCGGGTGCAGAGGAGATTTACCAGGATGTTGCCTGGTATGGAGGGAAAATCTTATGAGGAAAGGCTGATGGACTTGAGGTTGTTTTCGTTGGAGAGAAGAAGGTTAAGAGGAGACTTAATAGAGGCATACAAAATGATCAGGGGGTTGGATAGGGTGGACAGTGAGAGCCTTCTCCCGCGGATGGAAATGGCTGGCACGAGGGGACATAACTTTAAACTGAGGGGTAATAGATATAAGACAGAGGTCAGAGGTAGGTTCTTTACTCAAAGAGTAGTGAGGCCGTGGAATGCCCTACCTGCTACAGTAGTGAACTCGCCAACATTGAGGGCATTTAAAAGTTTATTGGATAAACATATGGATGATAATGGCATAGTGTAGGTTAGATGGCTTTTGTTTCGGTGCAACATCGTGGGCCGAAGGGCCTGTACTGTGCTGTATCGTTCTATGTTCTATAAATAAAGCTGGCCAGTTCAGGAACCAGCAGGAAGGAGTATGTAGCAAGGGAAGTTACTGCTACTGTTATGTATATATGTTATAGTAAATAAATGTTATTACTTTGTATCCTTAAAACTCGTGCTGGATTCTTCGTGGCCCTTACAAAACTGGCGACGAAGGTTAAAGTGAATAGCTGTCTACACTGCTGAAGCCACCTCCCTGGATTTTTGTTGGATACAGGTTGGAAGTTGTTTTCTCTTATACCATGCCTCTGTACGGACGTTTGGATGTTTTTGATGCTGCGCTGGAAAGCTGGAACCAGTACACACAACTGATGCGTTACTATTTCCGGGCAAACGATATCACCGAAAACGAGCGCCAGGTGGTCATATTGCTCACCGCCTGCGGCCCGCATATGTTTGGGGTGATTAGGAGCCTTACGTACCCAGCTGCGCCGGACACCAAAACGTTTGATGAACTTGTGAATATAGTGGGGCAACATTTTTACCCAACCCCGTCCACGATAGTCCAGCGTTACCGGTTTAATACCGCTGAGAGGACCCCTGGAGAATCCCTTGCCGATTTTCTATCCAGGCTACGCAGGATTGCGGAGTACTGTGACTATGGTGAGACCTTGTCAGAAATGTTACGCGACCGTTTGGTTTGCGGTATTAACAATGCGGCCACCCAGAGAAAGTTGTTAGCGGAGCCAACATTGACTTTTCAACAGGCCATTCAAATAGTATTGTCCCGAGAGAGCGCAGAGCGAGGAGTACAGGAGCTACAGGGAATGGAAGTGCATGCCTTGGGGCACAACCCCTTCCGTCCGAAAACGCCCCCCCGCACTCCTGCGGTACCTTGGGCGAGGCAACGTCCGGACCGACGCCAGTGGCCGTCGGACATTCCTCCCCGAAGGGAGCCTTCTCCAGAGCCAATGGATGAGGAGCCGTGTCCGTGTCAGACTTGTAGGCGCCGACCCCGTCGCGGACGGCGGTCCTGGGGCGCCAGAGGCGCCGTCGTTCCGACCGAAACTGGGACCAGCCCAGGGGCCGTAACTGGGACCAGCCCAGGGGCCGTACCTTCCATGTGGATGAACCTGCGGCGACTACCCTGAGGAACCTTAGTTAGGCCACACTTGGAGTATAGTGTTCAATTCTGGTCGCCACACTACCAGAAGGATGTGGAGGCTTTAGAGAGGGTGCAGAAGAGATTTACCAGAATGTTGCCTGGTATGGAGGGCATAAGCTATGAGGAGCGATTGAATAAACTCGGTTTGTTCTCACTGGAACGAAGGAGGTTGAGGGGCGACCTGATAGAGGTATACAAAATTATGAGGGGCATAGACAGAGTCGATAGTCAGAGGCTTTTCTCCAGGGTAGAGGGGTCAATTACTAGGGGGCATAGGTTTAAGGTGAGAGGGGCAAGGTTTAGAGTAGATGTACGAGGCAAGTTTTTTACGCAGAGGGTAGTGGGTGCCTGGAACTCACTACCGGAGGAGGTAGTGGAAGCAGGGAAGATAGGGACATTTAAGGGGCATCTTGACAAATATATGAATAGGATGGGAATAGAAGGATACGGACCCAGGAAGTGTAGAAGATTGTAGTTTAGTCGGGCAGTATGGTCGGCACGGGCTTGGAGGGCCGAAGGGCCTGTTCCTGTGCTGTACATTTCTTTGTTCTTTGTTTGTTGACGTGGAGACGGAGGACGACTGCCTGCAGCTGCATTGTGTGGCAGCTCCCCGTGTGGCCCCCATTAAGGTGACAGTATGGGTCAGTGGCCACCCGCTTGAGATGGAGTTGGATACTGGCGCAGCGGTCTCCGTGATCGCCCAGAGGACATTCGACCGCATCAAGCAGGGTATACAGACCCTTACATTAATTGACTCACAGGCCAGGTTGGCCACCTACACGGGGGAACCACTGGACACTGCAGGAACTACAATGACCCCTGTTGTCTATGGACGCCAGGAGGGGAGTTTCCCACTTATCGTGGTGCGCGGCCATGGGCCCAGCCTGTTGGGTCGGAACTGGTTGCGCCGTTTGCGGTTGCAATGGCAGCACATCCTCCAAACAGTTTCTGAAGGGTTGACTGAGGTGCTAGGATGATACCCAGATGTATTCCAGCCTGGTTTGGGGAAAATAAAAGGGGCCGTAGCCCATATCCAAGTTGAACCAGGAGCCACGCCGCGCTATTTCCGGGCCCGCCCAGTGCCTTACGCCTTGCTTGAGAAGGTAGAAGGGGAGCTCACTTGTTTGGAGAATTTGGGTATTATCAGGCCCATCCGTTTTGCTGACTGGGCAGCACCAATTGTCCTGTAATGAAGCCAGATGCCACAGTTTGCTTTTGCGGCGACTATAAACTTACAGTGAATACGGTTTCCCGACTCGACCGATATCCAATGCCTCGCATACAGGATCTCTACGCGAAACTTGCAGGTGGACTCTCGTTCACAAAATTAGATATGAATCACGCCTATCTGCAGTTCGAGCTGGACCCTGCCTCCCGACCATATGTAACGATTAATACACACCGGGACCTGTATGAATATACACGGTTGCCCTTTGGAGTATCCTCTGCCTGCGCAATTTTTCAACGTGTTATGGAGGGCATTTTGAGAGGTTTACCACGTGTGGCTGTCTACCTAGATGACGTTTTGATTACAGGGACGTCGGAGCAGGAACAGTTGGAAAATCTGGAGGCTGTCCTTAGACGCCTTTCGGAGGCTGGAGTCCGTTTACGTCGCACAAAGTGCGTACTTCAGGCAAAGGAATTAGTCTGCCTAGTTTATCGGGTGGACCGCGAAGGTCTGCACCCCGTCGCAGAGAAGGTGCGTGCAATTCAACATGCCCCCGCCCCGACTGACACTTCGCATCTTCGTTCTTTTCTCGGTCTCGTAAACTATTACGGGAAGTTCCTCCCCAATCTGGCAACTACGCTGGCACCTTTGCACCTTCTGCTAAAGAAAAATCACACCTGGGTTTGGGATCAGCCGCAAGAAACCGCTTTCCGGCGGGTAAAGCAACAATTGTCGTCGTCTGGGTTACTAACCCACTATGATCCTGGAAAGCCTTTGCTCGTCACATGTGATGCATCCCCGTATGGTATTGGGGCTGTCCTGTCCCACAAGATGGAGAACAGGGCCGAACGACCGATAGCTTTCGCCTCCCGCACATTGACTGCAGCGGAGAAAAAGTACGCGCAGATCGAGAAGGAGGGCCTGTCAGTGGTTTTTGCGGTGAAACGCTTCCACCAGTACGTGTACGGCCACCATTTCACTGTCGTGACTGATCATAAGCCCCTGTTGGGACCTTTCAGAGAGGATAAGCCAATACCGCCCATTGCTTCTGCACAGATCCAGCGCTGGGCTTTGTTGCTTGCTGCATACGAGTATTCTCCGGAGCACAAACCAGGTACGCAGATAGCAAATGCCGACGCACTGAGCTGATTGCCTTTATCGACCGGCCCCATGTCGACCCCCACGACCGGTGAGGTGATTGCAACCCTAAATTTTATGGACACCTTGCCTGTCACGGCATCGCAGATCCGTGAGTGGACCCAGACGGAGCCAGTCCTGTCAAAGGTTCGGCACATAGTCCTGTATGGTGGGCAGCATAGACAGCTCCCAGGCGAGTTGCGGGCATTTTCCTCCAAGCTGTCAGAATTCAGCGTGGAAGACGGCATCCTCTTGTGGGGGACGCGTGTGATTGTCCCGGAAAAAGGCCAGGAGCTGATACTATCAGACTTGCACAATGGGCATCCAGGTGTGACCAAAATGAAAATGTTGGCCCGGAGTTATGTCTGGTGGCCAGGCCTCGACACCGACATTGAGAAGGTGGCCCAAAACTGCTCCATTTGCCAGGAACATCAGAAGCTTCCGCTGGCCGCGCCCCTACATCACTGGGAATGGCCAGGGCGGCCTTGGGCACGCTTGCATGCAGATTTCGCAGGCCCTTTTCAAGGATCCATGTTCCTTCTACTAATTGACGCCCAGTCCAAATGGCTAGAGGTGCATAAGATGCAGGGGACAACGTCCTGCGCAACAATTGAAAAGATGCGTTTATCGTTTAGTACGCATGGCCTCCCTGAGGTGCTGGTCATGGATAACGGCACTCCATTCACGAGTGAGGAGTTTGAGAGGTTCACGAAGATGAACGGCATCCGCCATATCCGCACTGCCCCTTACCACCCGGCTTCAAATGGGTTGGCAGAGCGCGCAGTGCAGACATTCAAAAGAGGCCTAAAGAAGCAGTCTTCCGGATCAATGGACACGAGACTGGCTCGCTTTTTGTTTACGTACAGGACCACCCCCCATGCAGTGACTGGGGTAGCTCCCGCAGAACTCCTAATGGGCCGGAGACTTCGCACCCGCCTTAGTATGGTTTTCCCGGACATTGGCGCAAAAGTACGCCGCACATAAGAACGGCAGGGAAGGGATTTTCTTGGCATCGGCCGATTCGGCAGTTTGCGCCCGGTGACCCAGTGTTCATTCGGAATTTTGCTGGTGGTGTTCAATGGGTTCCTGGTATAATCTTTCGCCAAACGGGCCCTATATCTTACTAAGTGCAAGCCCAGGGTCGTCTCCAGCGAAAACATGTAGACCACATTCGGTCCAGAAGTCCATCCCCTCAAAAGATTCCCCGCCCCCGGAGTTCATTTCAACAGCCGCAGAGACCAGAGACAAGGGAAGGTAGTCCTCACAATCTTCCACTGGTGCCTCTCTCGAAGCCTGCGCAGGTCGTTACAGGACCGAATGGAGATAGAGACGCTGACATGACGGAGGCAGCAGACTCTGACTCAGAGATGGAGACACAGGATGCATCAGAGGGGGAATCCTCGGGTCCACGGGCCGTGGATGTACAACTGCGCCGTTCATCACGGAAGCGCCGGTCTCCGTCTCGTTACACGCCGCCTGATCCAGCGCCGCATGCAAATGGTGTCCGGCCTGCGGCCAAATGAGTCCAACGCCCTCCTTCGCCAGGGTCTTCGGTGGATTCCTTGGACTTTGGGGGGGAGGGATGTTATAACCTGCCTACTTACCATTGGCTGGGGACTAATGACTATCCCACAATCCTGTGGGAGTATGAGCTTCCCCAATGAGGGGGGCGGAGAAACCACGAGTAAACTCTTAGTATAAATAAAGCTGGCCAGTTCAGGAACCAGCAGGAAGGAGTATGTAGCAAGGGAAGTTACTGCTACTGTTATTGTATATATGTTACAGTAAATAAATGTTATTACTTTGTATCCTTAAAACTCGTGCTGGATTCTTCGTGGCCCTTACAAAAGTTTCATAAGAACATAAAAACTAGGAGCAGGAGTAGGCCATCTGCCCCTCGAGCCTGCTCCGCCATTCAATGAGATCATGGCTGATCTTTTGTGGACTCAGCGCCACTTTCCGGCCCAAACACCATAACCCTTAATTCCTTTATTCTTCAAAAAACTATCTATCTTTATCTTGAAAACATTTAATGAAGGAGCCTCAACTGCTTCATTGGGCAAGGAATTCCATAGATTCACAACCTTTTGGGTGAAGAAGTTCCTCCTAAACTCAGTCCTAAATGTACTTCCCCTTATTATGAGGCTATGCCACCTAGTTCTGCTTTCACTCGCCAGTGGAAACAACCTGCCCGCATCTATCCTATCTATTCCCTTCATAATCTTATATGTTTCTATAAGATCCCCCCATATCCTTCTAAATTCCAATGAGTACTGTCCCAGTCTACTCAACTTCTCCTCGTAATCCAACCCCTTCAGCTCTGGGATTAACCTCGTGAATCTCCTCTGCATACCCTCCAGCGCCAATACGTCCTTTCTCAGGTACGGAGACCAAAACTGAACACAATACTCCATGTGTGGCCTCACTAACACCTTATACAATTGCAGCATAACCTCCCTAGTCTTAAACTACATCCCTCTAGCAATGAAGGACAAAATTCCATTTGCCTTCTTAATCACCTGTTGCACCTGTAAACCAAGTTTTTGCGACTCATGCACTAGCACACCCAGGTCTCTCTGCACAGCAGCATGTTTTAATATTTTATCATTTAAATAATAATCCCTTTTGCTGTTATTCCTACCTCACATTTGTCAACATTATATTCCATCTGCCAGACCCTAGCCCATTCACTTAACCTATCCAAATCCTCTTCAGAATTCCAGTATCCTCTGCACTCTTTGCTTTACCACTCATCTTAGTGTCGTCTGCAAACTTGGACAAATTGCCCTTGGTCCCCAACTCCAAATCATCTATGTAAATTGTGAACAATTGTGGGCCCAACACTGATCCCTGAGGGACACCACTAGCTACTGATTGCCAACCAGAGAAACACCCATTAATCCCCACTCTTTGCTTTCTATTAATTGACCAATCTTCTATCCATGTTACTACTTTACCCTTAATGCCATGCATCTTTATCTTATGCAGCAACCTTTTGTGAGGCACCTTGTCAAAGGCTTTCTGGAAATTCAGATATACCACATCCATTGGCTCCCCGTTATCTACCACACTGGTAATGTCCTCAAAAAATTCCACTGAATTAGTTAGGCACGACCTGCCCTTTATGAACCCATGCTGCGTCTGCCCAATGGGACAATTTCTATCCAGATGCCTCGCTATTTCTTCCTTGATGATAGATTCCAGCATCTTCCCTACTACCGAAGTTAAGCTCACTGGCCTCTAATTATCCGCTTTCTGCCTACCTCCGTTTTTAAACAGTGGTGTCACGTTTGCAAATTTCCAATCCGCCGGGACCACCCCAGAGTCTAGTGAATTTTGGTACATTATCACTAGTGCATTTGCAATTTCCCCAGCCATCTCTTTTAGCACTCTGGGATGCATTCCATCAGGGCCAGGAGACTTGTCTACCTTTAGCCCCATTAGCTTGCCCATCACTTCCTCCTTGGTGATAACAATCATCTCAAGATCCTCACCTGTCATAGCCTCATTTCTATCAGTCACCGGCATGTTATTTGTGTCTTCCACTGCAAAGACCGACCCAAAAAACCTGTTCAGTTCCTCAGCCATTTCCTCATCTCCCATTATTAAATCTCCCTTCTCATCCTCTAAAGGACCAAAGCTGGACCAAAGAGCTTTGACAAAGAGTCATCGGACTCGAAACGTTAGCTCTTTTCTCTCCCTACAGATGCTGCCAGACTTGCTGAGATTTTCCAACATTTTCTCTTTCGTTTCAGTACACCTGCTCTGTCTGGCTTCAGCTCCAACAATGAAAACAAAACTAAAACACACCCTGCAGCAAACAGCCTAAAACAAAAGTAAAAAGCTGACAAACAGCCCAGCTCCACCTACACTCTGACATCACTGAGAAACACACATTCCTTAAAGGTACGTTTCTTAAACACCCATTTCACATTACTCTCACATTACACCTCCCTCCAAGAAAAAAATTAATAAACCATCAACGTCAAGATGGTTTCATTTTTCACCTTATCACTATCCCTCAAGAAATGCGCACAGTAAATATACTTTTTCGCTTCAAAAAACAACACACGCAAACAGGTATAATAATATAGTCCATTTTTTTTTTGTTCTTCATCCTCCAACTGAAATCCGTCTCGATTGACAGTCTCTTTGAACAAGAAGGTCTCTGTACGATCCATCCATTTCTCTGCACCTCGGCATGTCTCTTTAAAGTCAGATACTTTAGTTCAATCTGACCACAAAGTCCCTTGTAATTCTACAACACATGAGCATTGATTATCACAGCTTTCAGGCAGTCAGATGCCTGTTGAAACTTCGTTGTCCATGGAAATGTTCGACATTTCTTCAGCAAGTCCATCAGTGGAGCAATCACGCTACAAAACCTTTGCACAAATGTTCGATCAAATCCACTCATGCCAAGAAATCGCATAATTTCCCTTCATCTTGAGGATATTGAAAACTCCTCAATAACTGTTGCTTTCACATCACATTCGACCCTGTCCGACTGTATGGCCAAGGAAAGTGACTTGGGCTTTTCCAAATTCACTTTTGGCTAGGTTTATCACCAGACCCGCCTCCTGAAGTCGATCGAATAACTCCATCAGATGTTTTAAATGTTCTTTCCATGTCTGGCTGAAAATTACCAGTTCGTCAATGTATACCGCACAATTGGGTAACCCTGAAACAACTTTGTTAGTTAACCGTTGAAATGTGGCTGGGGTGTTTTTCATGCCAAATGGCATAACTTTGAATTGGTATCTACCATCTGGAGTCACAAAAGCTGAAATCTCCTTCGCCCTTTCGGATCAAGGTACCTGCCAGTAACCTTTAAGTAAATCCAGTTTAGAAATAAAAGCTGATTGTCCCACTTTCTCAATGCAATCCTCCAAACATGGGATAGTATAAGAGTCTGTTCTTGTAACTGCATTAACCTTTCTATAGTCCATTCACAACCGTTGGGTACCATCTGGTTTTGTTACCATCACTATGGGTGAGCTCCATTGGCTGCAACCCACTTCAATTATGCCATTTTTAAGCATACTCTCAATCTCTTTGTTAACCTTTGCCAATTTTAAAGGGTTAAGTCTAAATGGATGTTGTTTGATTGGAACTGCCTTTCCCACATCTACATCATGTATAGCCATTTTAGTACTTCCCAATTTATCTCCTCAAACTTGCCCATGTGATATCAATACTCTTTCAGGTCAGTCCGTTTTTCCTCTGGAAGGTAACTCAACAATTTATCCTAATTTTTAAGAACATCCTCGTTTTCCAATATAATTTGAGGTATGTCAAATTCACAGTCATCTGGATTTGGTTCGTCACTTTGAGGTAGAATCATTAAAACCGCCTCCTTTTTCTCTCCTTCCCTTTCAAAGTACGTTTTAAGCATATTGACATGGCACACTCGATGAGTCTTCCTTCTATCTGATGTTTTGAACCACATAATTCACCTCACTTAATTTCCTTTCAATCTGATAAGGTCCACAAAACCTTGATTTTAAAGGCTCAACTACCACTGGTAACAACACTAAAACTTTATCTCCACAGGCAAAACTACGAACTTTAGATTTCTTGTCCGCTACCCGTTTCATCACATTTTGTGCAACTTTTAAATGTTGTCGAGCAAATTCACCTGCTCTATTTAATCGTTCCCTAAAATTTGACATGTAATCCAATAATGTAATTTCCGATTTCTCAGTCACCAATTTTTCCTTCATCAATTTAAGCGGTCCTCTTACCTCATGACCAAATATTAGTTCAAAAGGACTGAATTTACTTGACTCATCAGGTGCAACCCTAATTGCATCAGTACGAATGGAATTCCTTTATCCCAATCCTCTGGATAATCATGACAATAAGCCATCAACATTGTCTTTAATGTCTGATGCCACCTTTCTAACACTCCCTGCGATTCTGGATATTACACAGTTGATTTAAATTGTTTTATTCCTAAGTTATCCATAACTTCTTTGAATAACCTTGAGGTAAAATTTGATCCTTGATCCAATTGTATTTCTGTGGGTAGTCCATATCTAGTAAAGAATTTAAGTAACCCCTCCACAATCTTTTTCGCTGTAATATTACGTACTGGAATGGCATCTGGAAACCTAGTAGACACATCCATTATCGTCAAAAGATATTGATTCGCACTCTTCATTTTCGGAAGTGATCCTATGCAATCAATTAGGACCCTTGTAAAAGGTTCCTCAAATGCTGGAATGGGTATTAAGGGCGCTGGTTTATCACTGCTTGAGGTTTCCCTATCATTTGATATGTGTGACATGATTGACAGAATTTAACTACATCTTTATGTAGTCCAGGCCAATAAAAATATTTTTGGATTTCAGCTTGAGTTTTCCTTATTCCTAAATGACCTCCCACTGGTACCTCATGTGCAACTCGCAACACCTCCTTTCTATACCCTACCGGCAATACTACTTGATGAATTTCTGCCCACTTTTCTTCCGCCTGCATATGTAAAGGTCTCCATTTTCTCAGCAAAACATCACTTTAATGATAATAACACTCTGGTATACACTCAGATTCCTCTTCCGTACATGCTTTCTGATACATCTGTTTTATTTCTATATCTTTCTGTTGTAACTCCGCCAATTTTCCTGAAATAAAAATATCCGCCTCATCCTCCACCTGTTCTTGTTCTTTTTCAACCATCTGATCAAAAATTGTTTCTGATAAATGCACTTCAACGTCATCTTCACTCTTTGATTTCTCCTCTTGTCTTAACCTATGACTTTGTGACCTTGTTACGACACAATCCAGAAAAATCTCAGGATATTCGTCCTTCAACACTTCAGTTGTCTGATTTTCCACTGGCTTATCAACCACAGTAGGCATCACCCCCACCTGCGATCCAGCTATATCATTACCCAAGATAAACTGTATTCCTGGACAAGATACTTTCTCTATTACTCCTACTACCACTTCACCACCCTTCAATGGACTTTCCAACCTTACCTTATATAATGGAACACTACTCCTCTCACCCTGAATTCCACATATTACCACCTTTTCTGGCAACATTCTTCCCATACTACATAACTCCTCATCTCTTACCATTCAAGATTGACTAGCTCCCGTATCTCTTAAAATTGTGACTGCTTTACCTGCTCCTCCTGATACAAAGAACAAAGAAAAGTACAGCACAAGAACAGGCCCTACGGCCCTCCAAGCCTGCACCGACCATGCTGTCCATCTAAACTAAAATCGTCTACACTTCTGGGGTCCCTATCCCTCGATTCCAATCCTATTCATGTATTTGTCAAGATGCCCCTTGAACGTCACTGTCGTCCCTGCTTCCACCACCTCCTCCGGCAGCGAGTTCCAGGCACCCACTACCCTCCGTGTAAAAAACTTGCCTCGCACATGAGTAAACTTTACCCACAAAAGTAAATTCTTCAAAGAGATCTGGCACCTTCTTGTCAATCACCTCTAGACCAGGCTGTACAATCTTTTGCACCTCCTTCGCTTCACTTGGGCTTTCCTTTACCACTTTAACAAACCCCACTGTCTTATCCTGTTTTACCACATCAGCCTTCCCAGTGCTTTTCTTCAACCACCAACACTATAACTTTACATGGCCTAGTTTATTACAGTGAAAACATTTGAAACTTCATGTCTCTTCAACCCTATTGGATTTCTTTTTTAATCTGAGGTACACGCTCCTTATTATCTCCCATCAAATCACCTTTACTTTTACCACTTGAGTATTTCTCATGTCCCCAGTTTCTATCCCTCACAGGCTGAAACTGATGTCTGAAACCAAGCTTTGATTTATGAACTAATTCATAATCATCTGCCATTTCTGCTGCTAACCTTGCAGTTTTAACCCTCTGCTCTTCCACATGAGTTCTCACTATATCAGGAATTGAATTTTTAAACTCCTCCAATACCATAATTTCTCTGAGAGCTTCATACATTTGGTCTATTTTCAAAGCCCTTGTCCACCTATCAAAATTACTCTGTTTGAGCCTTTCAATCTCCATGTATGTTTGACCAAATTCTTCCCTTAAATTTCTAAATCTTTGTAGGCTTCAGGCACTCGTTCATATGCACCTCAGATAGATTTTTTCACCTCCTCACATGTCCCAGCTACCTCCTCCGGTAGTGATGCAAACACTTCACTAGCCCTACCTATCAGCTTTGTTTGAATCAGTAATACCCACATGTCCCGTGGCCATTTCATTTGTTTAGCTACCTTCTCAAAATGAAATGAAAAAGGCTTCTACCTCCTTCTCGTCAAACCTTGGCAATGCTTGGACATATTTAAATAGATTCCCACCAAGCCGTCGACTTTGACGCCCTTTCTCACTATCTTCATCACTATCATCGAATTGTACGTTTTCCTTTACGTCTGCCAATTTTAACTGACTGTCATGTTTCATGACCATTTTCTGAAGTTCAAACTCTCTCTCTTTATCTTTTTCCCTGATCTGTATCTCCCTTTCTCTTTCTTTTGTTCTGCTAGGGCTAGTGGTTCTTTTCTTCTTTCTTCTCTCTGTCTTTCGTATTCAAGCTGCTTTAATTCTGTCTCATGTTCCATTTGTTTAATTTGTAACTGAATTTTTGCCATTTCCAATGAATCAAACTGTATCTCAGGCAACTTTAAATGCTTAGCCACTGTCATAATTACCACATCTTTTCGCATTTTGTCAGGTAATGTTAACTGCAATGTTTTTGCCAAATCTAACAGTCTGCTTTTAGTCTCTGTCCGTAAGGTAGTGTGTGTGACCATCTCCACCCCCAAAAACTTCAGAGCCTCTGAAAGGGCCATTGTCCACAACACACTCTCCACTTAAACTAAAATACCACACCTGAAAAGCAACCACAATATGCTCACCCCTCACTGTCTTTAAGTTCACAAAGCCAATCCAATAGATAGACTTTTATCCCCCTCGAGCCCCCAATTTGTTAGGGACCAGGGTTTAGAGAACCCCAAAGTGTATCATGGAGTTCACCTGACCCACAACTTTTAATAGATTGTCGTATGGGGAGCACACGGCCCACTCTACAGTAGTGGTACAGCAGAAATGGAAAAATAATTTTTAAAGCAGAACAATGTTTATTCTATGAACTGAAGTTAACCTTTTTGAAACATACAGTGAACATCTTACCAACCATCAATTCAAATACAACCCCCAAAGAATACAACAGTAAGTAATCCTTAATAACTTCCCAAACAACATCCAGAAGACAGAAGAAACACCTTTTAACAGAAGCACATCAGGTTTACATTCACTACTGAGAACATTTATAATTCTGAATTCACCAAATGATTAAGAGATAGTCTTTTCATGGCAGAGAGATCAACAGTACACCTGCTCTGTCTGGCTTCAGCTCCAACACTGAAAATGAAACTAAAACACACCCTGCAGCAAACAGCCTAAAACGAAAGTACAAAGCTGGCAGACAGCTCAGCTCCACCCACACTCTGACATCACTGATAAACACCCATTTCTTAAAGGTACATTTCTTAAACACCCATTTCTTAAAGGTACTCTCACATGACACCTCTGAGTTTGCGCAGATGCAAGCATCATCTGCATACATTAATTCAATGACAGCGGCTGGGATAACGTTGGGTCTGGCCTGTAGGCTGCGGAGGTTGAACAGATTCCCGTTTGTTCTATAATTTAGCTGCATTTGTTAGGACCAGCCCAAGGTGAGGTTCCCCAAAAATTGATGACTCACGAGATCACTCGATTTGTCGTCATCCACCTCGGATCCCCCAGATTGTATGGGTTAAGAGGGATGACGGGCTTTGTGGGGGCGATTTTGAGCCCACATTTTCCACGCATGAGAAACTCGGCATGGGCTCAAAATTCAGAGAGAAACAAAAAACCTAATTCTCTCCAGGGTGTTTGGGTTTTGGAATTTTCGTTAGCGAGCACTCATTCCAGACCATCCCCCTCATGGAATATTCATGCCTACGTCATTTACAACAGGTCTACAAAAGGGTCAATCTGGCGGCCTTACCTCTAAGGGTGACCGGAGATGAGCGCTCAGGCAGCCATGGTTCTCCAGACTCTCCACTGCTCTAGGTGCACCGGAGAAAATCTTTTAAAAAATAAATTTAGAATACCCAATTCAGTTTTTCCAATTAAGGGGCAATGTAGCATGGCCAATCCACCTACCCTGCACATCTTTGGGTTGTGGGGGCGAAATCCACGTAAACACGGTGAGAATGTGCAAACTCCACACAGACAGTGACCCAGAGCCGGGATCAAACCTGGGACCTCGGCGCCGTGAGGCAGCAATGCCAACCACTGCGTCACCGTGCTGCCCTGTGCACCGGAGAAAACCTGGACGGCAAAGGTAAGTTCAATGTGGGGCCAGGGCTGGGGTTCAGTCACTCAATCTCGGGATGCGGGGTCGTGAGCTGGCCTTACCTTCCATTCACTTCGGGGCATCCCTTGATGTAAGGGGGTCTGGCGGCTAGCATGCAGGTATCACTTCTTGTGTCCTCCTTTCTGGCCTTGTGACCAAATGACTGCTGAGGGAGTGACCATCCTTAGTGGGAGCTGGAAATGGGGTGGAAGCAGGTGATTACTGAAGATCAACAGGCAGTACTGAGGTCACTGGTGGGGTCCCATGAGAGGCCAGACTGCAATGGCAGAGTGGGATTCTCAGGAATGGTTGCATCCCTGCCTAATGAGGAATGAAGACCTTCTCACTTGGGGAAGAACAAATGAACTGTGAGTAGAACTCCACACTCAGGCAGATCTCTGAAGACCACGGCGCTATGCTCTATTAAATATCAACGTTGCTTGTCTCGGAGGTTTGTCTCCAGGGAATATGTGTGTCAGGCTGTGAAATGGGAGAATGAGGGGCCCTCTAGATGTGTGCTTGTCATGTCCATTCTGGATGAGATGGAAGCTGTTTTTGTCTCTACTTAGATCTGTTTGTTGTCAGCGGGTAAAGGGAGGGGGGTTGGGGAGATCGGATTCAGGGGAGGGAAAAAGGGAAAGGTTTAATGGAAATAAGAGAAAAAATCTCAAATTAGGAGAATTGTATTTTGTTATTTATTGATTGTTTATATATTGTTAGGTGTATCCTAATTTGAATATGAAGTTATTTTTTAAAGTTTTAAAGTTCCTCCTCCGGAGGAATGCTTCCGTGTCCTAAACAAGCCTGTTCCTGAATAGGTTTGCTTTGACCCTATTAAACCCGGCCTGCTGCTTGGCCAGCTCCACTCCCTCGTCTTGGGAAAGACGGACTGTATGGTTGTATGCCTTCCCAGATGCACTCATGCTCCTCCTTCACTCACCTCACGATCTTCTCCTTGTCCAAGTACTGAGGCAGCCTCACGATGATTGCCCTCAACAGCTCCCTCGCTTTCGGCTTCCTCCTCAACGACCTGTGCGCCTGATCCGCTTCAGGAGGACGGTCAAAGATCTCCCCTCCCCCCACCAACCTCTCCAACATCTTAGACACGTATTCCGTGGCCTGCGCTCCCGCAATCCCTTCAGGCAGTCCATGATCTCAGGTTCTGCCTCCTCGAATGGTTCTCCAAGTCATTGATCTTCTCCCTCAACGCTTTCTCACCCTCCGCCATCATCAGAATTTCTGCCTCCAATGAGGCAATCCGATCCTAATGGTCAGCCACCAACCTCTCCACCTTCTGGATCGACACATTCTGCGTCTCCAGCCTCTGCTCCACTCTCTTCTGGGCAGCCCAAATCGGTTCTTCCACCTTTGCCAGATCCTTTTCTGCTTAAACTCTGCTCTAAGGAATGCAACCAACATCTCCCTCGACCATTGTGGAGCAATGACGCCTTGGTCCCTCCACCACCTTTTCCCCTACTGTAGCACACGAGTCCTCTTGGTCCGAATGTTGCCCTTTGTTCATCACACTCCTCGTCTGATAATTCTTCAACATTATCCACCAAAGGAGAATAACGTATTCTTTAATATTCCCTCTTTTCCCACTTGCAAAAACCCTGCAAAACGAGTAGAAGGGGCCAAAGAATCCAACCTCAGACAGGAGCCACCTTTTGTGCGACTACTCACTTCATAGCTGCCACTGGAAGTCACCGACACCCCACAAGTTGACGTATTGCGCGGCAGTGGATATCCAGCTCAAGGCTAATGCCATCCATGACATCAAAATGGTCATGCTTGGACCCAATGGCACTCGTGACCTTTAGGAGGCGCAAGTGTGCGGTGGTCTCCTATCCAATTGGACCCCTGCTCGGGCGGAATTTCACTTTGGCCCCAAGCCCTGAACCCCCTCTCGGGAACCGAAGTCCCGCAGCCTGAGCCGCCTCTCAGAAATACCCTCTGTGTCTTTCTGCACAGTGTGGAAGAGTTTCCTGTATAGGCTGCTGCTGCACACCTTGAACCCATCACCTGGACAAGACTTGACGTCCCTTGTTGTCCGGTGGTGGAAGCCCCCAATGGAGGGCCCTCTACGGAGGAGTCCTCCCTCTTAACATTGGGTACCTGGGGTGGAGGATGTTGCGTGCAGCAGTCCCATACAACCGTAGGCTGAATCCTATCCTGCTCAGGGTCAGAGGAGGGCAATACATCTGACATGTACCAGCGAAGAACGAGGGAGAAGCCGAGTTCGATGGGGGGGTGAAGGCGAAATGGGTGGAGGAGTTGGGGCCTATACTGGAGGAAGCAATGTGGAATGAGGAGGAATGCAACATCATTTTGTGCAAGACTGAGCCTTATTCAGTTGAAGGTGGTATTTTGGGCGCACCTCACTAACGCAAGGATGGACTGCGTTTTCCAAGGGGTGGAAGACTAGTGTGAACGCTGCTTGAGGGGCTCCAGACTCCACACATACATATTCTGGTCATGTCCCAATCTGGTGGGGTTCTGGAGGTCTGTTTTTTAAATGTTTTTATTGAGGACTTTTCATATTATACAGAATAAATGTGAGAGTGAACACACATCGAAAACAAAAATATATATACATCGTGTTGCCTTCCATTGTTTACATTGGTTGTCTTTCGTTATTTCCAATGATTACAGCTTCTTGTTTTTAATAATCTTTATTGTCACAAGTAGGTTTACATTAACACTGAAATGAAGTTACTGTAGGCATTTCATTCTAGCTGGTTCCCCTGCTTCACTCTTCCCCTTTTCTTCCTGACCCCCATCCCCTTCTGGTCATCTCCCCTCATCTGTTCTTTTATCCTGTTCCTATTGGGTTGACGAGAGGCCGTGTATTTTGTTATGTGTTGGGCATGGTTGGGCTCCATCTTCTTTTACTCCCACCCCTTCTTTGTTTTGGGTTTGTTGTTTTACCGAGGCTTCCCCCTCCCTTCCTTTGGCTTATTTGCTGTTGGCTACAAACAGGTCTTGGGTGAATGGCTCCCATGTTTTGTGGAAGCCCTCTTCTGACCACCGGATGTTGAATTTAATTTTCTCCATCTGGAGAAATTCCGATAAGTCGGACAGCCAGTCTGCAGCTTTGGTTGGTGCTGCTGATCGCCAGCCGAGCAGGATTCTCCGGCGGGCGATTAGGGAGGCAAAGGCAAGGGTGCCGGCCTTCCTCCCCATAAAGATATCTGGCTGTTCTGATACACTGAAGACATGTCATGGCTCCACCGTCATCTCCACAACCTTGACATCGCCTCGAAGAAGGCTGTCCAGTACCCGACTAGTCTGGGGTAAGACCAGAAGATGTGGGTGGCTGGGCCCCCTTGGCATCATTTGCATTTGTCCTCTACCTCCGGGAAGAACCTGCTCATTCGGATTCTGGTTAAGTGGGCTCTGTGTACCACATTCAGCTGCATTAGGCTCAGCCTTGCGCATGTGGAGGTGGAGTTGACCCTGTGCAGTGCTTCACTCCAGAATCCCCACTCTATTTCAAACCTTAGGTTTTCCTCCCACTTTTCTCTTGTCTCGTCCAGTGGTGTGCATGTCCTTTCTAGTGGTCGCCCATAAAGGTTGCCGTAGTTCCCCCTCCCTAAGATGTCATGTCCAGTAGGTCCTCTAACAGTGATTGCTGCAGTGGTCATGGGAACATCTTTGTTTCCCTACATAAGAAGTTTTTGACCTGCATTTATCTTAGCTCATTTCCCCCTGCACCCCCCCCCCCCCATTGTTCTCATTCTCTGCAGGACCTTTTGGGAGATCCTAGGGTTTTTCCTCCCTCACACAAACAAAGAACAACAAAGAACAAAGAAATGTACAGCACAGGAACAGGCCCTTCGGCCCTCCAAGCCCGCGCCGACCATACTGCCCGACTAAACTACAATCTTCTACACTTCCTGGGTCCGTATCCTTCTATTCCCATCCTATTCATATATTTGTCAAGATGCCCCTTAAATGTCCCTATCGTCCCTGCTTCCACTACCTCCTCCGGTAGCGAGTTCCAGGCACCCACTACCCTCTGCGTAAAAAACTTGCCTCGTACATCTACTCTAAACCTTGCCCCTCTCACCTTAAACCTATGCCCCCTAGTAATTGACCCCTCTACCCTGGGGAAAAGCCTCTGACTATCCACTCTGTCTATGCCCCTCATAATTTTGTAGACCTCTATCAGGTCGCCCCTCAACCTCCTTCGTTCCAGAGAGAACAAACCGAGTTTATTCAATCGCTCCTCATAGCTTATGCCCTCCATACCAGGCAACATTCTGGTAAATCTAATTAAATAAAACACCATGATCAGTTTTTCTAATGAGTTGAAAAAGGCGTTGGGGATGTTGTAGATCGGTATGGATCTGAACAGGAAGAGGAACCTGGGCATCTTGAGCGTCTGCACTCTCCCTGCCAGGGAGAGTGGGAGTGTATCCCAACTCTGCAGGTCCTGTTTAACTTCCTCCGTCAGACTGGTCAGGTTCCATTTGTGGAACCGTGTCCAGCCATGGACGATTTGAATCCCCAGATACCCGACTTTGTGTCGGGCCTGTTTAAATGGCAGTCCCTCGAGCTCTGCCCCTCCCCCTTGCAGGTTCACCGGGAAGATCTTAGTTTTGCTCAGGTTGAGTTTGTAGCTCGAGAAGGTTCCAAACTCTTTCAAGAGCACCATGATTCCTTCCATTCTGCTTTGCGGATCCGAGATGTAGAGGAGCAGGTCATCAATACAGAGCGAGACTCTGTGCTCTCTGTTTCCTCTCCAGACCCCTTCCAATTCTTTGCCACCCTGAGTGCGATCGCTAGTGGTTCGATCGCTAGGACGAACAGCAGCGGGGACAACGGGCATCATTGCTTTGTGCTTCTGTGCAGCTGGAAGTAATTAGAGCTGGTGGTATTTGTCCGTATGCTCGTTGAGAGCACTTTACAGGAGTTTCGCCTGAACCCTGGTCCAAGCCCAAACTGCTCCAGTACCTCTATGCGGTTCCAGTGACTACCCTGATAGGGCTTTTTGTCTCCACTCCCCCCTCGTGCAGGATCAACCATAATTAACTGGTGGATGTGCCCCTGCACTCCGGGGTTTTCCTTTGTTAGGGGGCCGTCCAAAATAGCCGTGGTCACCGTTCTCGCCACGAGGCCGGGCCCCTCCGCTCCGGGGTTTCACTTTGTTCAGGGACCCTCCAAAGTAGTTGCTTGCAGTGCCTTTGTGTTCCAAGTCACCACATATGGCCTGTTATAGACAGTCTAATGTTCCTATATTTCCCTTCAGATACTTCTCCCCCACCCCTCCCCTGTACTACTCCCTTCCTGTTGATGTCCCCCTCCCATGTTTCCTTTCCCCCTTTTCTTCCCCTGGTTGTCCCCGTTACTGATGTGTACCTCATACCCTTTACCAGGTGCTCTCTCCCTTGCTGGAGATGCGCCGCGGCCCCACTCTCGCTCATGCTTCCTAGCGCAAGCTTTCCAGGTAGTGTGGTGACCCCCCTCCCATGGTTTTGTGTCCACGTGTCAGCCGCTATCTGTCCTCCCTAACTGCCATTCTCCACACCCTTTCCTGCGCTCCGCTACACACGTTATTTCCTCAATCTGTTGCAACTCCCATCCTCAGAATGAGGCAATGCTGTCCCACGCAGAGTATCCTTCAAGTCGGTTAAATAAATTAATCAAGTCTCTTCGGGTTCGCTTTTCATCGCTGTCCGTGCTGCCGTTTCTCCAGTCCATTCTCCAGGACAAATTTATCTGTGTCCGCAGGGGCTGTGAAGAAATGCTCCCTACCCTGGAATATGACCCAGTGTTTGGCCGGGTGCGCCATCCCTAATTTTACGTAGTTTTTGACAGGGTTGCCTTCCCGCTGTTGAACTCTGCCCGACATTTGGCCAAGTCAGCCCCAATGTCCTGGTACATCCTGATCCGGTGACCTTCCCAGTTACAGTTTCTTGTCTGTCTTGCCCAGCGCAGGATTCTTTCCCGGTCTTGATACCGATGCAGTTTGACGATTATCGCCCTCGGCTGACCTCCAGGTCTTCTGTCTTGCGCAGAGCGACCAGTGGGCTCTGTCTATTTCTGGTGGGTTGGGGAAGCTATCCCTTCCCATCAGATTGCCGAGCATTTGGGCCACATAGTCTGTGGGGTCCCTGCCTTCAATCCCCTCCGGCTGGCCCACAATCCGCAGGTTTTGGTGCCATGATCGGTTTTCCTGGTCTTCTATCTTTCCTCTCAGACTCCCCTGCGTCGTGACCAACCATATTACTTCCATTTCCACGGCGGCGATCCAGTCACTCTGGTCAGTTGAGACCTTTTCTAGCTCCATTATGGTGTTCCCCTGGGTCTCCAATCGCCTCTCCGCCTTGTCCAGAGCCATCTGCATGGTTTCCAGAGGGTCCTCGGCCGCCACCCTGACCGCAGCCTGAATACCGGTCTTAATCTCCTCGCTATGATCTCTTAGTTACCTTGAGAGAAACATCCTCTGTAGCCATGTAAAATGGCTGATTCCCGATTAAAATGGTCAAACCCGGATCTAAAATGGCGAGCGAAAAAGGCTGATGGGAAAATCAGCCAACAGGACCTCAAACGGACAGCTGCAGGTAAAACAGTGTATTCGCCTCTGGGGAAGACGGCTCAGACCGATACCTGCAGCCATCAACATCACAACAACCCAGCCATCTGCATATTAAGCAGCCATCCCCGGGAACAATTGCTACACATTAGCAACATAAAGCCGATCCAGACCTTTCGGCGCCAGCAGCGGCTGTGACAAAGGAATGTAGACAACCACCCCCCGATCAAGGAATCGCCCCATTATTGGAGCATATCGAACCAAGTGATTGGGTCCAAGTCCAATCACTTGGAACCAGGTACGAGGTTCGCTCCGAGAGGCGGGAAAGCCCCTGGGGACGAGAAGAATAGGGGCCAAGTTCAGCTTGACCCTTCTCTTCCTGATCGCAACCTTCGAGACCCTTCGACAAAGAAAACAGTAAGTCTTACTCCAGCGATCGCTACCAGATAGGTGCTCCTGACTATCGACTTGTACCAGCCTTTGATTCCCGCAGGCTCAGACCCAATTCGAAAGACCATTCATTTCCCTGACCTGGTGGGCCATTTCCAAAGTTAAGTATTGGCCTTTAGTGGTAGGTAGTAGTCTAGAAGTAGGATTATTGTATAAGTATTAATTGCTGTATATAATAAATGAGCGTTGATTTAACTCTTACTAAGCGTTGTGTTGCATTATTAATCATTACTTGAGCTTGAACCACGTGGCGGTATCAGAAAGATACCTGGTGACTCGTGAGCAAAGGTGACAGAATTAGAGCTAATAAAACATTTTGGCGACTCCGCCGGGACCCGATCTAGAAGTGGAAAACTACTCCGGGAGAACCCAAGAAATTTTGAATTAGAATCCAATTGGAAACAAAAAACCACAAGTGTTCAAGCAGTTCTGATTAATAAGTCATAATTCGGAAGTGTGTGTATGCATGCGTAACTAACAGGGCTATAAGGTAAAACTGATAGATTTTGTTGCGCCAAAACTGTCGGAAGTCTGTATTTTGGAAATTAGCGCAAGCCGTACCCGCATCTACGACACCACCTTAGCCCCCTGTTCCAAATTTAAACGAAGCAAGCGGATAGGAAAGATGGCCATGCAGGCAATGCAATGCCTCATGAACCCCGAGGAATTTGCGGTCGCAGCGACCAGCAGCAGTAGAGTGGGACAGTGTCCCACTTGGGAAGAGGAAATTCGGAAATATCTCAAGGGCAAAGGATGGCCCATGTGGAATGATTTCTGCAATAATGACGAATCAGGTCCCGGAACTATAGGGCATACTTGGTGGGAGAACATGAGTGAGATCCATAAAAAGAACTTAGCAAAAGCTCGCAAGCCGATGGCAATCGTGTCCTGTCTGGCACAATTGCGAGGCACAGAGGAGGTCGTCAAGACGCTCCGCAAAGAAGTAGAGGGCATACATCGTATGAGTAAAGTCGATGTATGCGAGGTTGAGAAAGAGAATCTGGAATTAAGGAGGAAATTAGCAGCAAAGGACGAAGAGGTGGCTGACGCCAAACGGGGTCACCAGTTTTGTCTGGCGCATTTGAGTAGTTTCCAGTCCCAGTATGAAAAGGCTTATCAGGACACGCAGCGTGCAGTCCAGGTAAGGAAAGAAACAGAGAAGCAGGTGGAGACGCTACAGAAACAATGTAGTGATCTCAAGGCAGCCTTGAGAGCGCTCCACGTCGCAACCACAGAACAAAGACAGAGCACCATAGACCATGCAAAGTGCCGGAAGCAAATTGCAGACCTGCAGTCACTGCTTTCTGTCCAGAAGGGATTTCAAGAAACCTTTGGGGAAAAGTTAAACCAGGAAGACGGCCCTGATTGGGAAGAATTACGGGAAACAGCACAGAGATATGTTCAGGGAACATGTGCGCAGGGAAAGCCCCAAAGGAGAAAAGCACCCTCACCCCCCACACAGCAGGTAGTTCAGGCTCCAATGAACCCTGTAACAACCCACCGCACAGCCACATCGGACGAGGCGGAATTCCTATATTCCACCCCCCTAACAGTGACCCAATTACGGGACGTATGCAAAAATCACACCGTTCCTCCCCGCCGCAGACACCCACCATTTCTTTGCCACCGTCAAACATCAGGCGACCATGTACGGCCTGGATGAGAGAGAGCATGTAAAGCTCATGGTTCTAAGTTTGGATCCATCGGTAGCAGCAGCCCTTCCCGACCCACAGAATGTAGGAGGAGGCACCCTTGCAGAAATGCATACCGCGATCCTGGATGCGATCGGGTATAACCGGGGTGACCCCATAGATGACCTAAATAAGTGTAGGCAGAAGAAGTTTGAGCACCCCACAGCGTTTGCAGGACGCCTGTGGATTCACTTTGAAGCCGTTTTTGGAGACGTAGACCGTGCCCATTTGTCCCCAGACAATATGGCCAAATAGACACGTACCCTTATCTCCCATGCCACAGACGCAGGACAGAATGCCTGTCATAGTTATGATCCCTCAGAAGAGGCCCACAACGAGAAGTGGGTGGTTAAAAGATTGTCCCGCGTTTGGGAGCAGTCTGTTCACAATAAACCCGCCGCTAAAACCACCGAGGAAAAGCAAGCCGCCGCAGACATGCAGGCAGTAAAAGCCACACCTCACAACCCCGCCTGGGTAAATGAGGGAAAGAACAGCCCCCCACCCAAATCACAAGAATGTTACAAGTGTGGACAGTTGGGACATTTTGCAAAAGAGTGCAATGGCCCCAAAAAGCCACAGAAAGCCCAACAGACAGGCACTCTGATTAAGAAAAAGGCAGAGCCCATCCATAGCGTTAGCGCCCGTTCGGATCAGACGGACTTGACCGAAACAGACTGACGGTGTACGGGCTCCCCCAGTTGGGTCTGCGATACCCTTTGGGACAGGTCAGGACGACCCGTAGTCGCAGCGAAAATTCGGGGACAGCCTATCGAGTTTCTTTGGGACACAGGAGGGTCCCGCACCACCATAAATTCCTCCACCCTTTTTCAAAAGGACACGTGGCCCACTACAGCCACTATCAACCCTCAGCGGCTTTACAGGCCACTCACAGCAGGGACACATCACAGCCCCTGTACCCATTCAAATCGGAACCATAACCACAAAACACCCCGTAGTTTTAGTAAACCTGCCCCACACAGCAGAACACATCCTAGAGATTGATTTTATGAATTCCCACCACCTATCCTTCGATCCAGTCAACCAGTGTGTCTGGAAGGTGGTGAAATCCGCTAGAGCCCCCGCAACGCTCAACATAGGGGACTACATGAACAAAATTAGCGCAGTAGGCGAGTTTTGGTTCAACCCCACCACGCTTAGCACGGACAAGCAGGTTAGGGCAGTCCTGCAAAAGAACAGGGCAGCATTCGCGACCCACAAGCACGACTGTGGATGGATGACTGGCTCCGTACAAGTAACAGGACCGGACCCTAGACCCCCAAAACAGTACAGATTCCCCTTGGAAGCAGAGGGAGAAATCCTAAAAGTTATAGAGAGCTTATTAGAGCAGGGCGTACTAAGATTGGTAGCCTCTACTAATAATGTCCCGATTTGGCCAGTGAGAAAGCCCGACGGATCATGGCGCCTGACCATTGATTATCGGGCACTCAATAAAGTCACCCCCGCAGCAGCCCCCACCATAGCAACAAGTCCCGAGATCATGCTCAAACAGGGACTCAATTCCCGCTATTTCACAGTTTTGGACATCAGTAATGGATTCTGGTCCATTCCATTGGCAAAGGCGTGCCAGTATAAATTTGCCTTCACTTTTAAAGCGCAGCAGTACACGTGGACATGCCTGCCACAAGGCTTCCACAACTCCCCCTCCTTTTTCCACCGACAGCTGGCAAATGGACTAGCAAAATTTTCTCGCCCCGAATGTCTTGTACAGTATGTAGATGACCTACTACTGCAGACAGACACGAAGGAAGAGCACATTGAGCTTCTGTCCGAACTCCTGGAATTATTACATTCCATTGGCTGTAAAGTCAATCCCAAAAAGGCCCAGATATTGGAAGAAAAAGTGGTATATTTGGGTACAATTATCACACACGGCAAACGCGAGATCGAGCATAAAGAATTGACTTGATCGTTAAATTGCCCCTTCCCCAGAACGTTTCAGCCCTCCGGTCGTTTTTAGGACTGGTTGGCTACTGCCGAAACCACATTGACGGTTTCGCCAGCAAGGCAGCGCCCCTCTCAGACCTCCTAAAGAAGGGAGCCCCCTGGAATGGCTTCCGCAGCATACGGATGCTGTGGAATCATTAAAACAGGCGCTCATAGCCGCCCCCGCACTACAAGTTCCAGACCCGCTTTCCCCTTACGCAATAGAGGTAGAGACCACAGACCGCACCCTTTCAGCCGTGCTCCTGCAGGAACGGCACGACCAGTTAAGACCCGTAGCATATGCTTCCCGACTTTTAGATGCTGTGGAGCAGGGATTTTCAGCCTGTGAGAGGCACATGCTCGCAGTTTTCTGGGCAGTCCAGTACTTTTCATACATTACCGGATTGAACCCCATCACCATTCTGACCGAGCACACCCCCACCCAACTTTTACTGGACGGACGACTTAAAGACGGTACCGTCAGCCAAATACGCGCAGCTAGGTGGACCCTTCTCTTGCAAGGACGGGACATCACAGTAAAACGGACAAAGACTCACACATACTCAGCGCACAATTTGCAGTACCCCGGAACCCCCCATGAATGTGAAATCATCTCTCCACATCATAACACAGGCCCCTTTATAGCAAAAACACCCCCCAGAAAAATAGGAAATTCATTTCAGAGCCCCCCTCACCCGGACACATGTGAACCCATTAAGATCTATGTGGATGGATCTTCCACAGTCTTAGATGGGCAACGCATAACAGGTTGCGGGATTTATGTTGAGGACGCGCAGGGACGCGCCCTCGTGGAAATAGCATTAAAACTCCCCGGGCACTTGGGTGCGCAGGTAGCAGAGCTTGCGGCCATCGCGTACAGAGTAGACCACCCAGATTCCTTCCCCAGCCCAGCAGACATATACTCAGACAGTCTCTATGTCTGTAACAGCCTTACAGAATTTCTGCCCCTGTGGGAAGCAAGAGGATTTGTTTCCGCGGATGGGAAACCTCAGCCCCATTACTCCGTCATATTTTACAAAAAGCCCAGAACAGGACTTTTGGCATCATAAAAGTCCGCAGCCACCATCGTTCCTCTCCCCCCTGGCAATGTAAAAGCCGACGCACTGGCTAAGGCAGGATCCAGGCATGGGTACTTTTGGAAACCCCCCGAAAGCGCACCAGTGAGTGCAGTTCAGGTCACGCAGACTAGGATTGAGGATCTAGTAGAGGCCCAGAAGCAGGATAGCGCTCTCACTGAGATTGTGAAAGGGAAGTTTCCAGCCTCCTACGAGAGGTTCAGAAATACACTAACCACACATGATGGTGTGGTGTTAAAGGACACCCTTTATGTAGTTCCTGAGCAGGATAGGAACCAATTCATTTGTTTATTCCATGATGGTCATGGACACCAGGGAATTGATTCCACTACAGCCCACCTCAAACAGCTTTGTTGGTGGCCAAATCTCAAGGAAGATGTAAGCCATTACATTGAGAATTGCCTTATCTGTGCAACCCCGATAGATATGCCAAAAAGGTCCAACTCAGCCACACCCGACCCGTTAACGGCCCCTGGACTAACCTCCAGATTGATTTTATAGGTCCATTGCCCCCTTGCAGGAATGGCTATAAATATGTTCTGGTGGTCATAGACACTTTTACAAAGTGGGTGGAAGCATTTCCAGCCCGCACCAACACCGCGAAAACCACAGCCAAGATCCTAACCCACCACATCTTTACAAGATGGGGACTCCCCCGCAGTATTGAATCGGACCAAGGTTCTCACTTTACGGGACGGGTCATGCAGAACGTCCTCACGATATTTGGCATCACCCAAAAATTCCACATTGCGTACCACCCACAGTCGAGTGGTATAGTGGAGCGCATGAATCGGACCCTAAAAACCACCCTCAGAAAAATGGTCCACCAGAACAACACCACTTGGGACTCAGTCCTCCCTTTTGCGCTGATATTTTTGTGTAACACTGTTTCCACCTCCACAGGTTACACCCCACACATTCTCATGACCGGACGCCCCATGAAAGGGACAGAATACTTGTTAGGTTTAGACCTGACCAGCCCTGAAGTAACGGCCCTCACCCACGAGAAAGCTGTGGAGCAATTAGTTGCTAATGTAAAAACGGCTCAGTTAGCAGCCGCTGTAAAACTGGGCACCAAAAAGAAACAGAGCAAGGCCTGTTTCGATAAGGCAGTGCATGCAACGAAGTATGATATCGGACAGCAAGTGATGTTGTCTGTATATAACCCCAGCACATTCCTGTTTCCAAAATACTCGGGTCCGTACTCCATTTCGGATAAAGTAAGCCCATCAGTTTACAAAATAAAATACCCAAATGGTAAGACTGCGTGGTTTCATATAAACCATGTTGTGGAGATGCCGGCGTTGCACTGGGGTGAGCACAGTACGAAGTCTTACAACACCAGGTTAAAGTCCAACAGGTTTGTTTCGATGTCACTAGCTTTCAGAGCGCTGCTCCTTCCTCAGGTGAATGAACCTGAGGAAGGAGCAGCGCTCCGAAAGCTAGTGACATCAAAACAAACCTGTTGGACTTTAACCTGGTGTTGTAAGACTTCGTACTGTCATATAAACCAGTTAAAGGCTTATGGAACACAGTCAAACCACACACACCACGTCATGCTTGACGCAGCAGACCACACCCCGCCCACAGCCAACGTAACCCGACCAACCCCCACCACGTCCAGCCCAGCCACGGACTCGACCTCGACTCCACCCCCAAAATACACACTCCGCCCTGGAACGCCCAGAGACTGCAGCAGCAGAGACAGCGACTGTGACTCGGACGATAGCCACAGCACGCCTACCTACTATCCCCATGCAATCGGACCCACACCCAGCGACTCCGACTCCGATCCCAGTGATCCCTTCTTGATCACTTTTCTAAATAAATCCCACCACCGACCACCGAACCACACGGACGACCCCGACTTTGTCCCCACACAACTCGACACAACTCATTGGCACCGCGACAACTCCTACAGACTCGTCCGCAACGACGAGAGCAACCCCAACTCACACCAAGCAGCCCTTTCAGCCCTAATTCACTCCAGAGTTTGGCACCCGGGAGAAGGGGATGACCTCGAGTCTGACTCCCAAGCCGCCAACCCCTTTGCGACCCTGTTCGCAACAGAGAACTGAGGTGTCCACATGATGTTTCAAGGAAACGCTTGGGAGAAGTGTTGTCCTTCCTGATGGAACCTGATGGATGTTTTATGTTGTTCGTACGTTTGTTTTGTGTTGTTCGTCCGACAGGATAATTTTTTTCCAGACGCTTGTTCAACGGAACTAGCTTATCTGCAGATACCTGGTCAACAGACCACACGCTTGTTCAGAGGAACTAGCTTTTCAGCTGATACTTGTTCGGGTATCAGATGCCCGATCGTAACTGCCCTTCTGATTCACGGATAGAATCACAATGACTACATTTTTGCCCGTTCTTGTCGGTTGCTCAGGCAGTGGAGAAACGGCGTGAGACCCGCCCTGCCTGGGGACCCCCCCCCGTTGGTCAAACACACTCGGGTAGGGGAGATACGGCATTGGTAGCCGTCCTACCCGGGGACTCCATCCAAATCTTACCCGTCGCGGCCCTTACGGACCTCATTTGACATTCTTTCATTTCAAAAAGTTTTTATTTGTTTAGGCGACCTTTAGGTTGCTGCCATCTGGTATTTATATCCTGGAACATTTGGATGGTAAATAAGCACTGGTCCGTCATTGGGAAGTGTGCCGTGTCCGAACATTTGTTTTGAAAAAAAAATGAGGGAGTCACACATAGTGACCAATTATAAGGGAATAATTGGCCCCAAAGGACAGACACACTAACATACCGGATATTAAACCAAGGTAGTTACAGATACTATGCTTGTTTTTACAGAACTCCAGAAGCTCCAGGACCGGAGAAAATACAAGAGAACACACAGAAAGAAAAGGAAAGAGGACAGCCATGAGGACCCCCTTCATCGTGCTCAACATGATTTTTGTGGACATTTGGTTGCGCGGGAATGCGAACCCCATTACTTCAAACCTCCCTGCCGTTAATGTTTCACTGCCCCGCAGTACCCAGAGCCCAGTCACCAGCGACACTGCATCTTCCTGGTGTGCCAGGTTCATAACCTGGTACTCCCTGTCCTACGTGATCGAAGCACTGCTAACGTTGGTGATACTCTGCTGTGTAGTGCAGACTATGTGCCTACGTAAATGGAGAAGGAGAGCGTACCGCGCTCGAACCCCGGTATATCGGATCCGATCCCCTATATTCGGTTATGACCAGACCCCCGACCCCCGCAACCTATAACACAATAATAAAGAGCATTCACTTGCGTTATTACTGTGAATAAAGAAATGTACAAATTTTTCATGAAAAACACTGTATGATCCTGAGCTTGACTGCCAAGCCAGGAAAGATTATGGAATAATGTGATTTTTGTTGTGTGTTTTAGGAAGATAGGATAATGCAATGTTTAGTGAGTATAGTGTAATAAGGTTAAAATAGAGGTTCCAAGTTTGTTATTTTGTAAATGCATGTCCCTGTCTGACATAGCGCCCTTAGAATTGGTAGGTAAAAATTTTTGTGCATAGCTAGGGTCAGAGCAGAGACCATGTAGGAGGTGTCCCCCCCGGTCAGGGAATGGAAAGAACAAAATTTATGTGATCCTTCACGCTTCGCGTCAGGATCACAAGGAGGGGGTGCAGCCTCCTAAAATGGCTGATTCCCGATTAGAATGGTCAAACCCCGATCTAAAATGGCGAACGAAAGAGGCTGATGGGAAAATCAGCCAACAGGACTCAAACGGACAGCTGCAGGTAAAACAGTGTATTCGCCTCTGGGGAAGTCGGCCCAGACCGATACCTGCAGCCATCAACATCACAACAACCCAGCCATCTGCATATTAAGCAGCCATCCCCGGGAACAATTGCTACACATTAGCAACATAAAGCCGATCCAGACTTTTCGGCGCCAGCAGGGGCTGTGACAAAGGAAGGTAGACGACCACCCCCCCCGATCAAGGAATCGCCCCATTATTGGAGCATATCGAACCAAGTGATTGGGACCCAGTCCAATCACTTGGAACCAGGTACGAGGTCCGCCCCGAGAGCGGGAAGCCCCTGGGGACTATAAGAATAGGGGCCAAGTTCAGCTCGACCCTTCTCTTCCTGCTCGCAACCTTCGAGACCCTTCAACAAAGAAAACAGTAAGTCTTACTCCAGCGATCGCTACCAGATAGGTGCTCCTGACTATCGACTTGTACCAGCCTTTGAATCCCGCAGGCTCAGACCCAATACGAAAGACCATTCGTTTCCCTGACCTGGTGGGCCATTTCCAAAGTTAAGTATTGGCCTTTAGTGGTAGGTAGTAGTCTAGAAGTAGGATTATTGTATAAGTATTAATTGCTGTATATAATAAATGAGCGTTGATTTAACTCTTACTAAGCGTTGTGTTGCATTATTAATCATTACTTGAGCTTGAACCACGTGGCGGTATCAGAAAGATACCTGGCGACTCGTGAGCAAAGGTGACAGAATTAGAGCTAATAAAACTAAGGCTAATAAGAGCAACACCTCCATCCACCCTCTCATGAGGGGAGGCTCCTCGTCCTTCTCGTTCTGGCGTGGCCCGAGCTTCGTTGCCTCGTACGTCCGTTGGCTCAGCCACTTGCTCCTCCTGGCTTTTCCCTTTCTTTGTCTCTTTGCAGCCTCTGGAGTTTCTGTTGCTCAGTATCTCCGTTCATGTTGATATTAGTTGGGGTGCGGCAACACCTTTTTCCCTGTATTAGGGGTGATTTTCAGTAAAGGAGCCTATTTTCTGGTTTGTAGGAAGAGAGCCACCTGATATGCAACTACTCCGCATAGCTCCAGCATTGGAAGTTCCAGGATGTCCTTTTTTTGACACCATATCAGCGAATTGGAATGTGGAGTTGGACACCCGCCCAGCGGTGGCAATATTTGGGGTCTCTGATGTGCCAGAACTGTGGGCGATGCAGGGGCAGATGTTCTGGCCTTCGCTTCATTGGCGGCACAGAGGTGGATCCTATTGAGCTGGAGGTCGGCGACACCGCCAAGTGCCTCGGCATGGCTAGGAGACTTGAGGGGTTTTGACCTTGAAGGTTAAATACACCATGACGGGGTCAGTTGTGGAGCTCTATCGAAGATGGCAGCCGTTTATATTGTACTTTAGAGAATTGGTCACTGTATTCTGTTGGGGAGGGGGCAGTTATTTGCCTTTTGTGGGGTCAGTTTTGTTGGTTTGGGGAGAGGGGTGGGGGGAGTGGGGTTGGGGTTGGTATTTTGTAAAAAGTGTGAAAAAATTTAATAAAAATCATTTCCAAACAAATGGAATTTGACAGACTGTGTGCAAGGCTGCAAAAATTCAGTCTAGAAATTCCTCAATCCGTGCTGGCATTCAAGATATTGGACTGTGCTAAAGTTACAAATATGGATTGCTTCTGGTTTTGACACGAGTTAAATTTACAGAGACATACCTTGTTAGAATAAATGTCTGAGGCTCTAAAAAAGCTTCTTCCTTCTCAGCAGCCTTCTGGGGTGATCGGCAATCAGACAGATTATGGAAGACACAATGGTGAGGGCTCCACGGTGGCGCAGTGGGTTAGCCCTGCTGCCTCATGGCGCCGAGATCCCAGGTTCGATCCCGGCTCTGGGTCATTGTCCGTGTGGACTTTGCACATTCTCCCCGTGTTTGCGTGGGTTTCACCCCCACAACCCAAAGATGTGCAGGATAGGTGGATTAACCATGATGAATTGCACCTTAATTGGAGAAAAAAAATGAATTGGTACACTAAACCTTTAAGAAAAAAAAAATGGAAGACACAATGTTAATGGGATGGCGAGGTGCTCTAGGAACAGGCTCCATGCATCAATATGAAATAAGATTTCTGACAAAAAAAATAATAAGAACAGAAACACTTTTAACAATTATTGCAGCAGGAATGAATTGGGCATTGAGCCGCTGAGGGGCCCCCTTTTCAGGCCTTCCCACACCTCCTTTTGGGCTCCTCCCTGGAACTTTCCAGAGGCCAGTTCATATCTGCTCTTCATACTCATATACCCCCTTCAACCCTCCTTTCATGGACATGGCCTTCTCAGGCCCTGACTCTTGGCAGTGCCACTCTGGCACTGAGAACCCTGGCACTGTCACTCTGGCACCCTAGCAGTGCCTGGGTGCCAGTGTGCCACCCCACGCTGTCCTTGACCCCCCCAGGTGCTGTTCCGCCTGGACCAGTACTAATCGGGGCCCGGCTGAGGTCTCCTTGGGGAGGTTGATAGTTGCCGTGAGCCGGATAGATCCAGCATCAGCACAGTTAAGTGGACTGTGCAAGACTGGGTCTCACCCATTGTGGACGGAACCCAGATCTCGCGAGATCTGGTTACATCTCACGAGGCGTAATGGCCATTGGGAATCCTGGGGGACGCCTCTCCCAGCATTTACCAGTCATGTTCGCCTTGGATTACAGCAGGACATGGCCAGTAGATCACGCCCCATATCTTTTGGTTTTAGGGAGAAATGCCAAAATTCCTTCAGTCATGAATGATCATCCTCCAGCTTGGAAAAGGGTTACAATTAGCTCTAACTTTTCTAAGCATTATGTTACGGGCCATATAGAGTCATAGAGAAAGAACCCCAAAGTGTATCATGGAGTTCACCTGACCCACAACTTTTAATAGATTGTGATATGGGGAGTACACGGCCCACTCTACAAGTGTGGTACAGCAGAAATCGAAAAGTATTTTTTAAAGCAAAACAATGTTTATTCTATGAACTCAAGTTAACCTTTTTAAAATATACAGTGAACATCTTCGCAACTATTAATTCAAATACAACCCCCAAAGAATACAACACCAAGTAATCCTTTAAACTTTCCTTTAAACATCCATAAGACTTAAAGCACCTTTCACCATCAGCACATCAGGTTAAAGTCACTACTGTTATTAGTTTTAAATCACCAGGATCAATTTAGTCTTTAGATTACAGAGAGAAATGCATACACCTTCTGGCTATGACTGCAGCTATCCAGCTCTGAAAACGAAACGAAAACACACCCTGCAGCAAACAGCCTAAAACGAAAGTAAAAATCTGACAGACAGCCCAGCTCCGCCCACTCTCTTACATCACTGCAGTAATAAACACCCATTTCTTAAAGGTACTCTCACATGACACCTCCCCCCAAGAAAAGAAAATGAACCATCAATTTCAAAATGGTTTCATTTTTCACCTTTTCACTATCCTTTAAGAAATGCACACAGTAAATATACTTTTTCGTTTCAAAAAACAACACACGCAAACAGGTATAATGATATAGTCCATTTCTTTTTTTTTCTTGTTCCTCCAACTGAAATTGTTTTCGTTCATCACATTCGAGACAAAGCATCGGCTATCACGTTTTCTCATCCTGCCACATGTATTATTATTAAATGAAATGGCTGTAACAATAAACTCCAGCGAAGCTACCTTGCATTGTCATTCCGGAATCGCTCCAAAAACGTCAACAGATTATGATCAGTATATATAATGGTGTCAGACGGATTGCTGGTCACATAAATGTGAAAATGTTGCAAAGCCAGCACCAAACTCAACGTCTCCTTCTCAATCGTTGAATACTTTTTCAAGTGAGAATTCAATTTGTTTGAAAAATAACCAATAGGCCGCTCTAGCCCTTCATCGTCGTCTTATAGAAGCACCTCACCTACACCCACATCACTCGCATCAACCACCACTTTGAATGGTTTCGTATAATTTGGGATGGCTAACACAGGAGCAGTGGTTAACACAGCCTTCAGGCCGTTAAATGCCTGTTGACACTCTGCTGTCCACTGGAATTTGTTACGCTTCTTGAGCAAGTCCGTCAGTGGAGCGACCACACTGCTGAAATCCGGTACACATTTCCTGTAAAATCCACTCATGCAAAGAAATCGCATTATTTCCCGTCGTATCGAGGGTATCGGAAACTCCCCACTAACTTTTGTTTTCACATCCCATGGGACCATTTGACCCTGTCCAATTGTATGGCCAAAGAAAGTGACTTGGGCTTTTCCAAATTCACTTTTGGCTAGGTTTATCACCAGACCCGCCTCCTGAAGTCGATCATATAACTCCATCAGATGTTTTAAATGTTCTTTCTACGTCTGGCTGAAAATTACCAGATCGTCAATGTATACCGCACAATTGGGTAATCCTGAAACAACTTTGTTAGTTAACCGTTGAAATGTGGCTGGGGCGTTTTTCATGCCAAATGGCATAACTTTGAATTGGTATATACCATCTGGAGTCACAAAAGCTGAAATCTCCTTCGCCCTTTCGGATAAAGGTACCTGCCAGTAACCTTTAAGTAAATCCAGTTTGGAAATAAAAGCTGATTGTCCCACTTTCTCAATGCAATCCTCCAAACGTGGGATAGGATAAGAGTCCATTCTTGTAACTGCATTCATCTTTCTGTAGTCCACACACAACCGTTGGGTACCGTCTGGTTTAGGTACCATCACTATGGGTGAGTTCCATTGGCTGCAACCCACTTCAATTATGCCATTTTTAAGCATACTCTCAATCTCTTTGTTAACCTGTGCCAATTTTAAAGGGTTAAGTCTGTATGGATGTTGTTTGATTGGAACAGCTTTCCCACATCTACATCGTGTATAGCCATTTTAGTACTTCCCAATTTATCTCCACAAACTTGCCCATGTGATATCAATAACTCTTTCAGATCAGTCCGATTTTCCGCTGGAAGGTAACTCAACAATTTATCCCAATTTTTAAGAACATCCTAATTTTCCAATTTAATTTGAGGTATGCCAAATGCACAGTCATCTGGGTTTGGTTCGTCACTTTGAGTTAGAATCATTAAAACGGCCTCCGTTTTCTCTCCTTCCCTTTCAAAGTGCCTTTCAAGCATATTCACATGGCACACTCGGTGAGTCTTCCTTCTATCTGGTGTTTTTACCACATAATTCACCTCACTTAATTTCCTTTCAATCTGATACGGTCCACAAAACCAGCTTTTAAAGGCTCCCCTACCACTGGCAACAACACTAAAACTTTATCCCCACTGGCAAACTACGACCTTTGGATTTCTTGTCTGCTACCCGTTTCATCACATTTTGTGCAACCTTCAAATGTTGTCTAGCCAATTAACCTGCTCTATTTAATCGTTCCCTAAAATTTGACATGTAATCCAATAGTGTAATTTCCGATTTCTCACTCACCAATTTTTCCTTCATCAATTTAAGTGGTCCTCTTACCTCATATGACCAAAAATTAGTTCAAAAGGACTGAATTTGGTTGATTCATTAGGTGCATCCCTAATTGCAAACAGTACGAATGGAATTCCTTTATCCCAATCCTCTGGATAATCTTGACAAAAAGCCCTCAACATTGTCTTTAATGTCTGGTGCCATCTTTCTAACGCTCCCTGCGGTTCTGGATGGTGTGCAGTTGATTTAAATTGTTTTATTCCTAAGCTATCCATAATTTCTTTGAATAACCTTGAGGTAAAATGTTATCCTTGATCCGATTGTATTTCTGTGGGTAGTCCATATCTAGTAAAGAATTTAAGTAACTCCTCTACAATCTTTTTAGCTATAATATTACATACTGGAATGGCCTCTGGAAACCTAGTAGACACATCCATTAGAGTCATAAGATATTGATTCCCACTTTTTGTTTTAGGAAACGGTCCGACGCAATCAATTAGGACCCTTGTAAAAGGTTCCTCAAATGCTGGAATGGGTATTAAGGGCACTGGTTTTATCACTGCTTGAGGTTTCCCTATCACTTGACATGTGTGACATGATTCACAAAATTTAACAACATCTTTATATGTAGGGCAGCACGGTAGCATTGTGGATAGCACAATTGCTTCACAGCTCCAGGGTCCCAATTTCGATTCCGGCTCGGGTCACTATCTGTGCGGAGTCTGCACATCCTCCCCGTGTGTGCGTGGGTTTCCTCCGGGTGCTCCGGTTTCCCCCCACAGTCCAAAGATGTGCAGGTTAGGTGGATTGGCTATGATAAATTGCCCGTAGTGTCCAAAATTGCCCTTAGTGTTGGGTGGGGTTACTGGGTTATGGGGATAGGGTGCAGGTGTTGACCTTGGGTAGGGTGCTCTTTCCAAGAGCCGGTGCAGACTCGATGGGCCGAATGGCCTCCTTCTGCACTGTAAATTCTGTGAAATATACTCCAGGCCAATAAAAATGTTTCTGGATTTTAGTTTGAGTTTTCCTTATTCCCAAATGACCTCCCACTGGTACCTCATGTCCAGCTTACAACACCTCCTTTCTCTACCCTACCGGCAATACTACTTGATGAACTTCTGCCCACTTTTCATCCGCCTGCATATGTAAAGGTCTCCATTTTCTCAGCAAGATATCACTTTTACGGTAATAACACTCTGGTATATGCTCAGATTCCTCTTCCGTGTATGCTTTCTGATACAACAAAAAGATATAGAAATAAAACGGATGTAACTCCGTCAATTTTCCTGAACTAAAAATATCCACCTCATCCTCCACCTGTTCCTGTTCTTTTTCAACCATCTGATCAAAAATCGTTTCTGATAATTGCACTTCAACGTCATCTTCACTCTGTGATTTCTCCTCTTGTCTTAACCTATGACTTTGTGACCTTGTTACTACACAATCCGGAAAAATCCCAGGATACTCGTCCTTCAACACTTCAGTTGTCTGATTTTCCACTGGCTTATCAACCACAGCAGGCATCATTCCCACCTGTGATCCAGCTATATCATTACCCAAGATAAACTGTATTCCTGGACAAGATAGTTTCTTTATTACTCCTACTACCACTTCACCACTCTTCACTGGACTTTCCAACCTTACCTTTTATAATTGAACACTACTCCTCTCACCCTGAATTCCACATAGTACCACCTTTTCTGGCAACATTCTTCCCAAACTACATAACTCCTCATCTCTTACCATTAAAGATTGACTAGCTCCCGTTTCTCTTCAAATTGTAACTTCTTTACCTGCTCCTCCTGATGCACATGAGTAAACTTTACCCACACAAGTAAATTCTTTAAAGAGATCTGGCACCTTCTTATCAATCACCTCTTGATCAGGCTGTACAGTTTTTTGCACCTCCTTCGCTTCACTTGGGCTTTCCTTTACCACTTTAACAAACCCTGCTGTCTTGTCCTGTTTTACCACATCAGCCTTCCCAGTGCTTTTCTTCAACCATCAACACTGTGACTTTACATGGCCTAGTTTATTACAGTGAAAACATTTGAAATTTATCATGTCTCTTCCACCCTCCTGGATTTCTTTTTTAATCTGAGGTACACTCTCCTTATTATCTCCCATCAGATCACCTTTACCACTTGAGTATTTCTCATGTCCCCAGTTTCTGTCCCTCACAGGTTGCAACTGATGTCGGAAACCAAGCTTTGATTTATGAACTAATTCATAATCATCGGCCATTTCTGCTGCTAATCTCGCAGTTTTAACCCTCTGCTCTTCCACATGAATTCTCACTACATCAGAAATTGAATTTTTAAACTCCTCCAAAAGTATAATTTCTCTGAGAGCTTCATACGTTTGGTCTATTTTCAAAGCCCTTAACCACCTATCAAAATTACTCTGTTTGATCCTTTCAAACTCCATGTATGTTTGACCAAATTCTTTCCTTAAATTTCTAAACTTTTGTCTGTAGGCTTCAGGCACTAGTTCATATGCACATAAGATGGATTTTTTTCACCTCCTCATATGTCTCAGATACCTCCTCCGGTAGTGATGCAAACACTTCACTAGCCCTACCTACCAGCTTTGTTTGAATCAGTAATACCCACATGTCCTGTGGCCATTTCATTTGTTTAGCTACCTTCTCAAATGAAACGAAAAAGGCTTCTACCTCCTTCTCGTCAAACCTTGGCAATACTTGGACATATTTAAATAGATTCCCACCAAGCCTTCGACTATGACGCTCTTTCTCATTATCCTCATCACTATCAACCAACCGTACATTTCACTTTTCGTCTGCCAATTTTAATTGACTGTCATGTTTCATGGCCATTTTCTGAAGTTCAAACTCTCTCTCTTTATCTTGTTCCCTGATCTGTATCTCCCGTTCTTTTTCTGTTTTTTCTGCTCGGGCTATTCTTTCTGATTTCCTTTCCTCTCTCTCTTTTTCCTTTCTCTCTCTTTCTATTTCCTCTCTCTCTCTTTCATATTAAAGCTGCTTTAATTCTTTCTCATGTTCCATTTTTTAAATTTACAACTGAATTTCCAATGAATCAAACTGTATCTCAGGCAACTTTAAATGCTTAGCCACCGCCATAATTTCCTCATCTTTTTGCATTGTCAGGTAATGTTAACTGCAATGTTTTTGCCAAATCTAACAGTCTGCTTTTAGTCTCTGTCCATAAGGTACTGCGTGTGACCGTCTCCACCCCCAAAAACTTCAGAGCATCTGATAGAGATATTGTCCACAACACACTCCCCACTTAAACTAGAATACCACACCTGATAAGCAACCACAATATGCTCACCCCTCACTGTCTTTAAGTTCATTAAGCCAATCCAATAGATAGATTTTTATCCCAGACCAGCCCCCAATTTGTTATGGGCCAGGGTTAGAAAACCCCAAAGTGTATCATGGAGTTCACCTGACCCACAACTTTTAATAGATTGTGGTATGGGGAGCACACGGCCCACTCTGCAGGTGTGGTACAGCAGAAATTGAAAAGTATTTTTTAAAGCAAAAAATGTTTATTCTATGAACTCAAGTTAACCCCCGAAGAATACAACGCTAAGTAATCCTTTAAGCTTTCCTTTTAACATCCAGAAGACTTAAAACACCTTTGACCAGAAGCACATCAGGTTAAAGTCACTACTATTATTAGTTTTAAATCACCAGGATCGATTTACAGTCTTTAGATTACAGAGAGAGATTCATACACCTTCTGGCTGTGACTGCAGCTATCCAGCTCTGAAAACGAAACTGAAACACACCCTGCAGCAAACAGCCTAAAACCAAAGTAAAAAGCTGACAGACAGCCCAGCTCCACCCACTCTCTGACATCACTGCAGTAATATACACCCATTTCTTAAAGGTACTCTCACTACAGATATTTATATACACACTCATTTACAAACACCCATTTCTTAAAGGTACTCTGACATGACAATTAGAATGTGCGGTATGCGGGCAGAGAGAATTCCATAAAGCAGAAATCTCAGAAATAATTCGGAGAGCTATGAGGCACAATGTACGGCCATCGGAAACTATTTTCAAACAGGGAGACATGGCATATTACTTAAGAGATGGATTTAACAAGTGGAAAGATTATAGGTATAGGTGGTAAAACAATCATTTTGCAGCATGGAAACCAGACTGTTCGGATACACTCATCAAGATTATTGGGCACAGATTACAAGTTTGCAGATTCAAAAGGGGTTATTGAATGTGCTAAGGAATGAGGTACATCTCATACACATATGTTACAGAATTATAAAGACCAGATCACGGAAATTGACAGGGTATCTGAAGAGGGACATAGTAATTCTGATGAACCAGATGAGGATATTTTCCCCAAAGGACAACTGTCAAAAGTTGGCATTAAAGTGACATACTTGGCAGAAGGAGCTAGTCAGTGGAAGGACGCAACTAACATTGATACAGTAGGGGAAGGCCACCGGAAAATATAAAAACTGGTTGAATGTACAAGATAAAGGGGAGGAGGTTAGGTCCATGGATTGGGAACATGAAGTACAAAAATAGAGAGCACAGAAACTTAGTGTCAGTTCGGTCACAGGAAGTGATCAAAAACTGTTGAACGAACATCTCATAATAGGAAGGGGAGATCACTCAGTCCGGAACAAGATATAAGGCAGGATCGAGGGTGAAACTTAACAAGGTCAAGAAATATGGTACAGACTAGGAATGCTACAAGGAGCAGAAGCCCTTATGATCAAGAGGTTTTAATAGTTTCCAATGACTTGAGATGATAAATTAATAAAAGATACAAAACAGCAAGAACTACAAAGTTGGAAAGAACTTGGGTGTACAAAAGTCCCAGATAGGGGACAACGAGTTCTATCTCATAGATGGATATGCACGGAAAAGGTGTCAAAGTCAGGCTGGTGGCAGGAAGTTTCGAAGAAAACCTGGGTGACCAAGATGTGAGGGTAGATTCACTGATGGCAGGAAAGATTATTTTGAAGATCTTTTTAACTCTGTTAGCCACAAATGCTTGGGACTGCCAGTCGACAGATATTAAAGCTGCTTTCTTACAGGAAAATCAGCTTGAAAGATATATCTTTCTTCGTCCTCCGAGAGAAGCACCAATCACAGAAAGCATACTCTGAAAGTTAAATAAATGTGGATAGGGGTTGAATGATGCCTTCAGAGTTTGGTATTTCTCAATGAGGTCAGTTTTGTTAAAGTTTGGCAGTCTTCAGTTGAAAGCAGATCCTGTGATGTTTAATTGACATCATGGAGAGAAACCTTCGGGCATCTTCAAGATGTATGTAGATGATTTTTGTGGGGTGATAATAGCGAATTTGAAAATTATTAATGGGCTTAGAACGGAGTACAAGATTGGTAGTCAGGCCGCTGGTGCATTCAAATACATTGCGTTAGAAATTGGGCAGAGAGATTTGTATGTCACTGTACATCAGCAGCCTTATTTGGACAATTTTAACCCCACAGCAACTACTGGTGACAGGGCCTCGCAAAAGGATTTGCCGCCTTCTAAAATGGAAAAAGAGGAATCCAATGTTTAATCGGGCAGCTGAATTGGTTAGCTAAACAAACACGTCTGGTTGCCAGTTTTGATGTTTCAGATCTGAGCACTAAACTGAAAGATCCTAAGGTTGCAGAAATTGTTCGAGCAAACAAAACATTGGCAAAATAAACATTTCGGAATTTAGGAGATATTAGACAACTGAAACTGATTGTTTATAGTCACACATGTTGTGCTAACCTCTGCAATGGCTTTTCAAGTGTGAGAGGATTTATCTGAACAGCCGCCAGAATGTGGCGACTAGGGGCTTTTCACAGTAACTTCATTGCAGTGTTAATGTAAGCCTACTTGTTGACAATAAAGATTATTGGGTGGGATTCTCTGATCCTGAGGCTAAGTGTTGACGCCGTCATAAATGCCGTTGCGTTTCTCGACGGCGTCAACATGGCCTCAGGAGCAGTAATTCTGACCCCTACAGCACGGCATTGGAGCGACCCACGCCGCAGTGGCTCCCTTCTCCGCGCCGGCCCCGACGCAACATGGCGTAGGGCTACAGGAGACGGCGTGGAACAAAAGAGGCCCGCAGCCCGAGAGGCCGGCCCGCCGATCGGTGGGCCCCGATTGCAGGCCAGGCCACAGCGGAGGACCCCTCTGGGGTCGGACCCCCCTCGCCCACCACTAGGCCGCCCCCGGATGCATCCACGCCGAGGCCCCGCCGGGCAAGAGCAGGTGTCAACGGCGCCGGCGGGACGCTGCTTTTTAGCGCAGCCACTCAGCCCATCCCGGGCCGAGAATCGCCGGGGGGGGGGGGGGGGGCGTAGAGCAGCCCCCGACCAGCGCCGTGCCGGCGCCCGGCACTGGGTGTAAAAGATAAATGTTGCCTTTTGACATGGAAAACGAAAGAATTAAAAATAGTGGTAAAATGCACATTTGCAGCGGAGACACTTGCCCTAGTGGAGGCAGTAGATATGGCATTTTTTATATCCATGATCCTGATTAAAATTTTGAATGGAACAGGTCATTCGGGAATAGAAACTAAAGAGTGTCACATAGATGTTCAGTGGGATTCTCCCTTCTGGGGACTAAGTCCCCACGCCGGCGGGAGAACCAGCGCCAACCACTCAGCGTTAACAGCCCCGAAAGTGCGGAATTCTCCGCAATTTTGGGGGCTAGATGGACACCGGAGGGGTTGGCGCCGCTCCAGCAGGCGCCCAAGGGACGGCGAGATCACGCATGCGCCAAAGGGCCGGCGTGATCTCGCGCATGCGCAGAACCGCCGACGTGGTTCTGCGCATGTGCAGACTGGCCACTGCATTTTGGCGCATATGCAGGGGAATCTGTTCTCCGCGCCGTCCATGGTGGAGCCCTACAGGGGCCGGCGCGGAAGGAAGAAGTGCCCCCATGGAACATGCCCGCCCGCAGGTCGGTGGGCCCCGACCGCGGGCCAGGCCACTGTGGGGGCCCCCACCCCGGGGTCGGACCCCCCACGCACCACCACCCCCCCAAGGACCGCCCTCGCCGACTTACCTGCCAGGTCCCGCCATGTGGGACCATGCGTAACCCATGCCAGCGGGTCTGACCAAACAAGGACGGCCGCTCGGCCCATTGGAGCCTGGAGAATTGCCAGGGGGTTGCTGCCAACGGCCCCTGGCCCGTGTGGCATGAATCCCGCCCGAAAAACAGCACCGGAGAATACGGCAGCCAGCGTCGGGGCGGGATTCGCGCCGCCTCCCCGGGGATTCTCCGATCTTTGGGAGAATGTCCACACCACAAAAAGCCTCCATGAAAAGAGACTGCGGATTGACATAGTGAGCCTGAAACAAATGCTAGAGAACAGGGAGATTCATACATTGTGGTGAATGTATTCACCATAATATAAGTAGTCTGTATAGTACTGTAGCCTATGGCCAGGAAATGGTAATATGATCTCCTTCCATGTATTGTACTGCAACCCTGGTGGGCTCCGCCTCTGGCTCTGCCCCCCCCCCCCCCCCGGGTGGTATATAGACCTGTTTAGACCTCATTGTTACAGCAGTCACAGGCAGGCAAGTTCTTGGATAATAAAGCCTATGTTCACTCGTTCTCATCGTCTCGCAGTAAATTGATGGTACATCATACATTAAGTGAGTTGATGGCATTCAACCCATCGAGTCTGCTCCACCATTTAATAAGATCATGACTGGACTGATAGGAAAATCCTCAACTACAAACCTACTCATCCTCTGCTCATAAGAAAATCCTTCCCTAGCTGGGATTAACCTAGTGAACTTTCTCTGGACTGCCCTCAGTGCCAATCTATCTTTCCTTAGATAAGGGGGCCAAACTGTTCACAATATTCCAGGTGTGGGCTAACAAGCGCCTTTTATAGTTTCAGCAAGACTTCTCTATTTTTATAGTCCATTCCCATTGAAATAAAGGCCAACATTCCATTTGCCTTCCCAATTACCTGCTGAATATGCATGTGATTTATGTACTTTTTGTGATTTATGCACGAGGCCCCCAAATCCCTCTTTGCTGCAGCTTTCTGCAGTCTTTCTCCATTTGAATAACATTCAGTTCCTTTATTCTTCCTCTCAAAGTACATAACTTCACAGTTTCCTACATTATATTACATCTGCCAAGTTTTGCCCACTCACGTAACCTGTCTATATCCCTCTGCAGACTGTGTCATCCTCACCACATGCCTTCCCACCTATGCTGTTAGAGGGGTGCAGAAAAAATTCATGAGAATGATTTCAGAGATGGGAAACCTCAGTTCATAGAATCATAGAATAGAATCATAGAATCCCTACAGTACAGAAGGAGGCTATTCGGCCCATGATGTCTGCACCGACCCTCTGAAACAGCACCCTAACCAGGCCCAATCCCCCACCCTTTCCCTGTAACCCCACCTAGGGACAATTTAGAATATCCAATCCACCTAACCAGCACATCTTTGGACTGTGGGAGGAAACCAGAGCACCCGGAGGAAACCCACGCAGACACAGGGAGAACGTGCAAACTCCACACAGTCACTGAGGTCGCAATCAAATCCAGGTCCCTGACGCTGCGAGGCAGCAGTGCTAACGACTGAGCCACTGTGCCTTTATCAGGATAGATGAGAACATTTGAGACTGTGCTCCTTGAAGAGAATATTGAGAGGATATCTGGGTGGCACAGTGGTTAGCACTGCTGCCTCGCAGTGCCAGGAACCCGAGTTTGATTCCGGCCTTGTGTAACTGTCTGTGTGGAGTTTGCCTGTTCTCCCCGTGTCTCAGTGGGGTTCCTCCAGATGCTCTGGTTTCCTCGCACAATCCAAAGATGTACAGTCTGTCCTGGTCCACTCACGTTGATGCAACAGTCAAGAAAGCCCAACAACGTCTCTACTTCCTATGGAAGGTAAAGAATTTTGGCATGTCTGCATCGACTCTCACAAACTTCTACAGACGTGCGATAGAGGGCATCCTATCCGGCTGCATCACAGCTTGGTATGGCAACTGCTCAGTCCAAGATTGCAAGAAACTGCTAAGTGTGGTGAACTCAGCCCAACGCATCACACAAGCTCGCCACCCGCACATTGATTCTGTATACACCTCCCGCTGCCTCAGGAAGGCAGACAGCATTGTCAGAGACCCCTCCCACCCAGGCATTGCTTTCTTCCAGACCCTTCCATCAGGCAGAAGGTACAGAAGTCTGAAGCCCCGCACATCCAGACATAGGAACAGCTTCTTCACAATAGCTACAAGACTCCTCAACGACTCCCCCTCGGACTGATCTGTTCCCTGTAAGAACACTATTCACGACATTCTATGCTGCTCTTGCTCGTGTATTTGCTTTGTTTGGCCCCTTGTTCCGCATTGTACCAATCACTGTTTGTCGATGTACCATTTGTCAATGTTCTTTGTTGATTATTCTTTTGTCTACTGTGTACGTACTGTGTACGTTCCCTCGGCTGCAGAAAAATACTTTTCACTGTACTTCGGTACATGTGACAATAAATCAAATCAAATCAAATCAAAATCAAGAGATGGATTGGACATGAAAAATGCGGGGGTTACGGGGAAAGAGTGGGCGAGTGGGCCTAGGTAGAGTGCTTTTTCAGATGGTCAGTGTGGATACAATGAGCCAAATGGCCTCCTTCTGCATTGTAAGGATTCTATGGATTCTATGATTTGATAGAGGTACTCAAAAGTCATGAGGGGGATGAATAGAGAAATAGAGTCATAGAGTCATAGATGTTTACAGCATGAAAACAGTCCCTTCGGTCCAGCTTATCCATGCCGCCCAGTTACCATCACTAAGCTAGTCCCATTTGCCTGTATTTGGCCCATATCCCTCTATACCACCCTGTCCATGTAACTGTCTAACTGCCTCTGGCAGCCCGTTCCAGATGCTCACCACACTCGGTGTGAAGCAATCTCCTCTCTGGTCTCTTTTGTATCTCTCTCCTCTCACCTTAAACCTATGCCCTCTAGTTCTAGACTCCTCTACCTTTGGGAAAAGATGTTGACTATCTACCTTATCTATGTTCCTCATTATTTGATAGACCTCTATAAGATCACCCCTAAACCTCCTACGCTCCAGGGAAAAAGGTCCCAGCCTCTCCTTATAACTCAGACCATTAAGTCCTGATAGCATCCTCGGAAATCTCTTCTGCACTCTTTCTAGTAAGAAGTCTTACAACACCAGGTTAAAGTCCAACAGGTTTGTTTGTCCCAACAAACCTATTGGACTTTAACCTGGTGTTGTAAGACTTCTTACTGTGCTCACCACAGTCCAACACCGGCATCTCCACATCATGGCACTCATTCTAGTGTAACAATATCCTTCCTATAATAGGGTGACCAGAACTGAACAGTGTTCCATGTGTGGTCTTACCAATGTGTTTTACAACTTCAACAAGACGTCCCAACTCCTGTATTCAATATTCTGACCAGTACACCACCCCAACACCGACCTCTACACCACCCCAACACCACCCCGACACCAACGCCTACACCATTCCAACACCCACCCCTACATCCACCCCAACCGCCCCAACACCCACCCATTCATCCCCCTACACCACCCCAACACCCATCCCTACATCACTCCAACAGCCACCCCTACATCCCCCCAACACCCACCCCTACACCACACCTGCACCCACCCCTAGACCGCCCTGAGACCACCTCTACACCAACCCCAACCACCCCAACACCCAGCCATTCATCCCCCTACACCCACCCCCACACCACCCCAACACCCATCCCTACATCACTCCAACAGCCACTCCTACACCACCCCAAGACCCACCCCTACATCCCCAACACCCACCCCTACATCACTCCAACACCCACCCCTACACCACCCCAACACCACCCCTACCACAACCCAACACCCACCCCCATACCACCCCAACCCCGACGCCCCTACACCAGCCAACTCCCCACCCTACACCACGCCAACACCACCACTAGGCCACCCCAACACCACCCCAACACACACCCCTACATCCACCCCAGCATCCCCCCCAACACCCACGCCTACACCATCCCAACGCCCACCCCAACGCCCATCCCCAAACCCCCACAATACCACCTCTACACCACCCCAACACCCCCCCAACACCACCCGTACACACACCCCCAACACCCATTCCAACACCACCCCTATATCCACCACGACACCACCCTAACACCCACCACTACACCACCCCTACACCCACCACTACACCACCCCTACACCCACCACTACACAACCCCAACACCACCCCCACACACCACCCCTACACCACTCCTACACCCACCCCTACACCAACCCAACACCCCCTACACCATCCCAACACGCACCCCTACACCCACCCCTACATTACCCCTACACCCACCCCAACACCCCCACAACTTCCACCCCAACCCCCACCCCAACGCAACCCCAACATCACCCCTACCCCACCCCAACATCCACCCCTACACACCCCTATGCCACTCCCACAGCACCCAAAACCCACCCCTCCACCACCCCCAACACCCCCCCACCATCCACCCCAACCCAGCACCTACCCATTCATTCCCCTACATTCACCCCAACACCCACCCCTACACCACCCCAACACCCACCCCTACACCACTCCAACACCCCTACACCACACCTACACCCACCCCAACACCACCCCAACATCACCCCTACCCCACCCCAACACCCACCCCTACGCCAGCCCTAAACCACTCCCACAGCACCCCAACACCAACCCCTCTACCACCCCAACACCACCCCGACACCCCCCGAACATCCACCCCAACACCCACCCATTCATTCCCCTACACCCACCCCTACACCACCCCCACATCACTCCAACACCCACCCCTACATCATCCAACAACACCCACCCCTACCCCAACCCAACACCCACCACTACACCACCCCAACACCCACCCCTACACCACCCCAACCCCAACCCAACACCCACCCCTACATCACCCCTATACCCACCCCGACACCCACACCAACACCCTACCAACACCACCCCAATCCCCGCCCCAACACCCAGCAACACCCACCCCTACACCGCCCCAACACCCACCCCTACTCCACGCCAACACCCCCTACACCCACCTCTACACCACCCCTACCCAACACCCACCCGAACACCCACCAACACCCACCCCAACCCCCACCCAAACCCCAACCCAACACCCACCCCTATACCACCCCAACCCCCACTGCAACCCCCACCCCTACACGACCCCTACACCAGCCAACTCCCCCCTACACCACCCCAACACCCCTACACCACCCCAACACACACCCCTACACCACCCCAACGCGCACCCCTACACCCACCACAACATCCCGCCCAACACCCACGCCTACACCATCACTACACCCACCCCCAACACCCCCCCAACACCACCCGTACACACACCCCCAACACCCATTCCAACACCACCCCTACACCCACCACGACACCACCCTAACACCCACCACTACACCACCCCTACACCCACCACTACACCACCCCTACACCCACCACTACACAACCCCAACACCACCCCCACACACCACCCCTACACCACTCCTACACCACCCCAACTCCCACCCCACACCACGCCTACACCACGCCTACACCACCCCTACACCCACCCCTACACCCACCCCTACACCAACCCAACACCCCCTACACCATCCCAACACGCACCCCTACACCCACCCCTACATTACCCCTACGCCCACCCCAACACCCCCACAACTTCCACCTCAACCCCCACCCCAACACAACCCCAACATCACCCCTACCCCACCCCAACATCCACCCCTACACACCCCTATACCACTCCCACAGCACCCAACACCCACCCCTCCACCACCCCCAACAACCCCCCACCATCCACCCCAACCCAGCACCTACCCATTCATTCCCCTACATTCACCCCAACACCCACCCCTACACCACCCCAACACCCACCCCTACACCACCCCAACACCCCTACACCACACCTACACCCACCCCAACACCACCCCAACATCACCCCTACCCCACCCCAACACCCACCCCTACGCCAGCCCTAAACCACTCCCACAGCACCCCAACACCAACCCCTCTACCACCCCAACACCACCCCCGACACCCCCCGAACATCCACCCCAACACCCACCCATTCATTCCCCTACACCCACCCCTACACCACCCCCACACCACCCCAACAGCCACCCCTACATCACTCCAACACCCACCCCTACATCATCCAACAACACCCACCCCTACCCCAACCCAACACCCACCACTACACCACCCCAACACCCACCCCTACACCACCCCAACCCCAACCCAACACCCACCCCTACATCACCCCTATACCCACCCCTACACCCACACCAACACCCTACCAACACCACCCCAATCCCCACCCCAACACCCAGCAACACCCACCACTACACCGCCCCTACAGCACCCCAACACCCACCCCTACACCGCCCCAACACCCACCCCTACTCCACGCCAACACCCCCTACACCCACCTCTACACCACCCCTACCCAACACCCACCCAAACCCCAACCCAACACCCACCCCTATACCACCCCAACCCCCACTGCAACCCCCACCCCTACACGACCCCTACACCAGCCAACACCCCCCCTACACCACCCCAACACCCCTACACCACCCCAACACACACCCCTACACCACCCCAACGCGCACCCCTACACCCACCACAACATCCCGCCCAACACCCACGCCTACACCATCACTACACCCACCCCCAACACTCACCCCAACACCACCCCTACACCACCCCAAATCACCCCTACACCACCCCCAACACGCAACCCTACACCCACGCGTAACATCCCCCCCAACACGACACCATCGCAACACCCACCAAACACCCACCCCAACACCCATCATCACCTCTACACCCACCCCAACACCACGTCTACATCATCCCAACACCACCCATACACCCACCCCAAAACCACCCCAACCCCTGCACCACCTCAACACCCCAACACCACCCCTACACCACCCCTCTACTACCCCAACACTCCCCCAACACCCACCCCTACACCACCCCAAACCCCACCCCTACACCACCCCAACACACACCCCTACACAACCCCAACACCACCCCTACACCACTACAAAACCCACCCCAACCCCCGCCCCAACACCCACCCCTACATCCACCTCAACCCCCCAAATTCATCCCCCTACACCCACCCCTGCACCAGCCCACCACCCCAACACACACCTCTACATCACTCCAACACCCACCCCTACACCACCCCTACACCACCCAAACATAACCCCTGCACCCACCCCTAGACCACCAGTACACCACCACAACACGCCTACATCACCCCTACACCCACCCCTACACACACCGCAACACCCACCCAACACCCCTAGACCACCCCTACACCCACCCCAACATCACGCCTACACCACCCCAACACCACTCCTGCACCACCACAACGCCACCCATACACCACCCCACACCCACCCCAACACCCACCCCACACCCACCCCAACATCACCCTTAGACCACCCCACACCCAACCCAACACCACCCCACACCCAACCCAACACCACCCCACATCCACCCCAACAACCACCCCAACACCACCCGGCACCCACCCCAACACCGCCCGACATCTACCCCTACACCACCCCACACCCACCCCAACACCACACCACATACACCCCAACAGTCAACCCAACACCACACCACACCCACCCCAACACCACCCCAAAATCACCCCAACACCACCCCTACACCACCCCACTCCCACCCCAACACAACCCCAACACCACCCTTACATCACCCCAACACCACCCCTATACCCACCACAACACCACCCCAACACCACCCCTACACCCACCCCAACACCACCCCTACATCACTCCAACACCACCCCAACATCAACCCAGCACCCACCCCAACACCACCCTACACCCACCCCAAAACCACCACTACACCACCGCTACATCACCCCAACACCACCACAACATCACACGAACACCACCCCACACCCACCCCAACACCACCCCTACACCACACCAACACCACCCCAACAGCACCCCTACACCACCCTACACCCACCCCAAAACCACGACTACACCACCCCTACATCACCCCAACACCACCACAACACCACACGAACACCACCCCACACCCACCCCAACACCACCCATAAACCCACCCCACATCCACCCCAACACCACCCCACATCCACCCAACCCATACACCACCCCATCACCCCAACACCACCCATACACCCACCCCTACACCACCCCAACACCCACCCCAACACCACCCATACACCCACCCCACATCCACCCCAACACCACCCCACATCCACCCAACCCATACACCACCCCAACATCACCCCAACACCACCCCTAAACCACCCCACACCCACCCCAACACCACCCCTACATCCACCGCAACACCACCCCAACACCCACACCAACACCACCCTAACACCACCCCTACACCACCCCCACACCCCCAACACCACCCCAACACCACGCCTACACCCCCCCAACACCACCCCCACACACCCCCAACAACACCCCTACACAACCCCTACACCACCCCAACACAACCCCGACACAACCCTAACACCAGCCCCACCCCCGCAACACCACCTCTACACCACCCCAACACCACCCCAACACCAGCCCAACACCATCACAACACCACCCCAACACCGCCCGACATCCACCCCAACACCACCCCAACACCACCCTTACATCACCCCAACACCACCCCTATACCCACCACAACACCACCCCAACACCACCCCTACACCCACCCCAACACCACCCCTACATCACTCCAACACCACCCAACATCAACCCAGCACCCACCCCAACACCACCCAAACACCACCCTACACCCACCCCAAAACCACCACTACACCACCGCTACATCACCCCAACACCACCACAACATCACACGAACACCACCCCACACCCACCCCAACGCCACCCCTACACCACACCAACACCACCCCAACAGCACCCCTACACCACCCTACACCCACCCCAAAACCACGACTACACCACCCCTACATCACCCCAACACCACCACAACACCACACGAACACCACCCCACACCCACCCCAACACCACCCCTACACCACCCCAACACCACCCATAAACCCACCCCACATCCACCCCAACACCACCCCACATCCACCCAACCCATACACCACCCCAACATCACCCCAACACCACCCATACACCCACCCCTACACCACCCCAACACCCACCCCAACACCACCCATACACCCACCCCACATCCACCCCAACACCACCCCACATCCACCCAACCCATACACCACCCCAACATCACCCCAACACCACCCCTACACCACCCCACACCCACCCCAACACCACCCCTACATCCACCGCAACACCACCCCAACACCCACACCAACACCACCCTAACACCACCCCTACACCACCCCCACACCCCCAACACCACGCCTACACCCCCCCAACACCACCCCCACAGACCCCCAACAACACCCCTACACAACCCCGACACAACCCCGACACAACCCCGACACAACCCTAACACCAGCCCCACCCCCGCAACACCACCCCTACACCAGCCCAACACCATCACAACACCACCCCAACACCGCCCGACATCCACCCCTACACCACCCCACACCCACCCCAACACCACACCACATCCACCCCAACACCACCCCACACCCACCCCAACACAACCCCAACACCACCCCTATACCCACCACAACACCACCCCAACACCACCCCTACACCCACCCCAACACCACCCCTACATCACTCCAACACCACCCCAACATCAACCCAGCACCCACCCCAACACCACCCTACACCCACCCCAAAACCACCACTACACCACCGCTACATCACCCCAACACCACCACAACATCACACGAACACCACACCACACCCACCCCAACACCACCCCTACACCACACCAACACCACCCCAACAGCACCCCTACACCACTCTACACCCACCCCAAAACCACGACTACACCACCCCTACATCACCCCAACACCACCACAACACCACACGAACACCACCCCACACCCACCCCAACACCACCCCTACACCACCCCAACACCACCCATAAACCCACCCCACATCCACCCCAACACCACCCCACATCCACCCAACCCATACACCACCCCATCACCCCAACACCACCCATACACCCACCCCTACACCACCCCAACACCCACCCCAACACCACCCATACACCCACCCCACATCCACCCCAACACCACCCCACATCCACCCAACCCATACACCACCCCAACATCACCCCAACACCACCCCTAAACCACCCCACACCCACCCCAACACCACCCCTACATCCACCGCAACACCACCCCAACACCCACACCAACACCACCCTAACACCACCCCTACACCACCCCCACACCCCCAACACCACCCCAACACCACGCCTACACCCCCCCAACACCACCCCCACACACCCCCAACAACACCCCTACACAACCCCTACACCACCCCAACACAACCCCGACACAACCCTAACACCAGCCCCACCCCCGCAACACCACCTCTACACCACCCCAACACCAGCCCAACACCATCACAACACCACCCCAACACCGCCCGACATCCACCCCAACACCACCCTTACATCACCCCAACACCACCCCTATACCCACCACAACACCACCCCAACACCACCCCTACACCCACCCCAACACCACCCCTACATCACTCCAACACCACCCAACATCAACCCAGCACCCACCCCAACACCACCCAAACACCACCCTACACCCACCCCAAAACCACCACTACACCACCGCTACATCACCCCAACACCACCACAACATCACACGAACACCACCCCACACCCACCCCAACACCACCCCTACACCACACCAACACCACCCCAACAGCACCCCTACACCACCCTACACCCACCCCAAAACCACGACTACACCACCCCTACATCACCCCAACACCACCACAACACCACACGAACACCACCCCACACCCACCCCAACACCACCCCTACACCACCTCAACACCACCCCAACACCACCCATAAACCCACCCCACATCCACCCCAACACCACCCCACATCCACCCAACCCATACACCACCCCAACATCACCCCAACACCACCCATACACCCACCCCTACACCACCCCAACACCCACCCCAACACCACCCATACACCCACCCCACATCCACCCCAACACCACCCCACATCCACCCAACCCATACACCACCCCAACATCACCCCAACACCACCCCTACACCACCCCACACCCACCCCAACACCACCCCTACATCCACCGCAACACCACCCCAACACCCACACCAACACCACCCTAACACCACCCCTACACCACCCCCACACCCCCAACACCACCCCAACACCACGCCTACACCCCCCCGACACCACCCCCACAGACCCCCAACAACACCCCTACACAACCCCTACACCACCCCAACACAACCCCGACACAACCCCGACACAACCCCGACACAACCCTAACACCAGCCCCACCCCCGCAACACCACCTCTACACCACCTCAACACCACCCCTACACCAGCCCAACACCATCACAACACCACCCCAACACCGCCCGACATCCACCCCTACACCACCCCACACCCACCCCAACACCACACCACATCCACCCCAACACCACCCCACACCCACACCAACACAACCCCAACACCACCCCTATACCCACCACAACACCACCCCAACACCACCCTACACCCACCCCAAGACCACCCCAACACCACCCCTACATCACTCCAACACCACCCCAACATCACCCCAGCACCCACCCCAACACCACCCCACACCCACCCCAACACCACCCCCCATCCAGCCCAAAACCCACCCCAACACCACCCCACACCCAACCCAACACCACCCCCATCCACCCCAAAACTCACCACAACACCACCCCACACCCAACCCAACACCACCCCACATCCACCCCACCCATACACCACCCCAACATCACCCCTACACCACCCCACACCCACCCCAACACCACCCCTACACCCACCCGAACACCACCCTCACACCACCCCTACATACCCCCAACACCACCCCTACACACCCCCAACACCACCCCTACACCACCCCAACACCACCCCTACACCCACCTCAACACCACCCCTACAGCCCCCCAACACCACCCCCACACCCCCCCAACACCACCCCTACACCACCCTAACACCAGCCCCACCCCCGCAACACCACCTCTACACCACCCCTACACCCACCCGAACACCACCCCTACACCACCACAACACCACTCCTGAACCACCACAGCGCCACCCATACACCACCCCAACATCACCCCTGCACTACCCCACACCCACCCCAACACCCATCCCAACACCACCCCACACCCACCCCACATCCCACCCCAACACTCACCCGAACACCACCCCACACCCACCCCAACACCACCCCCCCATCCACCCCAACACCACCCCAACACCACCCCACATCCACCCCACCACCCATACAACACCCCAACATCACCCCAACACCACCCCACACCACCCCACATCCACCCCAACACCACCCATACACCACCCATACACCACCCCAACGTCACCCCTACACCACCCTAACACCACACCACACCCACCCCAACATCACCCCTACACCACACGAACACCACCCCACACCCAACTCAACACCACCCCACGCCCATCCCACCACCACATCACACCCACCCCAACACCACCCAAACACCACCCTACACCCACCCCACAACCATCACTACACCACACGAACACCACCCCACACCCACCCCAACACCACCCCTACACCCACCCCAACACCACCCCAACACCCACCACTACACGACCCCAACACCCACCCAACACCACCCCTACACCCACCTCTGCACCACCCCAACACCCACCCAACACCACCCCTACACCTCCCCAACACCCACCCATTCATCCCTCTACACCCACCCCTACACCAACCCCACACCACCCCAACACCACCCCTGCACCCACCCCTACACCACACCAACACACCCCTACAACACCCCAACATCACCCCTACACCCACCCCAACAACACCCCTACATCACTGCAACACCACCCCAACATCACCCCAGCACCCACCCCAACACCACCCAAACACCACCCTACACCCACCCCAAAACCACCCGTACATCACCCCTACACCCACCACAACACACCTACACCACCCCACACCCACCCCAACACCACCCCTACACCACCCCTACACTCCCCCAACACCACCCCAACACCACCCCTACACCAGACCAAAACCCACCCCAACACAACCCCCACACCCACACCAACACCACCCCTACACCCCCCAACACCACCCCACACCAACCCAACACCTCCCCAACACCACCCTAACACCATCCCTACACCACAATCACACCCCCTCAACACCACCCCTACACCACCTCTACTCAACCCCAACACCACCCCTACACCACCCCAACACCCACCCCTACACCACCCCAACATCTCCCCAACACCACCCAGACACCCACCCCTACACCACCCCAACACCCACCCCAACACCACACGAACACCACCCCACACCCAACTCAACACCACCCCACGCCCATCCCACCACGCCTACACCCCCTCAACACCACCCCCACCCCCCCCAACAACACCCCTACACAACCCCTATACTACCCCAACGCAACCCCGACACAACCCTAACACCAGCCCCACCCCCGCAACACCACCTCTACACCACCCCAACACCACCACAACACCACCCATGCACCACCCCAACGTCACCCCTACACCACACCACATCCACCCCAACACCCACCCCAACACCACCCCACACCCACCCCAACATCGCCCCTACACCACACCAACACCACCCCACACCCAACCCAATAACACCCCACACCCATCCCAACACCACCCCACATCCACAACACCACCCCACACCCACCCCAACACCACCCCCCATCCAGCCCAAAACCCACCCCAACACCACCCCACACCCAACCCAACACCACCCCCATCCACCCCAAAACTCACCACAACACCACCCCACACCCAACCCAACACCACCCCACATCCACCCCACCCATACACCACCCCAACATCACCCCTACACCACCCCACACCCACCCCAACACCACCCCTACACCCACCCCAACACCACCCTAACACCACCCCTACACACCCCCAACACCACCCCTACACCACCCCAACACCACCCCTACACCCACCTCAACACCACCCCTGCAGCCCCCCAACACCACCCCCATACCCCCCCAACAACACCCCTACACCTCCCCAACACCACCTCAACACCACCCCTACACCACCCTAACACCAGCCCCACCCCCGCAACACCACCTCTACACCACCCCTACACCCACCCGAACACCACCCCGACACCACCACAACACCACTCCTGAACATAGCGCCACCCATACACCACCCCAACATCACCCCTACACTACCCCACACCCACCCCAACACCCATCGCAACACCACCCCACACCCACCCCACATCCCACCCCAACACTCACCCCAACACCACCCCACACCCACCCCAAAACCACCCCTAAAGCAACCCACACCCACCTCAACACCACCCCCCCATCCACCCCAACACCACCCCACATCCACCCCAACACCACCCCAACGTCACCCCTACACCACCCTAACACCACACCACACCCACCCCAACACCCATCCCAACACCACCCCACACCCACCCCACATCCCACCCCAACACTCACCCCAACACCACCCCACACCCACCCCAAAACCACCCCTAAACCAACCCACACCCACCCCAACACCACCCCCCCATCCACCCCAACACCACCCCACATCCACCCCACCACCCATACAAAACCCCAACATCACCCCAACACCACCCACCACCCCACATCCACCCCAACACCAACCATACACCACCCCACACCCACACCACCCCACATCCACCCCAACACCACCCATACACCACCCCAACATCACCCCTACACCACACCACACCCAACCCAACACCATCCCCATCCACCCCAAATCTCACAACACCACCCCACACCCACCCCAACACCACCCCACCCATCCACCCCACCCCTACACCTCCCCAACACCACCCCTGCACCCACCCCTAAACCACCCCAACACCACCCAACATACACCCCTACACCACCCCAACACCCACCCCTACATGACCCCTACACACACCTCAACACCCACCCAACACCACCACTACACCCACCCCACACCCACCCCAACATCACGCCTACACCACCCCAACACCACTCCTGCACCACCACAACGCCACCCATACACGACCCCACACCCACCCCAACACCCACCCCACACCCACCCCAACATCACCCTTACACCACCCCACACCCAACCCAACACCACCCCACACCCAACACAACACCACCCCACACCCACTCCAACACCACCCCACACCCACCCCAACACCCACCCACCCCAACATCACACTTACACCACCCCTACACCACCCCACACCCACCCCAACACCAACCGACATCCACCCCAACAGTCACCCCAACACCACCCAACACCCACTCCAACACCACCCATACACCACCCCAAAATCACCCCAACACCACCCCAACATCACTCCAACAACACCCCAACATCACCCGAGCACCCACCCCAACACCACCCAAACACCACCCTACACCCATCCCAAAACCACCACTACACAACCCCTACATCACCCCAACACCACACGAACACCACCCCACACCCACCCCAACACCACCCCAACACCCCACGGCTCCAACACCACCCCCAACACACACCCAACACCACCCCTACACCACCCCAACACCCACCTCTGCACCACCCCAACACCACCCCCAACACCACCCCTACACCACCCCAGCACCCACCTTAACACCACCCCAGCACCACCCCCCAACACCCACCCCTACATCCACCCCAACCCCCCCAACACACACCCATTCATCCCCCTGCACCCACCCCTACACCACACCAACACACACCCCTACAACACCCCAATACCCCTACATCACCCCTACACCCACCCCAACACCACCCTTACATCACTGCAACACCACCCCAACATCACCCCAGCACCCACCCCTACACCACCCTACACCCACCCCAAAACCACCCCTACACCCACCCGAAAACCACCCCTACACCACCCCACACCCACCCCAACACCACCCCAACACCAGACCAAAACCCACCCCAACACCACCCCTACCCCACGCCAACACCACTCCCGCACCACCACATCGCCACCCATACACCACAACAACACCACCCCTACACCACCCCACACCCACCCCAACACCACCCCAACACCAGACCAAAACCCACCCCAACACCACCCCTCCCCCACGCCAACACCACTCCTACACCACCACATCACCACCCATACACCACCCCAACATCACCCCAACACCACCCCAACACCACCCCACACCCACCCCAACACAACCCTAACACCAGCCCCACCCCCGCAACACCACCTCTACACCACCCCAACACCAGCCCTACACCCACCCCAACGTCGCCCCTACACCACCCAACACCCACCCCACACCCACCCCAACATCACCCCTACACCACACCAACACCACCCCACACCCAACCCACCCCACGCCCATCCCAACACCACCCCACATCCACCCCAGCACCACCCCACACCCACCCCAACACCACCCAACATCCAGCCCAAAACCCACCCCAACACCACCCCACACCCAACTCAACACCACCCCCCATCCACCCCAAAACTCACCACAACACCACCCCACACCCAACCCAACACCACCCCACATATACACCACCCCCACGCCACCCCACACCCACCCCAACACCACCCCAACACCACCCTAACACCACCCCACACACCCCCAACACCACCCCTACACGACCCCAACACCACCCCTACACCCACCCCAACACCACCCCTATACCTCCCCAACACCACCCCCACACACCCACAACACCCCTACACCTCCCTAAAACCACCCCAACACCACCCTAACACCAGACCAACCCCCGCAACACCACCTCTACACCACCCCTACAACCACCCGAACACCACCCCGACACCACTCCTGAACAACCACAGCGCCACCCATACACCACCCCAACATCACCCCTACACCACCCCACACCCACCTCAACACCACCCCACACCCACCCCAAAATCACCCCTACACCACCCCAACACCACCCCACACCTAACCCAACACCACCCCACACCCACCCCAAATCCAACCCCAACACCAATCCACACCCACCCCAACACCACCCCCCATCCACCCCAACACCACCCCATATCCACCCCACCACCCATACACCACCCCAACATCACCCCAACACCACCCCACACCCACCCCACCCCACATCCACCCCAACACCACCCCGTCACCCCTACACCACCCCAACACCACCCCACACCCACCCCAACATCACCCCTACTCCACACCAACACCACCCCACACCCACCCCAACACCACTCCCCATCCACCCCAAAACCCACCCCAACACCACCCCACACCCAACCCAACACCACCCCCAACCACCCAAATCTCACCACAACACCACCCCACACCCACCCCAACACCACCCCACCCATCCACCCCACCCCTACACCTCCCCAACACCACCGCTGCACCCACCTCAACACCACCCAACATACACCCCTACACCACCCCAACACCCTCCCCTACATGACCTCTACACACACCGCAACACCCACCCAACACCCCAACACCACCCCACACCCAACCCAACACCACCCCACACCCACCCCAAATCCCACCCGAACACCAACCCACACCCACCCCAACACCACACCACACCCACCCCAACACCAACCCCATCCACCCCAATACCACCCCATATCCACCCCACCACCCATACACCACCCCAACATCACCCCAACACCACCCCACACCCACCCCAACACCACCCCAACGTCACCCCTACACCACCCCAACACCCACCCCAACACCCACCCCACACCCACCCCAACATCACCCCTACTCCACACCAACACCACCCCACACCCAATCCAACACCACCCCACGTCCATCCCAACACCACCCCACCTCCACCCCAACACCACCCCACACCCACCCCTACACCCACTCCTCCACCAACCCCACACCACCCCAACACCACCCCTGCACCCACCCCTACACCACACAAACACACACCCCGACAACACCCCAACACCCCTACATCACCCCTACACCCACCCCAACACCACCCCTACATCACTGCAACACCACCCCAACATCACCCCAGCACCCACCCCAACACCACCCTACACCCACACCAAAACCACCCGTACACCACCCCTACATCACCCCTACACCCACCCCAAAACCAACCCTACACCACCCCACACCCACCCCAACACCACCCCTACACCAGACCAAAACCCACCCCAACACCACCCCTACCCCACGCCAACACCACTCCCGCACCACCACATCGCCACCCATACACCACCCCTACACCACCCCAACACCACCCCTACACCACCCCTACACCTCCCCAACACCACCTCACACCACCCTAACACCACCCCTACATCACCCTTACCCCACACCAACACCACTCCTGCACCACCACATCGCCACCCATACACCACCCCAACATCACCCCAACATCACCCCAACATCACCCTAACACCACCCCTACATCACCCATACACCCACCCCAACACCACCCATACACCCACCCCTACACCCACCCCAACACCACCCATACACCCACCCCAACACCACCACACATCCACCCCGCCCATACACCACCCCAACATCACCCCAACACCACCCCTACACCACCCCACACCCACCCCAACACCACCCCTACATCCACCCCAACACCCACCCCAACACCACGCCTACACCCCCCCCAACACCACCCCCACACACCCACAACACCCCTACACAACCCTAACACCAGCCCCAGCCCCGCAACACCACCTCTACACCACCCCAACACCACCCTTACACCAGCCCAACACCCACCCCAACGTCACCCCTACACCACCCCACACCCACCCCAACACCCACCCCACACCCACCCCAACATCACCCCTACACCACACCTACACCCACCCCAACACCCACCCCTACACCACACCTACAGCACCCCAACACCCACCCCTACACCACCCCAACACACTCCTACACCCACCCCTACCGCAACCCAACACCACCTCTACACCACCCCAACACCACACCTGCACCACCCCAACACCCACCCCAACACCACGCCTACACCACCCCAACACCACCCCTACACCTCCCCAACACCACCTCACACCACCCTAACACCACCCCTACATCACCCATACACCCACCCCAACACCACCCATACACCCACCCCAACTCCACCCATACACCCACCCCTACACCCACCCCAACACCACCCATACACCCACCCCACATCCACCCCAACACCACCCCACATCCACCCCGCCCATACACCGCCCCAACATCACCCCAACACCACCCCTACACCACCCCACACCCACCCCTACATCCACCTCCACACACCCACAACACCCCTACACAACCACTACACCACCCCACACCCAACCCAACACCACCCCACGCCCATCCCAACACCACCCCACATCCACCCCAGCACCACCCCACACCCACCCCAACACCACCCAGCCCAAAACCCACCCCAACACCACCCCACACCCAACCCAACACCACCCCCCATCCACCCCAAAACTCACCACAACACCACCCTACACCCAACCCAACACCACCCCACATCCACCCCACCCATACACCACCCCTATACCACCCCACACCCACCCCAACACCACCCCAACACCACCCCAACACCACCCCAACACCACCCCAACACCACCCCAACACCACCCCAACACCACCCCAACACCACCCCAACACCACCCCAACACCACCCCAACACCACCCCAACACCACCCCAACACCACCCCAACACCACCCCAACACCACCCCAACACCACCCCAACACCACCCCAACACCACCCCAACACCACCCCAACACCACCCCAACACCACCCCAACACCACCCCAACACCACCCCAACACACCCCCAACACACCCCCAACACACCCCCAACACACCCCCAACACACCCCCAACACACCCCCAACATACCCCCAACACCACCCCTACACGACCCCAACACCACCCCTACACCCACCCCAACACCACCCCTATACCCCCCCAACACCACCCCCACGCACCCCCAACAACAGCCCTACACCTCCCCAGCACCACCCCTACACAACCCTAACACCAGACCAACCCCCGCGACACCACCTCTACACCATCCCTACACCCACCCCAACACCCACCCCTACACCACCCCAACACACTCCTACACCCACCCCTACCGCAACCCAACACCACCTCTACACCACCCCAACACCACACCTGCACCACCCCAACACCCACCCCAACACTACGCCTACACCACCCCAACACCACCCCTACACCTCCCCAACACCACCTCACACCACCCTAACACCACCCCTACATCACCCATACACCCACCCCAACACCACCCATACACCCACCCCAACTCCACCCATACACCCACCCCTACACCCACCCCAACACCACCCATACACCCACCCCACATCCACCCCAACACCACCCCACATCCACCCCGCCCATACACCGCCCCAACATCACCCCAACACCACCCCTACACCACCCCACACCCACCCCTACATCCACCTCCACACACCCACAACACCCCTACACAACCACTACACCACCCCACACCCAACCCAACACCACCCCACGCCCATCCCAACACCACCCCACATCCACCCCAGCACCACCCCACACCCACCCCAACACCACCCAGCCCAAAACCCACCCCAACACCACCCCACACCCAACCCAACACCACCCCCCATCCACCCCAAAACTCACCACAACACCACCCTACACCCAACCCAACACCACCCCACATCCACCCCACCCATACACCACCCCTATACCACCCCTATACCACCCCAACACCACCCCAACACCACCCCAACACCACCCCAACACCACCCCAACACCACCCCAACACCACCCCAACACCACCCCAACACCACCCCAACACCACCCCAACACCACCCCAACACCACCCCAACACCACCCCAACACCACCCCAACACCACCCCAACACCACCCCAACACCACCCCAACACCACCCCAACACCACCCCAACACCACCCCAACACCACCCCAACACCACCCCAACACCACCCCAACACCACCCCAACACACCCCCAACACACCCCCAACACACCCCCAACACACCCCCAACACACCCCCAACACACCCCCAACATACCCCCAACACCACCCCTACACGACCCCAACACCACCCCTACACCCACCCCAACACCACCCCTATACCCCCCCAACACCACCCCCACGCACCCCCAACAACAGCCCTACACCTCCCCAGCACCACCCCTACACCACCCTAACACCAGACCAACCCCCGCGACACCACCTCTACACCATCCCTACACCCACCCGAACACCACCCCTACACCACCCCAACACCACTCCTGAACCAATAGGCTGCTCTAGCCCTTCATCGTCGTCTTATAGAAGCACCTCACCTACACCCACATCACTCGCATCAACCACCACTTTGAATGGTTTCGTATAATTTGGGATGGCTAACACAGGAGCAGTGGTTAACACAGCCTTCAGGCCGTTAAATGCCTGTTGACACTCTGCTGTCCACTGGAATTTGTTACGCTTCTTGAGCAAGTCCGTCAGTGGAGCGACCACACTGCTGAAATCCGGTACACATTTCCAGCGAGTGAGCATTGTCAGCGACTGAGCATTGTCAGGGAGTGAGCATTGTCAGGGACTGAGCATTGTCAGGGACTGAGCATTGTCAGGGACTGAGCATTGTCAGGGAGTGAGTATTGGCAGGGAGTGAATATTTCCAGGGACTGAGCATTGTCAGGGAGAGAGCATTGTCAGGGAGTGAGCATTGTCAGGGAGTGAGCATTGTCAGGGAGTGAGCATTGTCAGGGAGTGAGCATTGTCAGGGAGTGAGCATTGTCAGGGAGTGAGCATTGTCAGGGGGTGAGCATTGTCGGGGGGGTGAGCATTGTCGGGGGGGTGAGCATTGTCGGGGGGTGAGCATTGTCAGGGAGTGAGTATTGGCAGGGAGTGAGTATTTCCAGGGACTGAGCATTGTCAGGGAGTGAGTATTGGCAGGGAGTGAGTATTGGCAGGGAGTGAGTATTGGCAGGGAGGGAGCATTGGCAGGGAGTGAGCATTGGCAGGGAGGGAGCATTGGAAGGGAGGGAGCATTGTAATGGAGTGAGTATTGTCAGGGGGTGAGCATTATAAGGGAGTGAGTATTGGCAGGGGGCGAGCATTGGCAGGGAGTGAGTATTATCAGGGATGAGCATTGTCAGGGAGTGAGTATTGTCAGGGGGTGAGCATTGTCAGGGAGTGAGTATTGGCAGGGAGTGAGCATTGTCAGGGAGTGAGTATTGTCAGGGGGTGAGCATTGTCAGGGAGTGAGCATTGTCAGGGGATGAGCATTGTCAGGGAGTGAGCATTGTCAGGGGGTGAGCATTGTCAGGGGGTGAGTATTGTCAGGGGGTGAGTATTGTCAGGGGGTGAGTATTGTCAGGGGGTGAGTATTGTCAGGGACTGAGCATTGTCAGGGACTGAGCATTGTCAGGGAGTGAGTATTGGCAGGGAGTGAATATTTCCAGGGACTGAGCATTGTCAGGGAGAGAGCATTGTCAGGTAGTGAGAATTGTCAGGGAGTGAGCATTGTCAGGGAGTGAGCATTGTCAGGGAGTGAGCATTGTCAGCGAGTGAGCATTGTCAGGGAGTGAGCATTGTCAGGGAGTGAGCATTGTCAGGGAGTGAGTACTGTCAGGGGGTGAGCATTGTCAGGGAGTGAGCATTGTCAGGGGGTGAGCATTGTCGGGGGGGGGTGAGCATTGTCGGGGGGTGTGCATTGTCAGGGAGTGAGTATTGGCAGGGAGTGAATATTTCCAGGGAGTGAGTATTGGCAGGGAGTGAGTATTGGCAGGGAGTGAGTATTGGCAGGGAGGGAGCATTGGCAGGGAGTGAGCATTGGCAGGGAGTGAGCATTGGCAGGGAGGGAGCATTGGCAGGGAGTGAGCATTGTAATGGAGTGAGTATTGTCAGGGGGTGAGCATTATAAGGGAGTGAGTATTGGCAGGGGGCGAGCATTGGCAGGGAGTGAGTATTATCAGGAATGAGCATTGTCAGGGAGTGAGTATTGTCAGGGGGTGAGCATTGTCAGGGAGTGAGTATTGGCAGGGAGTGAGCATTGTCAGGGAGTGAGTATTGTCAGGGGGTGAGCATTGTCAGGGAGTGAGCATTGTCAGGGGGTGAGCATTGTCAGGGAGTGAGCATTGTCAGGGGGTGAGCATTGTCAGGGGGTGAGTATTGTCAGGGGGTGAGTATTGTCAGGGGGTGAGTATTGTCAGGGGGTGAGTATTGTCAGGGGGTGAGTATTGTCAGGGGGTGAGTATTGTCAGGGGGTGAGTATTGTCAGGGAGTAAGTATTGTCAGGGGGTGAGTATTGTCAGGGGGTGAGTATTGTCAGGGGGTGAGTATTGTCAGGGGGTGAGTATTGTCAGGGGTTGAGCATTGTCAGGGAGTGAGCATTGGCAGTGAGTGAGCATTGTCAGGGAGTGAGGATTGTCAGGGGGTGAGCATTGTCAGGGAGTGAGCATTGTCAGGGGGTGAGCATTGTCAGGGGGTGAGTATTGTCAGGGGGTGAGTATTGTCAGGGGTTGAGTATTGTCAGGAGGTGAGTATTGTCAGGGAGTGAGTATTGTCAGGGGGTGAGTACTGTCAGGGGGTGAGTATTGTCAGAGGTTGAGCATTGTCAGGGAGTGAGCATTGTCAGTGGGTGAGCATTGTCAGGGGGTGAGCATTGTCAGGGGGTGAGTATTGTCAGGGGGTGAGTATTGTCAGGGGGTGAGTATTGTCAGGGAGTGAGTATTGTCAGGGAGTGAGTATTGTCAGGGAGTGAGTATTGTCAGGGAGTGAGTATTGTCAGGGGATGAGTATTGTCAGGGAGTGAGCATTGTCAGGGGGTGAGCATTGTCAGGGATGAGCATTGTCAGGGAGTGAGTATTGTCAGGGGGTGAGCATTGTCAGGGAGTGAGTATTGGCAGGGAGGGAGCATTGGCAGGGAGTGAGCATTGGCAGGGAGGGAGCATTGGCAGGGAGTGAGCATAGTAATGGAGTGAGTATTGTCAGGGGGTGAGCATTATAAGGGAGTGAGTATTGGCAGGGGGCGAGCATTGTCAGGGAGTGAGCATTGTCAGGGATGAGCATTGTCAGGGAGTGAGTATTGTCAGGGGGTGAGCATTGTCAGGGAGTGAGTATTGGCAGTGAGTGAGCATTGTCAGGGAGTGAGCATTGTCAGGGAGTGAGCATTGTCAGGGGGTGAGCATTGTCAGGGAGTGAGCATTGTCAGGGAGTGAGCATTGTCAGGGGGTGAGTATTGTCAGGGGGTGAGTATTGTCAGGGGGTGAGTATTGCCAGGAGGTGAGTATTGTCAGGGAGTGAGTATTGTCAGGGGGTGAGTACTGTCAGGGGGTGAGTATTTTCAGAGGTTGAGCATTGTCAGGGAGTGAGCATTGTCAGTGGGTGAGCATTGTCAGGGGGTGAGTATTGTCAGGGGGTGAGTATTGTCGGGGGTGAGCATTGTCAGGGGGTGAGCATTGTCAGGGGGTGAGTATTGTCAGGGGGTGAGTATTGTCAGGGGGTGAGTATTGTCAGGGGGTGAGTATTGTCAGGGGGTGAGTATTGTCAGGGGGTGAGTATTGTCAGGGGTTGAGCATTGTCAGGGAGTGAGCATTGTCAGTGGGTGAGCATTGTCAGGGGGTGAGTATTGTCAGGGGGTGAGCATTGTCAGGGGGTGAGCATTGTCAGGGTGTGAGTATTGTCAGGGGGTGAGTATTGTCAGGGGGGGAGCATTGTCAGGGAGTGAGTATTGTCAGGGAGTGAGTATTGTCAGGGGGTGAGTATTGTCAGGGAGTGAGCATTGTCAGGGGGTGAGCATTGTCAGGGATGAGCATTGTCAGGGAGTGAGTATTGTCAGGGGGTGAGCATTGTCAGGGAGTGAGTATTGGCAGGGAGGGAGCATTGGCAGGGAGTGAGCATTGGCAGGGAGTGAGCATTGGCAGGGAGGGAGCATTGGCAGGGAGTGAGCATAGTAATGGAGGGAGTATTGTCAGGGGGTGAGCATTATAAGGGAGTGAGTATTGTCAGGGCGTGAGTATTGTCAGGGAGTGAGCATTGTCAGCGGGGTGAGCATTGTCAAGGGTTGAGCATTGTCAGGGTGTGAGCATTGTCAGGGACTGAGCATTGTCAGGGGGTGAGCATTGTCAGGGGGTGAGCATTGTCAGGGGGTGAGCATTGTCAGGGGTGAGCATTGTCAGGGGGTGAGCATTGTCAGGGGGTGAGCATTGTCAGGGGGTGAGCATTGTCAGGGGGTGAGCATTGTCAGGGGGTGAGCATTGTCAGGGGGTGAGCATTGTCAGGGAGTGAGCATTGTAAGCGGGTGAGCATTGTCAGGGGGTGAGTATTGTCAGGGGGTGAGTATTGTCAGGGGGTGAGAATTGTCAGGGGGTGAGTATTGTCAGGGGGTGAGTATTGTCAGGGGTTGAGCATTGTCAGGGAGTGAGCATTGACAGGGGGTGAGTATTGTCAGGGGGTGAGCATTATCTGGGTGGGGAGCAATGTCAGGGAGTGAGTATTGTCAGGGAGTGAGTATTGTCAGGGGGTGAGTGTTGGCAGGGAGTGAATATTTCCAGGGACTGAGCATCGTCAGGGAGTGAGCGTTGTCAGGGAGTGAGCGTTGTCAGGGGGTGAGTGTTGGCAGGGAGTGAATATTTCCAGTGACTGAGCATCGTCAGGGGGTGAGCATTGTCAGGGAGTGAGTATTGGCAGGGAGTGAGCATTGTCAGGGAGTGAGTATTGTCAGGGGGTGAGCATTGTCAGGGAGTGAGCATTGTCAGGGGATGAGCATTGTCAGGGAGTGAGCATTGTCAGGGGGTGAGCATTGTCAGGGGGTGAGCATTGTCAGGGGGTGAGCATTGTCAGGGGGTGAGTATTGTCAGGGGGTGAGTATTGTCAGGGGGTGAGTATTGTCAGGGGGTGAGTATTGTCAGGGGGTGAGTATTGTCAGGGAGTGAGTATTGTCAGGGGGCGAGTATTGTCAGGGGGTGAGTATTGTCAGGGGGTGAGTATTGTCAGGGGGTGAGTATTGTCAGGGGTTGAGCATTGTCAGGGAGTGAGCATTGGCAGTGAGTGAGCATTGTTAGGGAGTGAGGATTGTCAGGGGGTGAGCATTGTCAGGGAGTGAGCATTGTCAGGGGGTGAGCATTGTCAGGGGGTGAGTATTGTCAGGGGGTGAGTATTGTCAGGGGGTGAGTATTGTCAGGAGGTGAGTATTGTCAGGGAGTGAGTATTGTCAGGGGGTGAGTATTGTCAGAGGTTGAGCATTGTCAGGGAGTGAGCATTGTCAGTGGGTGAGCATGGTCAGGGGGTGAGTATTGTCAGGGGGTGAGTATTGTCAGGGGGTGAGTATTGTCAGGGGGTGAGTATTGTCAGGGAGTGAGTATTGTCAGGGAGTGAGTATTGTCAGGGAGTGAGTATTGTCAGGGAGTGAGTATTGTCAGGGAGTGAGTATTGTCAGGGAGTGAGTATTGTCAGGGAGTGAGTATTGTCAGGGGATGAGTATTGTCAGGGAGCGAGCATTGTCAGGGGGTGAGCATTGTCAGGGATGAGCATTGTCAGGGAGTGAGTATTGTCAGGGGGTGAGCATTGTCAGGGAGTGAGTATTGGCAGGGAGGGAGCATTGGCAGGGAGGGAGCATTGGCAGGGAGGGAGCATTGGCAGGGAGTGAGCATAGTAATGGAGTGAGTATTGTCAGGGGGTGAGCATTATAAGGGAGTGAGTATTGGCAGGGGGCGAGCATTGTCAGGCAGTGAGTATTGTCAGGGATGAGCATTGTCAGGGAGTGAGTATTGTCAGGGGGTGAGCATTGTCAGGGAGTGAGTATTGGCAGTGAGTGAGCATTGTCAGGGAGTGAGGATTGTCAGGGGATGAGCATTGTCAGGGAGTGAGCATTGTCAGGGGGTGAGCATTGTCAGGGGGTGAGCATTGTCAGGGGGTGAGTATTGTCAGGGGGTGAGTATTGTCAGGGGGTGAGTATTGTCAGGGAGTGAGTATTGTCAGGGAGTAAGTATTGTCAGGGGGTGAGTATTGTCAGGGGGTGAGTATTGTCAGGGGTTGAGTATTGTCAGGGGGTGAGTATTGTCAGGGGGTGAGTATTGTCAGGGGTTGAGCATTGTCAGGGAGTGAGCATTGGCAGTGAGTGAGCATTGTCAGGGAGTGAGGATTGTCAGGGGGTGAGCATTGTCAGGGAGTGAGCATTGTCAGGGGGTGAGCATTGTCAGGGGGTGAGTATTGTCAGGGGGTGAGTATTGTCAGGGGTTGAGTATTGTCAGGAGGTGAGTATTGTCAGGGAGTGAGTATTGTCAGGGGGTGAGTACTGTCAGGGGGTGAGTAATGTCAGAGGTTGAGCATTGTCAGGGAGTGAGCATTGTCAGTGGGTGAGCATTGTCAGGGGGTGAGCATTGTCAGGGGGTGAGTATTGTCAGGGGGTGAGTATTGTCAGGGGGTGAGTATTGTCAGGGAGTGAGTATTGTCAGGGAGTGAGTATTGTCAGGGAGTGAGTATTGTCAGGGAGTGAGTATTGTCAGGGAGTGAGTATTGTCAGGGAGTGAGTATTGTCAGGGAGTGAGTATTGTCAGGGGATGAGTATTGTCAGGGAGTGAGCATTGTCAGGGGGTGAGCATTGTTAGGGAGTGAGTATTGTCAGGGGGTGAGCATTGTCAGGGAGTGAGTATTGGCAGGGAGGGAGCATTGGCAGGGAGTGAGCATTGGCAGGGAGGGAGCATTGGCAGGGAGGGAGCATAGTAATGGAGTGAGTATTGTCAGGGGGTGAGCATTGTAAAGGAGTGAGTATTGGCAGGGGGCGCGCATTGTCAGGGAGTGAGCATTGTCAGGGATGAGCATTGTCAGGGAGTGAGTATTGTCAGGGGGTGAGCATTGTCAGGGAGTGAGTATTGGCAGTGAGTGAGCATTGTCAGGGAGTGAGGATTGTCAGGGGGTGAGCATTGTCAGGGAGTGAGCATTGTCAGGGGGTGAGCATTGTCAGGGAGTGAGCATTGTCAGGGGGTGAGTATTGTCAGGGGGTGAGTATTGTCAGGGGGTGAGTATTGCCAGGAGGTGAGTATTGTCAGGGAGTGAGTATTGTCAGGGGGTGTGTACTGTCAGGGGGTGAGTATTGTCAGAGGTTGAGCATTGTCAGGGAGTGAGCATTGTCAGTGGGTGAGCATTGTCAGGGGGTGAGTATTGTCAGGGGGTGAGTATTGTCGGGGGTGAGCATTGTCAGGGGGTGAGCATTGTCAGGGGGTGAGTATTGTCAGGGGGTGAGTATTGTCAGGGAGTGAGTATTGTCAGGGAGTGAGTATTGTCAGGGAGTGAGTATTGTCAGGGAGTGAGTATTGTCAGGGGATGAGTATTGTCAGGGAGCGAGCATTGTCAGGGGGTGAGCATTGTCAGGGATGAGCATTGTCAGGGAGTGAGTATTGTCAGGGGGTGAGCATTGTCAGGGAGTGAGTATTGGCAGGGAGGGAGCATTGGCAGGGAGGGAGCATTGGCAGGGAGGGAGCATTGGCAGGGAGTGAGCATAGTAATGGAGTGAGTATTGTCAGGGGGTGAGCATTATAAGGGAGTGAGTATTGGCAGGGGGCGAGCATTGTCAGGGAGTGAGTATTGTCAGGGATGAGCATTGTCAGGGAGTGAGTATTGTCAGGGGGTGAGCATTGTCAGGGAGTGAGTATTGGCAGTGAGTGAGCATTGTCAGGGAGTGAGGATTGTCAGGGGATGAGCATTGTCAGGGAGTGAGCATTGTCAGGGGGTGAGCATTGTCAGGGGGTGAGTATTGTCAGGGGGTGAGTATTGTCAGGGGGTGAGTATTGTCAGGGGGTGAGTATTGTCAGGGAGTGAGTATTGTCAGGGAGTAAGTATTGTCAGGGGGTGAGTATTGTCAGGGGGTGAGTATTGTCAGGGGGTGAGTATTGTCAGGGGGTGAGTATTGTCAGGGGGTGAGTATTGTCAGGGGGTGAGTATTGTCAGGGGTTGAGCATTGTCAGGGAGTGAGCATTGGCAGTGAGTGAGCATTGTCAGGGAGTGAGGATTGTCAGGGGGTGAGCATTGTCAGGGAGTGAGCATTGTCAGGGGGTGAGCATTGTCAGGGGGTGAGTATTGTCAGGGGGTGAGTATTGTCAGGGGTTGAGTATTGTCAGGAGGTGAGTATTGTCAGGGGGTGAGTATTGTCAGGGGTTGAGTATTGTCAGGAGGTGAGTATTGTCAGGGAGTGAGTATTGTCAGGGGGTGAGTACTGTCAGGGGGTGAGTATTGTCAGAGGTTGAGCATTGTCAGGGAGTGAGCATTGTCAGTGGGTGAGCATTGTCAGGGGGTGAGCATTGTCAGGGGGTGAGTATTGTCAGGGGGTGAGTATTGTCAGGGGGTGAGTATTGTCAGGGAGTGAGTATTGTCAGGGAGTGAGTATTGTCAGGGAGTGAGTATTGTCAGGGAGTGAGTATTGTCAGGGGATGAGTATTGTCAGGGAGTGAGCATTGTCAGGGGGTGAGCATTGTCAGGGATGAGCATTGTCAGGGAGTGAGTATTGTCAGGGGGTGAGCATTGTCAGGGAGTGAGTATTGGCAGGGAGGGAGCATTGGCAGGGAGTGAGCATTGGCAGGGAGGGAGCATTGGCAGGGAGTGAGCATAGTAATGGAGTGAGTATTGTCAGGGGGTGAGCATTATAAGGGAGTGAGTATTGGCAGGGGGCGAGCATTGTCAGGGAGTGAGCATTGTCAGGGATGAGCATTGTCAGGGAGTGAGTATTGTCAGGGGGTGAGCATTGTCAGGGAGTGAGTATTGGCAGTGAGTGAGCATTGTCAGGGAGTGAGGATTGTCAGGGGGTGAGCATTGTCAGGGGGTGCGCATTGTCAGGGAGTGAGCATTGTCAGGGGGTGAGTATTGTCAGGGGGTGAGTATTGTCAGGGGGTGAGTATTGCCAGGAGGTGAATATTGTCAGGGAGTGAGTATGGTCAGGGGGTGAGTACTGTCAGGGGGTGAGTATTGTCAGAGGTTGAGCATTGTCAGGGAGTGAGCATTGTCAGTGGGTGAGCATTGTCAGGGGGTGAGTATTGTCAGGGGGTGAGTATTGTCGGGGGTGAGCATTGTCAGGGGGTGAGCATTGTCAGGGGGTGAGTATTGTCAGGGGGGGAGCATTGTCAGGGAGTGAGCATTGTCAGGGGGTGAGCATTGTCAGGGAGTGAGCATTGTCAGGGGATGAGCATTGTCAGGGAGTGAGCATTGTCAGGGGGAGAGCATTGTCAGGGGGTGAGTATTGTCAGGGGGTGAGTATTGTCAGGGGGTGAGTATTGTCAGGGGGTGAGTATTGTCAGGGAGTGAGTATTGTCAGGGAGTGAGTATTGTCAATGGGTGAGTATTGTCAGGGGGTGAGTATTGTCAGGGGGTGAGTATTGTCAGGGGGTGAGTATTGTCAGGGGGTGAGTATTGTCAGGGGTTGAGCATTGTCAGGGAGTGAGCATTGTCAGTGGGTGAGCATTGTCAGGGGGTGAGTATTGTCAGGGGGTGAGCATTGTCAGGGGGTGAGCATTGTCAGGGTGTGAGTATTGTCAGGGGGTGAGTATTGTCAGGGGGGGAGCATTGTCAGGGAGTGAGCATTGTCAGGGAGTGAGAATTGTCAGGGAGTGAGAATTGTCAGGGGGTGAGTATTGTCAGGGAGTGAGCATTGTCAGGGGGTGAGCATTGTCAGGGATGAGCATTGTCAGGGGGTGAGCATTGTCAGGGAGTGAGTATTGGCAGGGAGGGAGCATTGGCAGGGAGTGAGCATTGGCAGGGAGGGAGCATTGGCAGGGAGTGAGCATAGTAATGGAGGGAGTATTGTCAGGGGGAGAGCATTATAAGGGAGTGAGTATTGGCAGGGGGCGAGCATTGTCAGGGAGTGAGTATTGTCAGGGATGAGTATTGGCAGGGGGCGAGCATTGTCAGGGAGTGAGTATTGTCAGGGAGTGAGCATTGTCAGCGGGGTGAGCATTGTCAAGGGTTGAGCATTGTCAGGGTGTGAGCATTGTCAGGGACTGAGCATTGTCAGGGGGTGAGCATTGTCAGGGGGTGAGCATTGTCAGGGGGTGAGCATTGTCAGGGGGTGAGCATTGTCAGGGGGTGAGCATTGTCAGGGGGTGAGCATTGTCAGGGGGTGAGCATTGTCAGGGGGTGAGCATTGTTAGGGGGTGAGCATTGTCAGGGAGTGAGCATTGTAAGCGGGTGAGCATTGTCAGGGGGTGAGTATTGTCAGGGGGTGAGTATTGTCAGGGGGTGAGTATTGTCAGGGGGTGAGTATTGTCAGGGGATGAGCATTGTCAGGGAGTGAGCATTGTCAGGGGGTGAGCATTGTCAGGGGGTGAGCATTGTCAGGGGGTGAGCATTGTCAGGGTGTGAGTATTGTCAGGGGGTGAGTATTATCTGGGTGGGGAGCATTGTCAGGGAGTGAGTATTGTCAGGGAGTGAGTATTGTCAGGGGGTGAGTGTTGGCAGGGAGTGAATATTTCCAGGGACTGAGCATCGTCAGGGAGTGAGCGTTGTCAGGGAGTGAGCGTTGTCAGGGGGTGAGTGTTGGCAGGGAGTGAATATTTCCAGTGACTGAGCATCGTCAGGGGGTGAGCATTGTCAGGGAGTGAGTATTGAGAGGGAGTGAGCATTGTCAGGGAGCGAGTATTGTCAGGGAGTGAGCATTGTCAGGGGATGAGCATTGTCAGGGAGTGAGCATTGTCAGGGGGTGAGCATTGTCAGGGGGTGAGCATTGTCAGGGGGTGAGCATTGTCAGGGGGTGAGCATTGTCAGGGGGTGAGTATTGTCAGGGGGTGAGTATTGTCAGGGGGTGAGTATTGTCAGGGAGTGAGTATTGTCAGGGAGTGAGTATTGTCAGGGGGTGAGTATTGTCAGGGGGTGAGTATTGTCAGGGGGTGAGTATTGTCAGGGGGTGAGTATTGTCAGGGGGTGAGTATTGTCAGGGAGTGAGCATTGGCAGTGAGTGAGCATTGTCAGGGAGTGAGGATTGTCAGGGGGTGAGCATTGTCAGGGAGTGAGCATTGTCAGGGGGTGAGCATTGTCAGGGGATGAGCATTGTCAGGGAGTGAGTATTGTCAGGGGGTGAGCATTGTCAGGGAGTGAGTATTGGCAGGGAGGGAGCATTGGCAGGGAGGGAGCATTGGCAGGGAGTGAGCATAGTAATGGAGTGAGCATTGTCAGGGGGTGAGCATTATAAGGGAGTGAGTATTGGCAGGGGGCGAGCATTGTCAGGGAGTGAGTATTGTCAGGGATGAGCATTGTCAGGGAGTGAGTATTGTCAGGGGGTGAGCATTGTCATGGTGTGAGTACTGGCAGTGAGTGAGCATTGTCAGGGAGTGAGGATTGTCAGGGGGTGAGCATTGTCAGGGAGTGAGCATTGTCAGGGGGTGAGCATTGTCAGGGAGTGAGCATTGTCAGGGGGTGAGTATTGTCAGGGGGTGAGTATTGTCAGGGGGTGAGTATTGTCAGGAGGTGAGTATTGTCAGGGAGTGAGTATTGTCAGGGGGTGAGTACTGTCAGGGGGTGAGTATTGTCAGAGGTTGAGCATTGTCAGGGAGTGAGCATTGTGAGTGGGTGAGCATTGTCAGGGGGTGAGTATTGTCAGGGGGTGAGTATTGTCGGGGGTGAGCATTGTCAGGGGGTGAGCATTGTCAGGGGGTGAGCATTGTCAGGGGGTGAGTATTGCAGGGGGTGAGTATTGTCAGGGGGGGAGCATTGTCAGGGAGTGAGCATTGTCAGGGAGTGAGTATTGTCAGGGGGTGAGCATTGTCAGGGAGTGAGCATTGTCAGGGGATGAGCATTGTCAGGGAGTGAGCATTGTCGGGGGAGAGCATTGTCAGGGGGTGAGTATTGTCAGCGGGTGAGTATTGTCAGGGGGTGAGTATTGTCAGGGAGTGAGTATTGTCAGGGGGTGAGTATTGTCAGGGGGTGAGTATTGTCAGGGGGTGAGTATTGTCAGGCGGTGAGTATTGTCAGGGGGTGAGTATTGTCAGGGGGTGAGTATTGTCAGGGGGTGAGTATTGTCAGGGGGTGAGTATTGTCAGTGGGTGAGCATTGTCAGTGGGTGAGCATTGTCAGTGGGTGAGCATTGTCAGGGGGTGAGTATTGTCAGGGGGTGAGCATTGTCAGGGGGTGAGCATTGTCAGGGTGTGAGTATTGTCAGGGGGTGAGTATTGTCAGGGGGGAGCATTGTCAGGGAGTGAGTATTGTCAGGGAGTGAGTATTGTCAGGGGGTGAGTATTGTCAGGGGGTGAGCATTGTCAGGGGGTGAGCATTGTCAGGGATGAGCATTGTCAGGGAGTGAGTATTGTCAGGGGGTGAGCATTGTCAGGGAGTGAGTATTGGCAGGGAGGGAGCATTGGCAGGGAGTGAGCATTGGCAGGGAGGGAGCATTGGCAGGGAGTGAGCATAGTAATGGAGTGAGTATTGTCAGGGGGTGAGCATTATAAGGGAGTGAGTATTGGCAGGGGGCGAGCATTGTCAGGGAGTGAGTATTGTCAGGGATGAGCATTGTCAGGGAGTGAGTATTGTCAGGGGGTGAGGATTGTCAGGGAGTGAGTATTGGCAGTGAGTGAGCATTGTCAGGGGGTGAGCATTGTCAGGGGGTGAGCATTGTCAGGGGGTGAGCATTGTCAGGGGGTGAGCATTGTCAGGGGGTGAGTATTGTCAGGGGGTGAGTATTGTCAGGGGGGGAGCATTGTCAGGGAGTGAGTATTGTCAGGGAGTGAGTATTGTCAGGGCGTGAGTATTGTCAGGGAGTGAGCATTGTCAGCGGGGTGAGCATTGTCAAGGGTTGAGCATTGTCAGGGTGTGAGTATTGTCAGGGGTTGAGCATTGTCAGGGAGTGAGCATTGTCAGTGGGTCAGCATTGTCAGGGGGTGAGTATTGTCAGGGGGTGAGTATTGTCAGGGGGGGAGCATTGTCAGGGAGTGAGTATTGTCAGGGAGTGAGTATTGTCAGGGCGTGAGTATTGTCAGGGAGTGAGCATTGTCAGCGGGGTGAGCATTGTCAAGGGTTGAGCATTGTCAGGGTGTGAGCATTGTCAGGGACTGAGCATTGTCAGGGGGTGAGCATTGTCAGAGGGTGAGCATTGTCAGGGGGTGAGCATTGTCAGGGGGTGAGCATTGTCAGGGGGTGAGCATTGTCAGGGAGTGAGCATTGTAAGCGGGTGAGCATTGTCAGGGGGTGAGTATTGTCAGGGGGTGAGTATTGTCAGGGGGTGAGTATTGTCAGGGGGTGAGTATTGTCACGGGTTGAGCATTGTCAGGGAGTGAGCATTGTCAGTGAGTGAGCATTGTCAGGGGGTGAGCATTGTCAGGGAGTGAGTATTGGCAGGGGGTGAGCATTGTCAGGGGGTGAGTATTGTCAGTGGGTGAGTATTGTCAGGGAGTGAGCATTGTCAGGGAGTGAGCATTGTCAGTGAGTGAGCATTGTCAGGGGGTGAGTATTGTCAGGGGTTGAGCATTGTCAGGGAGTGAGCATTGTGAGTGGGTGAGCATTGTCAGGGGGTGAGTATTGTCAGGGGGTGAGTATTGTCGGGGGTGAGCATTGTCAGGGGGTGAGCATTGTCAGGGGGTGAGCATTGTCAGGGGGTGAGTATTGCAGGGGGTGAGTATTGTCAGGGGGGGAGCATTGTCAGGGAGTGAGCATTGTCAGGGAGTGAGTATTGTCAGGGGGTGAGCATTGTCAGGGAGTGAGCATTGTCAGGGGATGAGCATTGTCAGGGAGTGAGCATTGTCGGGGGAGAGCATTGTCAGGGGGTGAGTATTGTCAGCGGGTGAGTATTGTCAGGGGGTGAGTATTGTCAGGGAGTGAGTATTGTCAGGGGGTGAGTATTGTCAGGGGGTGAGTATTGTCAGGGGATGAGTATTGTCAGGCGGTGAGTATTGTCAGGGGGTGAGTATTGTCAGGGGGTGAGTATTGTCAGGGGGTGAGTATTGTCAGGGGGTGAGTATTGTCAGTGGGTGAGCATTGTCAGTGGGTGAGCATTGTCAGTGGGTGAGCATTGTCAGGGGGTGAGTATTGTCAGGGGGTGAGCATTGTCAGGGGGTGAGCATTGTCAGGGTGTGAGTATTGTCAGGGGGTGAGTATTGTCAGGGGGGAGCATTGTCAGGGAGTGAGTATTGTCAGGGGGTGAGTATTGTCAGGGGGTGAGCATTGTCAGGGGGTGAGCATTGTCAGGGATGAGTATTGTCAGGGAGTGAGTATTGTCAGGGCGTGAGTATTGTCAGGGAGTGAGCATTGTCAGCGGGGTGAGCATTGTCAAGGGTTGAGCATTGTCAGGGTGTGAGTATTGTCAGGGGTTGAGCATTGTCAGGGAGTGAGCATTGTCAGTGGGTCAGCATTGTCAGGGGGTGAGTATTGTCAGGGGGTGAGTATTGTCAGGGGGGGAGCATTGTCAGGGAGTGAGTATTGTCAGGGAGTGAGTATTGTCAGGGCGTGAGTATTGTCAGGGAGTGAGCATTGTCAGCGGGGTGAGCATTGTCAAGGGTTGAGCATTGTCAGGGTGTGAGCATTGTCAGGGACTGAGCATTGTCAGGGGGTGAGCATTGTCAGAGGGTGAGCATTGTCAGGGGGTGAGCATTGTCAGGGGGTGAGCATTGTCAGGGGGTGAGCATTGTCAGGGAGTGAGCATTGTAAGCGGGTGAGCATTGTCAGGGGGTGAGTATTGTCAGGGGGTGAGTATTGTCAGGGGGTGAGTATTGTCAGGGGGTGAGTATTGTCACGGGTTGAGCATTGTCAGGGAGTGAGCATTGTCAGTGAGTGAGCATTGTCAGGGGGTGAGTATTGTCAGGGGGTGAGCATTGTCAGGGGGTGAGCATTGTCAGGGTGTGAGTATTGTCAGGGGGTGAGTATTATCTGGGTGGGGAGCATTGTCAGGGAGTGAGTATTGTCAGGGAGTGAGTATTGTCAGGGGGTGAGTGTTGGCAGGGAGTGAGCATTGTCAGGGGATGAGCATTGTCAGGGAGTGAGCATTGTCGGGGGAGAGCATTGTCAGGGGGTGAGTATTGTCAGCGGGTGAGTATAGTCAGGGGGTGAGTATTGTCAGGGGGTGAGTATTGTCAGGGAGTGAGTATTGTCAGGGGGTGAGTATTGTCAGGGGGTGAGTATTGTCAGGGGGTGAGTATTGTCAGGGGGTGAGTATTGTCAGGGGGTGAGTATTGTCAGGGGGTGAGTATTGTCAGGGGGTGAGTATTGTCAGGGGTTGAGCATTGTCAGGGAGTGAGCATTGTCAGTGGGTGAGCATTGTCAGGGGGTGAGTATTGTCAGGGGGTGAGCATTGTCAGGGGGTGAGCATTGTCAGGGTGTGAGTATTGTCAGGGGGTGAGTATTGTCAGGGGGGGAGCATTGTCAGGGAGTGAGTATTGTCAGGGAGTGAGTATTGTCAGGGGGTGAGTATTGTCAGGGAGTGAGCATTGTCAGGGGGTGAGCATTGTCAGGGATGAGCATTGTCAGGGAGTGAGTATTGTCAGGGGGTGAGCATTGTCAGGGAGGGAGTATTGGAAGGGAGGGAGCATTGGCAGGGAGTGAGCATTGGCAGGGAGGGAGCATTGGCAGGGAGGGAGCATAGTAATGGAGTGAGCATTGTCAGGGAGTGAGCATTGTCAGGGGGTGAGCATTGTCGGGGGGGTGAGCATTGTCGGGGGGTGAGCATTGTCAGGGAGTGAGTATTGGCAGGGAGTGAGTATTTCCAGGGACTGAGCATTGTCAGGGAGTGAGTATTGGCAGGGAGTGAGTATTGGCAGGGAGTGAGTATTGGCAGGGAGGGAGCATTGGCAGGGAGTGAGCATTGGCAGGGAGGGAGCATTGGCAGGGAGGGAGCATTGTAATGGAGTGAGTATTGTCAGGGGGTGAGCATTATAAGGGAGTGAGTATTGGCAGGGGGCGAGCATTGGCAGGGAGTGAGTATTATCAGGGATGAGCATTGTCAGGGAGTGAGTATTGTCAGGGGGTGAGCATTGTCAGGGAGTGAGTATTGGCAGGGAGTGAGCATTGTCAGGGAGTGAGTATTGTCAGGGGGTGAGCATTGTCAGGGAGTGAGCATTGTCAGGGGATGAGCATTGTCAGGGAGTGAGCATTGTCAGGGGGTGAGCATTGTCAGGGGGTGAGTATTGTCAGGGGGTGAGTATTGTCAGGGGGTGAGTATTGTCAGGGGGTGAGTATTGTCAGGGACTGAGCATTGTCAGGGACTGAGCATTGTCAGGGAGTGAGTATTGGCAGGGAGTGAATATTTCCAGGGACTGAGCATTGTCAGGGAGAGAGCATTGTCAGGTAGTGAGAATTGTCAGGGAGTGAGCATTGTCAGGGAGTGAGCATTGTCAGGGAGTGAGCATTGTCAGCGAGTGAGCATTGTCAGGGAGTGAGCATTGTCAGGGAGTGAGCATTGTCAGGGAGTGAGTACTGTCAGGGGGTGAGCATTGTCAGGGAGTGAGCATTGTCAGGGGGTGAGCATTGTCGGGGGGGGGTGAGCATTGTCGGGGGGTGTGCATTGTCAGGGAGTGAGTATTGGCAGGGAGTGAATATTTCCAGGGAGTGAGTATTGGCAGGGAGTGAGTATTGGCAGGGAGTGAGTATTGGCAGGGAGGGAGCATTGGCAGGGAGTGAGCATTGGCAGGGAGTGAGCATTGGCAGGGAGGGAGCATTGTCAGGGAGTGAGTATTGTCAGGGGGTGAGCATTGTCAGGGAGTGAGCATTGTCAGGGGATGAGCATTGTCAGGGAGTGAGCATTGTCGGGGGAGAGCATTGTCAGGGGGTGAGTATTGTCAGCGGGTGAGTATTGTCAGGGGGTGAGTATTGTCAGGGAGTGAGTATTGTCAGGGGGTGAGTATTGTCAGGGGGTGAGTATTGTCAGGGGGTGAGTATTGTCAGGCGGTGAGTATTGTCAGGGGGTGAGTATTGTCAGGGGGTGAGTATTGTCAGGGGGTGAGTATTGTCAGGGGGTGAGTATTGTCAGTGGGTGAGTATTGTCAGTGGGTGAGCATTGTCAGTGGGTGAGCATTGTCAGTGGGTGAGCATTGTCAGGGGGTGAGTATTGTCAGGGGGTGAGCATTGTCAGGGGGTGAGCATTGTCAGGGTGTGAGTATTGTCAGGGGGTGAGTATTGTCAGGGGGGAGCATTGTCAGGGAGTGAGTATTGTCAGGGGGTGAGTATTGTCAGGGGGTGAGCATTGTCAGGGGGTGAGCATTGTCAGGGATGAGTATTGTCAGGGAGTGAGTATTGTCAGGGCGTGAGTATTGTCAGGGAGTGAGCATTGTCAGCGGGGTGAGCATTGTCAAGGGTTGAGCATTGTCAGGGTGTGAGTATTGTCAGGGGTTGAGCATTGTCAGGGAGTGAGCATTGTCAGTGGGTCAGCATTGTCAGGGGGTGAGTATTGTCAGGGGGTGAGTATTGTCAGGGGGGGAGCATTGTCAGGGAGTGAGTATTGTCAGGGAGTGAGTATTGTCAGGGCGTGAGTATTGTCAGGGAGTGAGCATTGTCAGCGGGGTGAGCATTGTCAAGGGTTGAGCATTGTCAGGTTGTGAGCATTGTCAGGGACTGAGCATTGTCAGGGGGTGAGCATTGTCAGAGGGTGAGCATTGTCAGGGGGTGAGCATTGTCAGGGGGTGAGCATTGTCAGGGGGTGAGCATTGTCAGGGAGTGAGCATTGTAAGCGGGTGAGCATTGTCAGGGGGTGAGTATTGTCAGGGGGTGAGTATTGTCAGGGGGTGAGTATTGTCAGGGGGTGAGTATTGTCACGGGTTGAGCATTGTCAGGGAGTGAGCATTGTCAGTGAGTGAGCATTGTCAGGGGGTGAGTATTGTCAGGGGGTGAGCATTGTCAGGGGGTGAGCATTGTCAGGGTGTGAGTATTGTCAGGGGGTGAGTATTATCTGGGTGGGGAGCATTGTCAGGGAGTGAGTATTGTCAGGGAGTGAGTATTGTCAGGGGGTGAGTGTTGGCAGGGAGTGAGCATTGTCAGGGGATGAGCATTGTCAGGGAGTGAGCATTGTCGGGGGAGAGCATTGTCAGGGGGTGAGTATTGTCAGCGGGTGAGTATAGTCAGGGGGTGAGTATTGTCAGGGGGTGAGTATTGTCAGGGAGTGAGTATTGTCAGGGGGTGAGTATTGTCAGGGGGTGAGTATTGTCAGGGGGTGAGTATTGTCAGGGGGTGAGTATTGTCAGGGGGTGAGTATTGTCAGGGGGTGAGTATTGTCAGGGGTTGAGCATTGTCAGGGAGTGAGCATTGTCAGTGGGTGAGCATTGTCAGGGGGTGAGTATTGTCAGGGGGTGAGCATTGTCAGGGGGTGAGCATTGTCAGGGGGTGAGTATTGTCAGGGGGGGAGCATTGTCAGGGAGTGAGTATTGTCAGGGAGTGAGTATTGTCAGGGGGTGAGTATTGTCAGGGAGTGAGCATTGTCAGGGGGTGAGCATTGTCAGGGATGAGCATTGTCAGGGAGTGAGTATTGTCAGGGGGTGAGCATTGTCAGGGAGGGAGTATTGGAAGGGAGGGAGCATTGGCAGGGAGTGAGCATTGGCAGGGAGGGAGCATTGGCAGGGAGGGAGCATAGTAATGGAGTGAGCATTGTCAGGGAGTGAGCATTGTCAGGGGGTGAGCATTGTCGGGGGGGTGAGCATTGTCGGGGGGTGAGCATTGTCAGGGAGTGAGTATTGGCAGGGAGTGAGTATTTCCAGGGACTGAGCATTGTCAGGGAGTGAATATTGGCAGGGAGTGAGTATTGGCAGGGAGTGAGTATTGGCAGGGAGGGAGCATTGGCAGGGAGGGAGCATTGGCAGGGAGTGAGCATTGGCAGGGAGGGAGCATTGGCAGGGAGGGAGCATTGTAATGGAGTGAGTATTGTCAGGGGGTGAGCATTATAAGGGAGTGAGTATTGGCAGGGGGCGAGCATTGGCAGGGAGTGAGTATTATCAGGGATGAGCATTGTCAGGGAGTGAGTATTGTCAGGGGGTGAGCATTGTCAGGGAGTGAGTATTGGCAGGGAGTGAGCATTGTCAGGGAGTGAGTATTGTCAGGGGGTGAGCATTGTCAGGGAGTGAGCATTGTCAGGGGATGAGCATTGTCAGGGAGTGAGCATTGTCAGGGGGTGAGCATTGTCAGGGGGTGAGTATTGTCAGGGGGTGAGTATTGTCAGGGGGTGAGTATTGTCAGGGGGTGAGTATTGTCAGGGACTGAGCATTGTCAGGGACTGAGCATTGTCAGGGAGTGAGTATTGGCAGGGAGTGAATATTTCCAGGGACTGAGCATTGTCAGGGAGAGAGCATTGTCAGGTAGTGAGAATTGTCAGGGAGTGAGCATTGTCAGGGAGTGAGCATTGTCAGGGAGTGAGCATTGTCAGCGAGTGAGCATTGTCAGGGAGTGAGCATTGTCAGGGAGTGAGCATTGTCAGGGAGTGAGTACTGTCAGGGGGTGAGCATTGTCAGGGAGTGAGCATTGTCAGGGGGTGAGCATTGTCGGGGGGGGGTGAGCATTGTCGGGGGGTGTGCATTGTCAGGGAGTGAGTATTGGCAGGGAGTGAATATTTCCAGGGAGTGAGTATTGGCAGGGAGTGAGTATTGGCAGGGAGTGAGTATTGGCAGGGAGGGAGCATTGGCAGGGAGTGAGCATTGGCAGGGAGTGAGCATTGGCAGGGAGGGAGCATTGGCAGGGAGTGAGCATTGTAATGGAGTGAGTATTGTCAGGGGGTGAGCATTATAAGGGAGTGAGTATTGGCAGGGGGCGAGCATTGGCAGGGAGTGAGTATTATCAGGAATGAGCATTGTCAGGGAGTGAGTATTGTCAGGGGGTGAGCATTGTCAGGGAGTGAGTATTGGCAGGGAGTGAGCATTGTCAGGGAGTGAGTATTGTCAGGGGGTGAGCATTGTCAGGGAGTGAGCATTGTCAGGGGGTGAGCATTGTCAGGGAGTGAGCATTGTCAGGGGGTGAGCATTGTCAGGGGGTGAGTATTGTCAGGGGGTGAGTATTGTCAGGGGGTGAGTATTGTCAGGGGGTGAGTATTGTCAGGGGGTGAGTATTGTCAGGGGGTGAGTATTGTCAGGGAGTAAGTATTGTCAGGGGGTGAGTATTGTCAGGGGGTGAGTATTGTCAGGGGGTGAGTATTGTCAGGGGTTGAGCATTGTCAGGGAGTGAGCATTGGCAGTGAGTGAGCATTGTCAGGGAGTGAGGATTGTCAGGGGGTGAGCATTGTCAGGGAGTGAGCATTGTCAGGGGGTGAGCATTGTCAAGGGGTGAGTATTGTCAGGGGGTGAGTATTGTCAGTGGTTGAGTATTGTCAGGAGGTGAGTATTGTCAGGGAGTGAGTATTGTCAGGGGGTGAGTACTGTCAGGGGGTGAGTATTGTCAGAGGTTGAGCATTGTCAGGGAGTGAGCATTGTCAGTGGGTGAGCATTGTCAGGGGGTGAGCATTGTCAGGGGGTGAGTATTGTCAGGGGGTGAGTATTGTCAGGGGGTGAGTATTGTCAGGGAGTGAGTATTGTCAGGGAGTGAGTATTGTCAGGGAGTGAGTATTGTCAGGGAGTGAGTATTGTCAGGGGATGAGTATTGTCAGGGAGTGAGCATTGTCAGGGGGTGAGCATTGTCAGGGATGAGCATTGTCAGGGAGTGAGTATTGTCAGGGGGTGAGCATTGTCAGGGAGTGAGTATTGGCAGGGAGGGAGCATTGGCAGGGAGTGAGCATTGGCAGGGAGGGAGCATTGGCAGGGAGTGAGCATAGTAATGGAGTGAGTATTGTCAGGGGGTGAGCATTATAAGGGAGTGAGTATTGGCAGGGGGCGAGCATTGTCAGGGAGTGAGCATTGTCAGGGATGAGCATTGTCAGGGAGTGAGTATTGTCAGGGGGTGAGCATTGTCAGGGAGTGAGTATTGGCAGTGAGTGAGCATTGTCAGGGAGTGAGCATTGTCAGGGAGTGAGCATTGTCAGGGAGTGAGCATTGTCAGGGGGTGAGCATTGTCAGGGAGTGAGCATTGTCAGGGAGTGAGCATTGTCAGGGAGTGAGCATTGTCAGGGGGTGAGTATTGTCAGGGGGTGAGTATTGTCAGGGGGTGAGTATTGCCAGGAGGTGAGTATTGTCAGGGAGTGAGTATTGTCAGGGGGTGAGTACTGTCAGGGGGTGAGTATTTTCAGAGGTTGAGCATTGTCAGGGAGTGAGCATTGTCAGTGGGTGAGCATTGTCAGGGGGTGAGTATTGTCAGGGGGTGAGTATTGTCGGGGGTGAGCATTGTCAGGGGGTGAGCATTGTCAGGGGGTGAGTATTGTCAGGGGGTGAGTATTGTCAGGGGGTGAGTATTGTCAGGGGGTGAGTATTGTCAGGGGGTGAGTATTGTCAGGGGTTGAGCATTGTCAGGGAGTGAGCATTGTCAGTGGGTGAGCATTGTCAGGGGGTGAGTATTGTCAGGGGGTGAGCATTGTCAGGGGGTGAGCATTGTCAGGGTGTGAGTATTGTCAGGGGGTGAGTATTGTCAGGGGGGGAGCATTGTCAGGGAGTGAGTATTGTCAGGGAGTGAGTATTGTCAGGGGGTGAGTATTGTCAGGGAGTGAGCATTGTCAGGGGGTGAGCATTGTCAGGGATGAGCATTGTCAGGGAGTGAGTATTGTCAGGGGGTGAGCATTGTCAGGGAGTGAGTATTGGCAGGGAGGGAGCATTGGCAGGGAGTGAGCATTGGCAGGGAGTGAGCATTGGCAGGGAGGGAGCATTGGCAGGGAGTGAGCATAGTAATGGAGGGAGTATTGTCAGGGGGTGAGCATTATAAGGGAGTGAGTATTGGCAGGGGGCGAGCATTGTCAGGGAGTGAGTATTGTCAGGGATGAGTATTGGCAGGGGGCGAGCATTGTCAGGGAGTGAGTATTGTCAGGGATGAGCATTGTCAGGGGGTGAGGATTGTCAGGGGGTGAGGATTGTCAGGGAGTGAGCATTGGCAGTGAGTGAGCATTGTCAGGGGGTGAGCATTGTCAGGGGGTGAGCATTGGCAGGGGGTGAGCATTGTCAGGGGGTGAGTATTGTCAGGGGGTGAGTATTGTCAGGGGGGGAGCATTGTCAGGGAGTGAGTATTGTCAGGGAGTGAGTATTGTCAGGGAGTGAGTATTGTCAGGGCGTGAGTATTGTCAGGGAGTGAGCATTGTCAGCGGGGTGAGCATTGTCAAGGGTTGAGCATTGTCAGGGTGTGAGCATTGTCAGGGACTGAGCATTGTCAGGGGGTGAGCATTGTCAGGGGGTGAGCATTGTCAGGGGGTGAGCATTGTCAGGGGTGAGCATTGTCAGGGGGTGAGCATTGTCAGGGGGTGAGCATTGTCAGGGGGTGAGCATTGTCAGGGGGTGAGCATTGTCAGGGGGTGAGCATTGTCAGGGGGTGAGCAGTGTCAGGGAGTGAGCATTGTAAGCGGGTGAGCATTGTCAGGGGGTGAGTATTGTCAGGGGGTGAGTATTGTCAGGGGGTGAGAATTGTCAGGGGGTGAGTATTGTCAGGGGGTGAGTATTGTCAGGGGTTGAGCATTGTCAGGGAGTGAGCATTGACAGGGGGTGAGTATTGTCAGGGGGTGAGCATTATCTGGGTGGGGAGCAATGTCAGGGAGTGAGTATTGTCAGGGAGTGAGTATTGTCAGGGGGTGAGTGTTGGCAGGGAGTGAATATTTCCAGGGACTGAGCATCGTCAGGGAGTGAGCGTTGTTAGGGAGTGAGCGTTGTCAGGGGGTGAGTGTTGGCAGGGAGTGAATATTTCCAGTGACTGAGCATCGTCAGGGGGTGAGCATTGTCAGGGAGTGAGTATTGGCAGGGAGTGAGCATTGTCAGGGAGTGAGTATTGTCAGGGGGTGAGCATTGTCAGGGAGTGAGCATTGTCAGGGGATGAGCATTGTCAGGGAGTGAGCATTGTCAGGGGGTGAGCATTGTCAGGGGGTGAGCATTGTCAGGGGGTGAGCATTGTCAGGGGGTGAGCATTGTCAGGGGGTGAGTATTGTCAGGGGGTGAGTATTGTCAGGGGGTGAGTATTGTCAGGGGGTGAGTATTGTCAGGGGGTGAGTATTGTCAGGGGGTGAGTATTGTCAGGGAGTGAGTATTGTCAGGGGGCGAGTATTGTCAGGGGGTGAGTATTGTCAGGGGGTGAGTATTGTCAGGGGGTGAGTATTGTCAGGGGTTGAGCATTGTCAGGGAGTGAGCATTGGCAGTGAGTGAGCATTGTTAGGGAGTGAGGATTGTCAGGGGGTGAGCATTGTCAGGGAGTGAGCATTGTCAGGGGGTGAGCATTGTCAGGGGGTGAGTATTGTCAGGGGGTGAGTATTGTCAGGGGGTGAGTATTGTCAGGAGGTGAGTATTGTCAGGGAGTGAGTATTGTCAGGGGGTGAGTATTGTCAGAGGTTGAGCATTGTCAGGGAGTGAGCATTGTCAGTGGGTGAGCATGGTCAGGGGGTGAGTATTGTCAGGGGGTGAGTATTGTCAGGGGGTGAGTATTGTCAGGGGGTGAGTATTGTCAGGGAGTGAGTATTGTCAGGGAGTGAGTATTGTCAGGGAGTGAGTATTGTCAGGGAGTGAGTATTGTCAGGGAGTGAGTATTGTCAGGGAGTGAGTATTGTCAGGGAGTGAGTATTGTCAGGGGATGAGTATTGTCAGGGAGCGAGCATTGTCAGGGGGTGAGCATTGTCAGGGATGAGCATTGTCAGGGAGTGAGTATTGTCAGGGGGTGAGCATTGTCAGGGAGTGAGTATTGGCAGGGAGGGAGCATTGGCAGGGAGGGAGCATTGGCAGGGAGGGAGCATTGGCAGGGAGTGAGCATAGTAATGGAGTGAGTATTGTCAGGGGGTGAGCATTATAAGGGAGTGAGTATTGGCAGGGGGCGAGCATTGTCAGGCAGTGAGTATTGTCAGGGATGAGCATTGTCAGGGAGTGAGTATTGTCAGGGGGTGAGCATTGTCAGGGAGTGAGTATTGGCAGTGAGTGAGCATTGTCAGGGAGTGAGGATTGTCAGGGGATGAGCATTGTCAGGGAGTGAGCATTGTCAGGGGGTGAGCATTGTCAGGGGGTGAGCATTGTCAGGGGGTGAGTATTGTCAGGGGGTGAGTATTGTCAGGGGGTGAGTATTGTCAGGGAGTGAGTATTGTCAGGGAGTAAGTATTGTCAGGGGGTGAGTATTGTCAGGGGGTGAGTATTGTCAGGGGTTGAGTATTGTCAGGGGGTGAGTATTGTCAGGGGGTGAGTATTGTCAGGGGTTGAGCATTGTCAGGGAGTGAGCATTGGCAGTGAGTGAGCATTGTCAGGGAGTGAGGATTGTCAGGGGGTGAGCATTGTCAGGGAGTGAGCATTGTCAGGGGGTGAGCATTGTCAGGGGGTGAGTATTGTCAGGGGGTGAGTATTGTCAGGGGTTGAGTATTGTCAGGAGGTGAGTATTGTCAGGGAGTGAGTATTGTCAGGGGGTGAGTATTGTCAGGGGTTGAGCATTGTCAGGGAGTGAGCATTGGCAGTGAGTGAGCATTGTCAGGGAGTGAGGATTGTCAGGGGGTGAGCATTGTCAGGGAGTGAGCATTGTCAGGGGGTGAGCATTGTCAGGGGGTGAGTATTGTCAGGGGGTGAGTATTGTCAGTGGTTGAGTATTGTCAGGAGGTGAGTATTGTCAGGGAGTGAGTATTGTCAGGGGGTGAGTACTGTCAGGGGGTGAGTATTGTCAGAGGTTGAGCATTGTCAGGGAGTGAGCATTGTCAGTGGGTGAGCATTGTCAGGGGGTGAGCATTGTCAGGGGGTGAGTATTGTCAGGGGGTGAGTATTGTCAGGGGGTGAGTATTGTCAGGGAGTGAGTATTGTCAGGGAGTGAGTATTGTCAGGGAGTGAGTATTGTCAGGGAGTGAGTATTGTCAGGGGATGAGTATTGTCAGGAAGTGAGCATTGTCAGGGGGTGAGCATTGTCAGGGATGAGCATTGTCAGGGAGTGAGTATTGTCAGGGGGTGAGCATTGTCAGGGAGTGAGTATTGGCAGGGAGGGAGCATTGGCAGGGAGTGAGCATTGGCAGGGAGGGAGCATTGGCAGGGAGTGAGCATAGTAATGGAGTGAGTATTGTCAGGGGGTGAGCATTATAAGGGAGTGAGTATTGGCAGGGGGCGAGCATTGTCAGGGAGTGAGCATTGTCAGGGATGAGCATTGTCAGGGAGTGAGTATTGTCAGGGGGTGAGCATTGTCAGGGAGTGAGTATTGGCAGTGAGTGAGCATTGTCAGGGAGTGAGCATTGTCAGGGAGTGAGCATTGTCAGGGAGTGAGCATTGTCAGGGGGTGAGCATTGTCAGGGAGTGAGCATTGTCAGGGAGTGAGCATTGTCAGGGGGTGAGTATTGTCAGGGGGTGAGTATTGTCAGGGGGTGAGTATTGCCAGGAGGTGAGTATTGTCAGGGAGTGAGTATTGTCAGGGGGTGAGTACTGTCAGGGGGTGAGTATTTTCAGAGGTTGAGCATTGTCAGGGAGTGAGCATTGTCAGTGGGTGAGCATTGTCAGGGGGTGAGTATTGTCAGGGGGTGAGTATTGTCGGGGGTGAGCATTGTCAGGGGGTGAGCATTGTCAGGGGGTGAGTATTGTCAGGGGGTGAGTATTGTCAGGGGGTGAGTATTGTCAGGGGGTGAGTATTGTCAGGGGGTGAGTATTGTCAGGGGTTGAGCATTGTCAGGGAGTGAGCATTGTCAGTGGGTGAGCATTGTCAGGGGGTGAGTATTGTCAGGGGGTGAGCATTGTCAGGGGGTGAGCATTGTCAGGGTGTGAGTATTGTCAGGGGGTGAGTATTGTCAGGGGGGGAGCATTGTCAGGGAGTGAGTATTGTCAGGGAGTGAGTATTGTCAGGGGGTGAGTATTGTCAGGGAGTGAGCATTGTCAGGGGGTGAGCATTGTCAGGGATGAGCATTGTCAGGGAGTGAGTATTGTCAGGGGGTGAGCATTGTCAGGGAGTGAGTATTGGCAGGGAGGGAGCATTGGCAGGGAGTGAGCATTGGCAGGGAGTGAGCATTGGCAGGGAGGGAGCATTGGCAGGGAGTGAGCATAGTAATGGAGGGAGTATTGTCAGGGGGTGAGCATTATAAGGGAGTGAGTATTGGCAGGGGGCGAGCATTGTCAGGGAGTGAGTATTGTCAGGGATGAGTATTGGCAGGGGGCGAGCATTGTCAGGGAGTGAGTATTGTCAGGGATGAGCATTGTCAGGGGGTGAGGATTGTCAGGGGGTGAGGATTGTCAGGGAGTGAGCATTGGCAGTGAGTGAGCATTGTCAGGGGGTGAGCATTGTCAGGGGGTGAGCATTGTCAGGGGGTGAGCATTGTCAGGGGGTGAGTATTGTCAGGGGGTGAGTATTGTCAGGGGGGGAGTATTGTCAGGGAGTGAGTATTGTCAGGGAGTGAGTATTGTCAGGGCGTGAGTATTGTCAGGGAGTGAGCATTGTCAGCGGGGTGAGCATTGTCAAGGGTTGAGCATTGTCAGGGTGTGAGCATTGTCAGGGACTGAGCATTGTCAGGGGGTGAGCATTGTCAGGGGGTGAGCATTGTCAGGGGGTGAGCATTGTCAGGGGTGAGCATTGTCAGGGGGTGAGCATTGTCAGGGGGTGAGCATTGTCAGGGGGTGAGCATTGTCAGGGGGTGAGCATTGTCAGGGGGTGAGCATTGTCAGGGAGTGAGCATTGTAAGCGGGTGAGCATTGTCAGGGGGTGAGTATTGTCAGGGGGTGAGTATTGTCAGGGGGTGAGAATTGTCAGGGGGTGAGTATTGTCAGGGGGTGAGTATTGTCAGGGGTTGAGCATTGTCAGGGAGTGAGCATTGACAGGGGGTGAGTATTGTCAGGGGGTGAGCATTATCTGGGTGGGGAGCAATGTCAGGGAGTGAGTATTGTCAGGGAGTGAGTATTGTCAGGGGGTGAGTGTTGGCAGGGAGTGAATATTTCCAGGGACTGAGCATCGTCAGGGAGTGAGCGTTGTCAGGGAGTGAGCGTTGTCAGGGGGTGAGTGTTGGCAGGGAGTGAATATTTCCAGTGACTGAGCATCGTCAGGGGGTGAGCATTGTCAGGGAGTGAGTATTGGCAGGGAGTGAGCATTGTCAGGGAGTGAGTATTGTCAGGGGGTGAGCATTGTCAGGGAGTGAGCATTGTCAGGGGATGAGCATTGTCAGGGAGTGAGCATTGTCAGGGGGTGAGCATTGTCAGGGGGTGAGCATTGTCAGGGGGTGAGCATTGTCAGGGGGTGAGCATTGTCAGGGGGTGAGTATTGTCAGGGGGTGAGTATTGTCAGGGGGTGAGTATTGTCAGGGGGTGAGTATTGTCAGGGGGTGAGTATTGTCAGGGAGTGAGTATTGTCAGGGGGCGAGTATTGTCAGGGGGTGAGTATTGTCAGGGGGTGAGTATTGTCAGGGGGTGAGTATTGTCAGGGGTTGAGCATTGTCAGGGAGTGAGCATTGGCAGTGAGTGAGCATTGTTAGGGAGTGAGGATTGTCAGGGGGTGAGCATTGTCAGGGAGTGAGCATTGTCAGGGGGTGAGCATTGTCAGGGGGTGAGTATTGTCAGGGGGTGAGTATTGTCAGGGGGTGAGTATTGTCAGGAGGTGAGTATTGTCAGGGAGTGAGTATTGTCAGGGGGTGAGTATTGTCAGAGGTTGAGCATTGTCAGGGAGTGAGCATTGTCAGTGGGTGAGCATGGTCAGGGGGTGAGTATTGTCAGGGGGTGAGTATTGTCAGGGGGTGAGTATTGTCAGGGGGTGAGTATTGTCAGGGAGTGAGTATTGTCAGGGAGTGAGTATTGTCAGGGAGTGAGTATTGTCAGGGAGTGAGTATTGTCAGGGAGTGAGTATTGTCAGGGAGTGAGTATTGTCAGGGAGTGAGTATTGTCAGGGGATGAGTATTGTCAGGGAGCGAGCATTGTCAGGGGGTGAGCATTGTCAGGGATGAGCATTGTCAGGGAGTGAGTATTGTCAGGGGGTGAGCATTGTCAGGGAGTGAGTATTGGCAGGGAGGGAGCATTGGCAGGGAGGGAGCATTGGCAGGGAGGGAGCATTGGCAGGGAGTGAGCATAGTAATGGAGTGAGTATTGTCAGGGGGTGAGCATTATAAGGGAGTGAGTATTGGCAGGGGGCGAGCATTGTCAGGCAGTGAGTATTGTCAGGGATGAGCATTGTCAGGGAGTGAGTATTGTCAGGGGGTGAGCATTGTCAGGGAGTGAGTATTGGCAGTGAGTGAGCATTGTCAGGGAGTGAGGATTGTCAGGGGATGAGCATTGTCAGGGAGTGAGCATTGTCAGGGGGTGAGCATTGTCAGGGGGTGAGCATTGTCAGGGGGTGAGTATTGTCAGGGGGTGAGTATTGTCAGGGGGTGAGTATTGTCAGGGAGTGAGTATTGTCAGGGAGTAAGTATTGTCAGGGGGTGAGTATTGTCAGGGGGTGAGTATTGTCAGGGGTTGAGTATTGTCAGGGGGTGAGTATTGTCAGGGGGTGAGTATTGTCAGGGGTTGAGCATTGTCAGGGAGTGAGCATTGGCAGTGAGTGAGCATTGTCAGGGAGTGAGGATTGTCAGGGGGTGAGCATTGTCAGGGAGTGAGCATTGTCAGGGGGTGAGCATTGTCAGGGGGTGAGTATTGTCAGGGGGTGAGTATTGTCAGGGGTTGAGTATTGTCAGGAGGTGAGTATTGTCAGGGAGTGAGTATTGTCAGGGGGTGAGTACTGTCAGGGGGTGAGTAATGTCAGAGGTTGAGCATTGTCAGGGAGTGAGCATTGTCAGTGGGTGAGCATTGTCAGGGGGTGAGCATTGTCAGGGGGTGAGTATTGTCAGGGGGTGAGTATTGTCAGGGGGTGAGTATTGTCAGGGAGTGAGTATTGTCAGGGAGTGAGTATTGTCAGGGAGTGAGAATTGTCAGGGAGTGAGTATTGTCAGGGAGTGAGTATTGTCAGGGAGTGAGTATTGTCAGGGGATGAGTATTGTCAGGGAGTGAGCATTGTCAGGGGGTGAGCATTGTTAGGGAGTGAGTATTGTCAGGGGGTGAGCATTGTCAGGGAGTGAGTATTGGCAGGGAGGGAGCATTGGCAGGGAGTGAGCATTGGCAGGGAGGGAGCATTGGCAGGGAGGGAGCATAGTAATGGAGTGAGTATTGTCAGGGGGTGAGCATTGTAAAGGAGTGAGTATTGGCAGGGGGCGCGCATTGTCAGGGAGTGAGCATTGTCAGGGATGAGCATTGTCAGGGAGTGAGTATTGTCAGGGGGTGAGCATTGTCAGGGAGTGAGTATTGGCAGTGAGTGAGCATTGTCAGGGAGTGAGGATTGTCAGGGGGTGAGCATTGTCAGGGAGTGAGCATTGTCAGGGGGTGAGCATTGTCAGGGAGTGAGCATTGTCAGGGGGTGAGTATTGTCAGGGGGTGAGTATTGTCAGGGGGTGAGTATTGCCAGGAGGTGAGTATTGTCAGGGAGTGAGTATTGTCAGGGGGTGTGTACTGTCAGGGGGTGAGTATTGTCAGAGGTTGAGCATTGTCAGGGAGTGAGCATTGTCAGTGGGTGAGCATTGTCAGGGGGTGAGTATTGTCAGGGGGTGAGTATTGTCGGGGGTGAGCATTGTCAGGGGGTGAGCATTGTCAGGGGGTGAGTATTGTCAGGGGGTGAGTATTGTCAGGGAGTGAGTATTGTCAGGGAGTGAGTATTGTCAGGGAGTGAGTATTGTCAGGGAGTGAGTATTGTCAGGGGATGAGTATTGTCAGGGAGCGAGCATTGTCAGGGGGTGAGCATTGTCAGGGATGAGCATTGTCAGGGAGTGAGTATTGTCAGGGGGTGAGCATTGTCAGGGAGTGAGTATTGGCAGGGAGGGAGCATTGGCAGGGAGGGAGCATTGGCAGGGAGGGAGCATTGGCAGGGAGTGAGCATAGTAATGGAGTGAGTATTGTCAGGGGGTGAGCATTATAAGGGAGTGAGTATTGGCAGGGGGCGAGCATTGTCAGGGAGTGAGTATTGTCAGGGATGAGCATTGTCAGGGAGTGAGTATTGTCAGGGGGTGAGCATTGTCAGGGAGTGAGTATTGGCAGTGAGTGAGCATTGTCAGGGAGTGAGGATTGTCAGGGGATGAGCATTGTCAGGGAGTGAGCATTGTCAGGGGGTGAGCATTGTCAGGGGGTGAGTATTGTCAGGGGGTGAGTATTGTCAGGGGGTGAGTATTGTCAGGGGGTGAGTATTGTCAGGGAGTGAGTATTGTCAGGGAGTAAGTATTGTCAGGGGGTGAGTATTGTCAGGGGGTGAGTATTGTCAGGGGGTGAGTATTGTCAGGGGGTGAGTATTGTCAGGGGGTGAGTATTGTCAGGGGGTGAGTATTGTCAGGGGTTGAGCATTGTCAGGGAGTGAGCATTGGCAGTGAGTGAGCATTGTCAGGGAGTGAGGATTGTCAGGGGGTGAGCATTGTCAGGGAGTGAGCATTGTCAGGGGGTGAGCATTGTCAGGGGGTGAGTATTGTCAGGGGGTGAGTATTGTCAGGGGTTGAGTATTGTCAGGAGGTGAGTATTGTCAGGGGGTGAGTATTGTCAGGGGTTGAGTATTGTCAGGAGGTGAGTATTGTCAGGGAGTGAGTATTGTCAGGGGGTGAGTACTGTCAGGGGGTGAGTATTGTCAGAGGTTGAGCATTGTCAGGGAGTGAGCATTGTCAGTGGGTGAGCATTGTCAGGGGGTGAGCATTGTCAGGGGGTGAGTATTGTCAGGGGGTGAGTATTGTCAGGGGGTGAGTATTGTCAGGGAGTGAGTATTGTCAGGGAGTGAGTATTGTCAGGGAGTGAGTATTGTCAGGGAGTGAGTATTGTCAGGGGATGAGTATTGTCAGGGAGTGAGCATTGTCAGGGGGTGAGCATTGTCAGGGATGAGCATTGTCAGGGAGTGAGTATTGTCAGGGGGTGAGCATTGTCAGGGAGTGAGTATTGGCAGGGAGGGAGCATTGGCAGGGAGTGAGCATTGGCAGGGAGGGAGCATTGGCAGGGAGTGAGCATAGTAATGGAGTGAGTATTGTCAGGGGGTGAGCATTATAAGGGAGTGAGTATTGGCAGGGGGCGAGCATTGTCAGGGAGTGAGCATTGTCAGGGATGAGCATTGTCAGGGAGTGAGTATTGTCAGGGGGTGAGCATTGTCAGGGAGTGAGTATTGGCAGTGAGTGAGCATTGTCAGGGAGTGAGGATTGTCAGGGGGTGAGCATTGTCAGGGGGTGCGCATTGTCAGGGAGTGAGCATTGTCAGGGGGTGAGTATTGTCAGGGGGTGAGTATTGTCAGGGGGTGAGTATTGCCACGAGGTGAATATTGTCAGGGAGTGAGTATGGTCAGGGGGTGAGTACTGTCAGGGGGTGAGTATTGTCAGAGGTTGAGCATTGTCAGGGAGTGAGCATTGTCAGTGGGTGAGCATTGTCAGGGGGTGAGTATTGTCAGGGGGTGAGTATTGTCGGGGGTGAGCATTGTCAGGGGGTGAGCATTGTCAGGGGGTGAGTATTGTCAGGGGGGGAGCATTGTCAGGGAGTGAGCATTGTCAGGGGGTGAGCATTGTCAGGGAGTGAGCATTGTCAGGGGATGAGCATTGTCAGGGAGTGAGCATTGTCAGGGGGAGAGCATTGTCAGGGGGTGAGTATTGTCAGGGGGTGAGTATTGTCAGGGGGTGAGTATTGTCAGGGGGTGAGTATTGTCAGGGGGTGAGTATTGTCAGGGAGTGAGTATTGTCAGGGAGTGAGTATTGTCAATGGGTGAGTATTGTCAGGGGGTGAGTATTGTCAGGGGGTGAGTATTGTCAGGGGGTGAGTATTGTCAGGGGGTGAGTATTGTCAGGGGGTGAGTATTGTCAGGGGTTGAGCATTGTCAGGGAGTGAGCATTGTCAGTGGGTGAGCATTGTCAGGGGGTGAGTATTGTCAGGGGGTGAGCATTGTCAGGGGGTGAGCATTGTCAGGGTGTGAGTATTGTCAGGGGGTGAGTATTGTCAGGGGGGGAGCATTGTCAGGGAGTGAGCATTGTCAGGGAGTGAGCATTGTCAGGGAATGAGAATTGTCAGGGGGTGAGTATTGTCAGGGAGTGAGCATTGTCAGGGGGTGAGCATTGTCAGGGATGAGCATTGTCAGGGAGTGAGTATTGTCAGGGGGTGAGCATTGTCAGGGATGAGCATTGGCAGGGAGGGAGCATTGGCAGGGAGTGAGCATTGGCAGGGAGGGAGCATTGGCAGGGAGTGAGCATAGTAATGGAGGGAGTATTGTCAGGGGGTGAGCATTATAAGGGAGTGAGTATTGGCAGGGGGCGAGCATTGTCAGGGAGTGAGTATTGTCAGGGATGAGTATTGGCAGGGGGCGAGCATTGTCAGGGAGTGAGTATTGTCAGGGAGTGAGCATTGTCAGCGGGGTGAGCATTGTCAAGGGTTGAGCATTGTCAGGGTGTGAGCATTGTCAGGGACTGAGCATTGTCAGGGGGTGAGCATTGTCAGGGGGTGAGCATTGTCAGGGGGTGAGCATTGTCAGGGGGTGAGCATTGTCAGGGGGTGAGCATTGTCAGGGGGTGAGCATTGTCAGGGGGTGAGCATTGTCAGGGGGTGAGCATTGTCAGGGGGTGAGCATTGTCAGGGGGTGAGCATTGTTAGGGGGTGAGCATTGTCAGGGAGTGAGCATTGTAAGCGGGTGAGCATTGTCAGGGGGTGAGTATTGTCAGGGGGTGAGTATTGTCAGGGGGTGAGTATTGTCAGGGGGTGAGTATTGTCAGGGGATGAGCATTGTCAGGGAGTGAGCATTGTCAGGGGGTGAGTATTGTCAGGGGGTGAGCATTGTCAGGGGGTGAGCATTGTCAGGGGGTGAGCATTGTCAGGGGGTGAGCATTGTCAGGGTGTGAGTATTGTCAGGGGGTGAGTATTATCTGGGTGGGGAGCATTGTCAGGGAGTGAGTATTGTCAGGGAGTGAGTATTGTCAGGGGGTGAGTGTTGGCAGGGAGTGAATATTTCCAGGGACTGAGCATCGTCAGGGAGTGAGCGTTGTCAGGGAGTGAGCGTTGTCAGGGGGTGAGTGTTGGCAGGGAGTGAATATTTCCAGTGACTGAGCATCGTCAGGGGGTGAGCATCGTCAGGGAGTGAGTATTGGCAGGGAGTGAGCATTGTCAGGGAGCGAGTATTGTCAGGGAGTGAGCATTGTCAGGGGATGAGCATTGTCAGGGAGTGAGCATTGTCAGGGGGTGAGCATTGTCAGGGGGTGAGCATTGTCAGGGGGTGAGCATTGTCAGGGGGTGAGCATTGTCAGGGGGTGAGTATTGTCAGGGGGTGAGTATTGTCAGGGGGTGAGTATTGTCAGGGAGTGAGTATTGTCAGGGAGTGAGTATTGTCAGGGGGTGAGTATTGTCAGGGGGTGAGTATTGTCAGGGGGTGAGTATTGTCAGGGGGTGAGTATTGTCAGGGGGTGAGTATTGTCAGGGGGTGAGTATTGTCAGGGAGTGAGCATTGGCAGTGAGTGAGCATTGTCAGGGAGGGAGGATTGTCAGGGGGTGAGCATTGTCAGGGAGTGAGCATTGTCAGGGGGTGAGCATTGTCAGGGGATGAGCATTGTCAGGGAGTGAGTATTGTCAGGGGGTGAGCATTGTCAGGGAGTGAGTATTGGCAGGGAGGGAGCATTGGCAGGGAGGGAGCATTGGCAGGGAGTGAGCATAGTAATGGAGTGAGCATTGTCAGGGGGTGAGCATTATAAGGGAGTGAGTATTGGCAGGGGGCGAGCATTGTCAGGGAGTGAGTATTGTCAGGGATGAGCATTGTCAGGGAGTGAGTATTGTCAGGGGGTGAGCATTGTCATGGTGTGAGTACTGGCAGTGAGTGAGCATTGTCAGGGAGTGAGGATTGTCAGGGGGTGAGCATTGTCAGGGAGTGAGCATTGTCAGGGGGTGAGCATTGTCAGGGAGTGAGCATTGTCAGGGGGTGAGTATTGTCAGGGGGTGAGTATTGTCAGGGGGTGAGTATTGTCAGGAGGTGAGTATTGTCAGGGAGTGAGTATTGTCAGGGGGTGAGTACTGTCAGGGGGTGAGTATTGTCAGAGGTTGAGCATTGTCAGGGAGTGAGCATTGTGAGTGGGTGAGCATTGTCAGGGGGTGAGTATTGTCAGGGGGTGAGTATTGTCGGGGGTGAGCATTGTCAGGGGGTGAGCATTGTCAGGGGGTGAGCATTGTCAGGGGGTGAGTATTGCAGGGGGTGAGTATTGTCAGGGGGGGAGCATTGTCAGGGAGTGAGCATTGTCAGGGAGTGAGTATTGTCAGGGGGTGAGCATTGTCAGGGAGTGAGCATTGTCAGGGGATGAGCATTGTCAGGGAGTGAGCATTGTCGGGGGAGAGCATTGTCAGGGGGTGAGTATTGTCAGGGGGTGAGTATTGTCAGGGAGTGAGTATTGTCAGGGGGTGAGTATTGTCAGGGGGTGAGTATTGTCAGGGGGTGAGTATTGTCAGGCGGTGAGTATTGTCAGGGGGTGAGTATTGTCAGGGGGTGAGTATTGTCAGGGGGTGAGTATTGTCAGGGGGTGAGTATTGTCAGTGGGTGAGCATTGTCAGTGGGTGAGCATTGTCAGTGGGTGAGCATTGTCAGGGGGTGAGTATTGTCAGGGGGTGAGCATTGTCAGGGGGTGAGCATTGTCAGGGTGTGAGTATTGTCAGGGGGTGAGTATTGTCAGGGGGGAGCATTGTCAGGGAGTGAGTATTGTCAGGGAGTGAGTATTGTCAGGGGGTGAGTATTGTCAGGGGGTGAGCATTGTCAGGGGGTGAGCATTGTCAGGGATGAGCATTGTCAGGGAGTGAGTATTGTCAGGGGGTGAGCATTGTCAGGGAGTGAGTATTGGCAGGGAGGGAGCATTGGCAGGGAGTGAGCATTGGCAGGGAGGGAGCATTGGCAGGGAGTGAGCATAGTAATGGAGTGAGTATTGTCAGGGGGTGAGCATTATAAGGGAGTGAGTATTGGCAGGGGGCGAGCATTGTCAGGGAGTGAGTATTGTCAGGGATGAGCATTGTCAGGGAGTGAGTATTGTCAGGGGGTGAGGATTGTCAGGGAGTGAGTATTGGCAGTGAGTGAGCATTGTCAGGGGGTGAGCATTGTCAGGGGGTGAGCATTGTCAGGGGGTGAGCATTGTCAGGGGGTGAGCATTGTCAGGGGGTGAGTATTGTCAGGGGGTGAGTATTGTCAGGGGGGGAGCATTGTCAGGGAGTGAGTATTGTCAGGGAGTGAGTATTGTCAGGGCGTGAGTATTGTCAGGGAGTGAGCATTGTCAGCGGGGTGAGCATTGTCAAGGGTTGAGCATTGTCAGGGTGTGAGTATTGTCAGGGGTTGAGCATTGTCAGGGAGTGAGCATTGTCAGTGGGTCAGCATTGTCAGGGGGTGAGTATTGTCAGGGGGTGAGTATTGTCAGGGGGGGAGCATTGTCAGGGAGTGAGTATTGTCAGGGAGTGAGTATTGTCAGGGCGTGAGTATTGTCAGGGAGTGAGCATTGTCAGCGGGGTGAGCATTGTCAAGGGTTGAGCATTGTCAGGGTGTGAGCATTGTCAGGGACTGAGCATTGTCAGGGGGTGAGCATTGTCAGAGGGTGAGCATTGTCAGGGGGTGAGCATTGTCAGGGGGTGAGCATTGTCAGGGGGTGAGCATTGTCAGGGAGTGAGCATTGTCAGGGAGTGAGCATTGTAAGCGGGTGAGCATTGTCAGGGGGTGAGTATTGTCAGGGGGTGAGTATTGTCAGGGGGTGAGTATTGTCAGGGGGTGAGTATTGTCACGGGTTGAGCATTGTCAGGGAGTGAGCATTGTCAGTGAGTGAGCATTGTCAGGGGGTGAGCATTGTCAGGGAGTGAGTATTGGCAGGGGGTGAGCATTGTCAGGGGGTGAGTATTGTCAGTGGGTGAGTATTGTCAGGGAGTGAGCATTGTCAGGGAGTGAGCATTGTCAGTGAGTGAGCATTGTCAGGGGGTGAGTATTGTCAGGGGTTGAGCATTGTCAGGGAGTGAGCATTGTGAGTGGGTGAGCATTGTCAGGGGGTGAGTATTGTCAGGGGGTGAGTATTGTCGGGGGTGAGCATTGTCAGGGGGTGAGCATTGTCAGGGGGTGAGCATTGTCAGGGGGTGAGTATTGCAGGGGGTGAGTATTGTCAGGGGGGGAGCATTGTCAGGGAGTGAGCATTGTCAGGGAGTGAGTATTGTCAGGGGGTGAGCATTGTCAGGGAGTGAGCATTGTCAGGGGATGAGCATTGTCAGGGAGTGAGCATTGTCGGGGGAGAGCATTGTCAGGGGGTGAGTATTGTCAGCGGGTGAGTATTGTCAGGGGGTGAGTATTGTCAGGGAGTGAGTATTGTCAGGGGGTGAGTATTGTCAGGGGGTGAGTATTGTCAGGGGGTGAGTATTGTCAGGCGGTGAGTATTGTCAGGGGGTGAGTATTGTCAGGGGGTGAGTATTGTCAGGGGGTGAGTATTGTCAGGGGGTGAGTATTGTCAGTGGGTGAGCATTGTCAGGGGGTGAGTATTGTCAGGGGGTGAGCATTGTCAGGGGGTGAGCATTGTCAGGGTGTGAGTATTGTCAGGGGGTGAGTACTGTCAGGGGGGAGCATTGTCAGGGACTGAGTATTGTCAGGGGGTGAGTATTGTCAGGGGGTGAGCATTGTCAGGGGGTGAGCATTGTCAGGGATGAGTATTGTCAGGGAGTGAGTATTGTCAGGGCGTGAGTATTGTCAGGGAGTGAGCATTGTCAGCGGGGTGAGCATTGTCAAGGGTTGAGCATTGTCAGGGTGTGAGTATTGTCAGGGGTTGAGCATTGTCAGGGAGTGAGCATTGTCAGTGGGTCAGCATTGTCAGGGGGTGAGTATTGTCAGGGGGTGAGTATTGTCAGGGGGGGAGCATTGTCAGGGAGTGAGTATTGTCAGGGAGTGAGTATTGTCAGGGCGTGAGTATTGTCAGGGAGTGAGCATTGTCAGCGGGGTGAGCATTGTCAAGGGTTGAGCATTGTCAGGGTGTGAGCATTGTCAGGGACTGAGCATTGTCAGGGGGTGAGCATTGTCAGAGGGTGAGCATTGTCAGGGGGTGAGCATTGTCAGGGGGTGAGCATTGTCAGGGGGTGAGCATTGTCAGGGAGTGAGCATTGTAAGCGGGTGAGCATTGTCAGGGGGTGAGTATTGTCAGGGGGTGAGTATTGTCAGGGGGTGAGTATTGTCAGGGGGTGAGTATTGTCACGGGTTGAGCATTGTCAGGGAGTGAGCATTGTCAGTGAGTGAGCATTGTCAGGGGGTGAGTATTGTCAGGGGGTGAGCATTGTCAGGGGGTGAGCATTGTCAGGGTGTGAGTATTGTCAGGGGGTGAGTATTATCTGGGTGGGGAGCATTGTCAGGGAGTGAGTATTGTCAGGGAGTGAGTATTGTCAGGGGGTGAGTGTTGGCAGGGAGTGAGCATTGTCAGGGGATGAGCATTGTCAGGGAGTGAGCATTGTCGGGGGAGAGCATTGTCAGGGGGTGAGTATTGTCAGCGGGTGAGTATAGTCAGGGGGTGAGTATTGTCAGGGGGTGAGTATTGTCAGGGAGTGAGTATTGTCAGGGGGTGAGTATTGTCAGGGGGTGAGTATTGTCAGGGGGTGAGTATTGTCAGGGGGTGAGTATTGTCAGGGGGTGAGTATTGTCAGGGGGTGAGTATTGTCAGGGGGTGAGTATTGTCAGGGGTTGAGCATTGTCAGGGAGTGAGCATTGTCAGTGGGTGAGCATTGTCAGGGGGTGAGTATTGTCAGGGGGTGAGCATTGTCAGGGATGAGCATTGTCAGGGGGTGAGCATTGTCAGGGGGTGAGCATTGTCAGGGGGTGAGCATTGTCAGGGGGTGAGCATTGTCAGGGGGTGAGTATTGTCAGGGGGTGAGTATTGTCAGGGGGGGAGCATTGTCAGGGAGTGAGTATTGTCAGGGAGTGAGTATTGTCAGGGCGTGAGTATTGTCAGCGGGGTGAGCATTGTCAAGGGTTGAGCATTGTCAGGGTGTGAGTATTGTCAGGGGATGAGCATTGTCAGGGAGTGAGCATTGTCAGTGGGTGAGCATTGTCAGGGGGTGAGTATTGTCAGGGGGTGAGTATTGTCAGGGGGGGAGCATTGTCAGGGAGTGAGTATTGTCAGGGAGTGAGTATTGTCAGGGCGTGAGTATTGTCAGGGAGTGAGCATTGTCAGCGGGGTGAGCATTGTCAAGGGTTGAGCATTGTCAGGGTGTGAGCATTGTCAGGGACTGAGCATTGTCAGGGGGTGAGCATTGTCAGAGGGTGAGCATTGTCAGGGGGTGAGCATTGTCAGGGGGTGAGCATTGTCAGGGGGTGAGCATTGTCAGGGAGTGAGCATTGTAAGCGGGTGAGCATTGTCAGGGGGTGAGTATTGTCAGGGGGTGAGTATTGTCAGGGGGTGAGTATTGTCAGGGGTTGAGCATTGTCAGGGAGTGAGCATTGTCAGTGAGTGAGCATTGTCAGGGGGTGAGCATTGTCAGGGGGTGAGCATTGTCAGGGGGTGAGCATTGTCAGGGGGTGAGCATTGTCAGGGTGTGAGTATTGTCAGGGGGTGAGTATTATCTGGGTGGGGAGCATTGTCAGGGAGTGAGTATTGTCAGGGAGTGAGTATTGTCAGGGGGTGAGTGTTGGCAGGGAGTGAGCATTGTCAGGGGATGAGCATTGTCAGGGAGTGAGCATTGTCGGGGGAGAGCATTGTCAGGGGGTGAGCATTGTCAGCGGGTGAGTATTGTCAGGGGGTGAGTATTGTCAGGGGGTGAGTATTGTCAGGGAGTGAGTATTGTCAGGGAGTGAGTATTGTCAGGGGGTGAGTATTGTCAGGGGGTGAGTATTGTCAGGGGGTGAGTATTGTCAGGGGGTGAGTATTGTCAGGGGGTGAGTATTGTCAGGGGGTGAGTATTGTCAGGGGGTGAGTATTGTCAGGGGGTGAGTATTGTCAGGGGTTGAGCATTGTCAGGGAGTGAGCATTGTCAGGGAGTGAGCATTGTCAGTGGGTGAGCATTGTCAGGGGGTGAGTATTGTCAGGGGGTGAGCATTGTCAGGGGGTGAGTATTGTCAGGGAGTGAGCATTGTCAGGGGGTGAGCATTGTCAGGGATGAGCATTGTCAGGGAGTGAGTATTGTCAGGGGGTGAGCATTGTCAGGGAGTGAGTATTGGAAGGGAGGGAGCATTGGCAGGGAGTGAGCATTGGCAGGGAGGGAGCATTGGCAGGGAGTGAGCATAGTAATGGAGTGAGTATTGTCAGGGGGTGAGCATTATAAGGGAGTGAGTATTGGCAGGGGGCGAGCATTGTCAGGGAGTGAGTATTGTCAGGGATGAGCATTGTCAGGGAGTGAGTATTGTCAGGGGGTGAGGATTGTCAGGGAGTGAGTATTGGCAGTGAGTGAGCATTGTCAGGGGGTGAGCATTGTCAGGGGGTGAGCATTGTCAGGGGGTGAGCATTGTCAGGGGGTGAGCATTGTCAGGGGGTGAGTATTGTCAGGGGGTGAGTATTGTCAGGGGGGGAGCATTGTCAGGGAGTGAGTATTGTCAGGGAGTGAGTATTGTCAGGGCGTGAGTATTGTCAGGGAGTGAGCATTGTCAGCGGGGTGAGCATTGTCAAGGGTTGAGCATTGTTAGGGTGTGAGCATTGTCAGGGACTGAGCATTGTCAGGGACTGAGCATTGTCAGGGGGTGAGCATTGTCAGGGGGTGAGCATTGTCAGGGGGTGAGCATTGTCAGGGGGTGAGCATTGTCAGGGGGTGAGCATTGTAAGCGGGTGAGCATTGTCAGGGGGTGAGTATTGTCAGGGGGTGAGTATTGTCAGGGGGTGAGTATTGTCAGGGGGTGAGTATTGTCAGGGGTTGAGCATTGTCAGGGAGTGAGCATTGTCAGTGGGTGAGCATTGTCAGGGGGTGAGTATTGTCAGGGGGTGAGCATTGTCAGGGGGTGAGCATTGTCAGGGGGTGAGCATTGTCAGGGTGTGAGTATTGTCAGGGGGTGAGTATTATCTGGGTGGGGAGCATTGTCAGGGAGTGAGTATTGTCAGGGAGTGAGTATTGTCAGGGGGTGAGTGTTGGCAGGGAGTGAATATTTCCAGGGACAGAGCATCGTCAGGGAGTGAGCGTTGTCAGGGAGTGAGCGTTGTCAGGGGGTGAGTGTTGGCAGGGAGTGAATATTTCCAGTGACTGAGCATCGTCAGGGAGTGAGCATTGTCAGGGGGTGAGCATTGTCAGGGAGTGAGCGTTGTCAGGGGGTGAGCATTGTCAGGGGGTGAGCATTGTCAGGGAGTGAGCATTGCCAGGGTGTCAGCATTGCCAGGGGGTGAGCATTGCCAGGGGGTGAGCATTGCCAGGGGGTGAGCATTGTCACAGAGAGAGCATTGTCAGAGAGAGAGCATTGTCAGAGAGAGAGCATTGTCAGGGGGTGTGCATTGGCAGGGAGTGAGCATTGTCAGGGAGTGAGCATTGTTAGGTAGTGAGAATTGTCAGGGGGTGAGTATTGTCAGGGGATGAGCATTGTCAGCGAGTGAGTATTGTCAGGGACTGAGCATTGTCAGGGAGTGAGCATTGTCAGGGGGTGAGTATTGTCAGGGGGTGAGTATTGTCAGGGGGTGAGCATTGTCAGTGGGTGAGCATTGTCAGGGAGAGAGCATTGTCAGGGAGAGAGCATTGTCAGGGGGTGAGTATTGTCAGGGGGTGAGCATTGTCAGGGAGTGAGTATTGTCAGGGAGTGAGCATTGTAAGGGGGTGAGCATTGTGAGGGAGTGAGCATTGTCGGGGGTGAGCATTGTCAGAGAGGGAGCATTGCCAGGGAGTGAGCATTGTCAGGGGGTGAGTATTGTCAGGGGGTGTGTACTGTCAGGGATTGAGCATTGTCAGCAGGGTGAGTTTTGACAGAGGGTGAGCATTGTCAGGGAGAGAGTATTGTCAGGGGGTGAGCATTGTCAGGGGGTGAGTATTGGCAGGGAGGGAGCATTGGCAGGGAGTGAGCATTGGCAGGGAGGGAGCATTGGCAGGGAGGGAGCATTGGCAGGGAGTGAGCATAGTAATGGAGTGAGTATTGTCAGGGGGTGAGCATTATAAGGGAGTGAGTATTGGCAGGGGGCGAGCATTGTCAGGGAGTGAGTATTGTCAGGGATGAGCATTGTCAGGGAGTGAGTATTGTCAGGGGGTGAGGATTGGCAGGGAGTGAGCATTGTCAGGAGGTGAGCATTGTCAGGGAGTGAGCATTGTCAGGGGGGGAGTATTGTCAGGGGGTGAGTATTGTCAGTAGGTGAGTATTGTCAGGGAGTGAGTATTGTCAGGGAGTGAGTATTGTCAGGGGGTGAGTACTGTCAGGGGGTGAGTACTGTCAGGGGGTGAGTATTGTCAGAGGTTGAGCATTGTCAGGGAGTGAGCATTGTCAGTGGGTGAGCATTGTCAGGGGGTGAGCATTGTCAGGGGGTGAGCATATTGTCAGGGGTTGAGCATTGTCAGGGAGTGAGCATTGTCAGTGGGTGAGCATTGTCAGGGGGTGAGTATTGTCAGGGGGTGAGCATTGTCAGGGGGTGAGCATTGTCAGGGGGTGAGCATTGTCAGGGGGTGAGCATTGTCAGGGTGTGAGTATTGTCAGGGGGTGAGTATTATCTGGGTTGGGAGCATTGTCAGGGAGTGAGTATTGTCAGGGAGTGAGTATTGTCAGGGGGTGAGTGTTGGCAGGGGGTGAGTGTTGGCAGGGAGTGAATATTTCCAGGGACTGAGCATCGTCAGGGAGTGAGCGTTGTCAGGGAGTGAGCGTTGTCAGGGGTGAGTGTTGGCAGGGAGTGAATATTTCCAGTGACTGAGCATCGTCAGGAGTGAGCATTGTCAGGGGGTGAGCGTTGTCAGGGAGTGAGCGTTGTCAGGGGGTGAGCATTGTCAGGGAGTGAGCATTGCCAGGGGGTGAGCATTGCCAGGGGGTGAGCATTGTCAGAGGGTGAGCATTGTCAGAGAGAGAGCATTGTCACAGAGAGAGCATTGTCAGAGAGAGAGCATTGTCAGAGAGAGAGCATTGTCAGAGAGAGAGCATTGTCAGAGAGAGAGCATTGTCAGAGAGAGAGCATTGTCAGGGGATGAGCATTGTCAGCGAGTAAGTATTGTTAGGGAGTGAGCATTGTCAGGGAGTGAGCATTGTCAGGGGGTGAGTATTGTCAGGGGGTGAGTATTGTCAGGGGGTGAGTATTGTCAGGGGGTGAGTATTGTCAGGGGTTGAGCATTGTCAGGGAGTGAGCATTGTCAGTGGGTGAGCATTGTCAGGGGGTGAGTATTGTCAGGGGGTGAGCATTGTCAGGGGGTGAGCATTGTCAGGGTGTGAGTATTGTCAGGGGGTGAGTATTGTCAGGGGGGGAGCATTGTCAGGGAGTGAGTATTGTCAGGGAGTGAGTATTGTCAGGGGGTGAGTATTGTCAGGGAGTGAGCATTGTCAGGGGGTGAGCATTGTCAGGGATGAGCATTGTCAGGGAGTGAGTATTGTCAGGGGGTGAGCATTGTCAGGGAGTGAGTATTGGAAGGGAGGGAGCATTGGCAGGGAGTGAGCATTGGCAGGGAGGGAGCATTGGCAGGGAGTGAGCATAGTAATGGAGTGAGTATTGTCAGGGGGTGAGCATTATAAGGGAGTGAGTATTGGCAGGGGGCGAGCATTGTCAGGGAGTGAGTATTGTCAGGGATGAACATTGTCAGGGAGTGAGTATTGTCAGGCGGTGAGGATTGTCAGGGAGTGAGTATTGGCAGTGAGTGAGCATTGTCAGGGGGTGAGCATTGTCAGGGGGTGAGCATTGTCAGGGGGTGAGCATTGTCAGGGGGTGAGCATTGTCAGGGGGTGAGTATTGTCAGGGGGTGAGTATTGTCAGGGGGGGAGCATTGTCAGGGAGTGAGTATTGTCAGGGAGTGAGTATTGTCAGGGCGTGAGTATTGTCAGGGAGTGAGCATTGTCAGCGGGGTGAGCATTGTCAAGGGTTGAGCATTGTTAGGGTGTGAGCATTGTCAGGGACTGAGCATTGTCAGGGGGTGAGCATTGTCAGGGGGTGAGCATTGTCAGGGGGTGAGCATTGTCAGGGGGTGAGCATTGTCAGGGGGTGAGCATTGTCAGGGGGTGAGCATTGTCAGGGAGTGAGCATTGTAAGCGGGTGAGCATTGTCAGGGGGTGAGTATTGTCAGGGGGTGAGTATTGTCAGGGGGTGAGTATTGTCAGGGGGTGAGTATTGTCAGGGGGTGAGTATTGTCAGGGGTTGAGCATTGTCAGGGAGTGAGCATTGTCAGTGGGTGAGCATTGTCAGGGGGTGAGTATTGTCAGGGGGTGAGCATTGTCAGGGGGTGAGCATTGTCAGGGTGTGAGTATTGTCAGGGGGTGAGTATTATCTGGGTGGGGAGCATTGTCAGGGAGTGAGTATTGTCAGGGAGTGAGTATTGTCAGGGGGTGAGTGTTGGCAGGGAGTGAATATTTCCAGGGACAGAGCATCGTCAGGGAGTGAACGTTGTCAGGGAGTGAGCGTTGTCAGGGGGTGAGTGTTGGCAGGGAGTGAATATTTCCAGTGACTGAGCATCGTCAGGGAGTGAGCATTGTCAGGGGGTGAGCATTGTCAGGGAGTGAGCGTTGTCAGGGGGTGAGCATTGTCAGGGGGTGAGCATTGTCAGGGAGTGAGCATTGCCAGGGTGTCAGCATTGCCAGGGGGTGAGCATTGCCAGGGGGTGAGCATTGTCAGAGGGTGAGCATTGTCAGAGAGAGAGCATTGTCAGAGAGAGAGCATTGTCAGAGAGAGAGCATTGTCAGGGGGTGAGCATTGGCAGGGAGTGAGCATTGTCAGGGAGTGAGCATTGTTAGGTAGTGAGAATTGTCAGGGGGTGAGTATTGTCAGGGGATGAGCATTGTCAGCGAGTGAGTATTGTCAGGGAGTGAGCATTGTCAGGGAGTGAGCATTGTCAGGGGGTGAGTATTGTCAGGGGGTGAGTATTGTCAGGGGGTGAGCATTGTCAGTGGGTGAGCATTGTCAGGGAGTGAGCATTGTCAAGGGGGTGAGTATTGTCAGGGGGTGAGCATTGTCAGGGAGTGAGTATTGTTAGGGAGTGAGCATTGTAAGGGGGTGAGCATTGTGAGGGAGTGAGCATTGTCGGGGGTGAGCATTGTCAGAGAGGGAGCATTGCCAGGGAGTGAGCATTGTCAGGCGGTGAGTATTGTCAGGGGGTGTGTACTGTCAGGGAGTGAGCATTGTCAGCAGGGTGAGTTTTGACAGAGGGTGAGCATTGTCAGGGAGAGAGTATTGTCAGGGGGTGAGCATTGTCAGGGGGTGAGTATTGGCAGGGAGGGAGCATTGGCAGGGAGTGAGCATTGGCAGGGAGGGAGCATTGGCAGGGAGGGAGCATTGGCAGGGAGTGAGCATAGTAATGGAGTGAGTATTGTCAGGGGGTGAGCATTATAAGGGAGTGAGTATTGGCAGGGGGCGAGCATTGTCAGGGAGTGAGTATTGTCAGGGATGAGCATTGTCAGGGAGTGAGTATTGTCAGGGGGTGAGGATTGTCAGGGAGTGAGTATTGGCAGTGAGTGAGCATTGTCAGGGAGTGAGTATTGTCAGGGAGTGAGCATTGTCAGGAGGTGAGCATTGTCAGGGAGTGAGCATTGTCAGGGGGTGAGTATTGTCAGGGGGGGAGTATTGTCAGGGGGTGAGTATTGTCAGGAGGTGAGTATTGTCAGGGAGTGAGTATTGTCAGGGAGTGAGTATTGTCAGGGGGTGAGTACTGTCAGGGGGTGAGTACTGTCAGGGGGTGAGTATTGTCAGAGGTTGAGCATTGTCAGGGAGTGAGCATTGTCAGTGGGTGAGCATTGTCAGGGGGTGAGCATTGTCAGGGGGTGAGCATTGTCAGGGGGTGAGCATTGTCAGGGGGTGAGCATTGTCAGGGGGTGAGTATTGTCAGGGGGTGAGTATTGTCAGGGGGTGAGTATTGTCAGGGGGGGAGCATTGTCAGGGAGTGAGTATTGTCAGGGAGTGAGTATTGTCAGGGCGTGAGTATTGTCAGGGAGTGAGCATTGTCAGGGAGTGAGCATTGTCAGCGGGGTGAGCATTGTCAAGGGTTGAGCATTGTCAGGGGGTGAGCATTGTCAGGGGGTGAGCATTGTCAGGGGGTGAGCATTGTCAGGGGGTGAGCATTGTCAGGGGGTGAGCATTGTCAGGGGGTGAGCATTGTCAGGGGGTGAGCATTGTCAGGGGGTGAGCATTGTCAGGGGGTGAGCATTGTCAGGGGGTGAGCATTGTCAGGGGGTGAGCATTGTCAGGGAGTGAGCATTGTCAGGGAGTGAGCATTGTCAGGGGGTGAGTATTGTCAGGGGGTGAGTATTGTCAGGGGGTGAGCATTGTCAGGGGGTGAGCATTGTCAGGGGGTGAGCATTGTCAGGGGGTGAGCATTGTCAGGGTGTGAGTATTGTCAGGGGGTGAGTATTATCTGGGTTGGGAGCATTGTCAGGGAGTGAGTATTGTCAGGGAGTGAGTATTGTCAGGGGGTGAGTGTTGGCAGGGGGTGAGTGTTGGCAGGGAGTGAATATTTCTAGTGACTGAGCATCGTCAGGAGTGAGCATTGTCAGGGGGTGAGCATTGTCAGGGAGTGAGCGTTGTCAGGGGGTGAGCATTGTCAGGGAGTGAGCATTGCCAGGGGGTGAGCATTGCCAGGGGGTGAGCATTGTCAGAGAGAGAGCATTGTCAGAGAGAGAGCATTGTCAGAGAGAGAGCATTGTCAGAGAGAGAGCATTGTCAGAGAGAGAGCATTGTCAGAGAGAGAGCATTGTCAGGGGATGAGCATTGTCAGCGAGTAAGTATTGTTAGGGAGTGAGCATTGTCAGGGAGTGAGCATTGTCAGGGGGTGAGTATTGTCAGGGGGTGAGCATTGTCAGTGGGTGAGCATTGTCAGGGAGTGAGCATTGTCAGGGGGTGAGTATTGTCAGGGGGTGAGCATTGTCAGGGAGTGAGTATTGTCAGGGAGTGAGCATTGTAAGGGGGTGAGCATTGTGAGGGAGTGAGCATTATCGGGGGTGAGCATTGTCAGGGAGGGAGCATTGCCAGGGAGTGAGCATTGTCAGGGGGTGAGTATTGTCAGGGGGTGTGTACTGTCAGGGAGTGAGCATTGTCAGCAGGGTGAGTTTTGACAGAGGGTGAGCATTGTCAGGGAGAGAGTATTGTCAGGGGGTGAGCATTGTCAGGGGGTGAGCATTGACAGGGAGTGAGCATTGACAGGGAGTGAGCATTGTCAGGAGGGTGAGTATTGTCAGGGGGTGAGTTTTGTCAGGGGGTGAGCATTGTCAGGGAGTGAGCATTGTCAGGCAGTGAGTATTGTCAGGTGGTGAGTATTGGCAGGGGGTGAGCATTGTCAGGGAGTGAGCATTGTCAGGGAGTGAGTAGTGGCCGGGGGTTAGTATTCGCAGGAGGGTGAGTCTTGACAGGGGGTGAGCATTGTCAGGGAGTGAGCATTGTCGGGGTTGAGCATTGTCAGGGAGTGAGCATTGTAAGGAGGGTGAGTTTTGACAGGGGGTGGGTACTGGCAGGGAGTGAATATTTCCAGGGACTGAGCAATGTCAGTGGGTGAGCATTAGCGGGGGGTGAGCATTGTCAGGGAGTGAGCATTGTCAGGAGGTAAATATTGTCAGGGAGTGAGCATTGTCAGGGAGTGAGCATTGTCAGGGTGTGAGTATTGTCAGGGAGTGAGTATTGTCAGGGAGAGAGCATTGTCAGGGAGTGAGTATTGGCAGGGGGTGAGCATTGTCAGGAGGTAAATATTGTCAGGGGGTTAGCATTGTCAGGGGGCGAGCATTGTCAGGGAGCGAGCATTGTCACGGAGCGAGCATTGTCAGGGGGTGAGTATTGTCAGGGTTTTGTATTGTCAGGGGGTGAGCATTGTCAGGGGGTGAGTATTGTCAGGGAGTGAGCATTGTCAGGGAGTGAGCATTGTCAAGGAATGAGTATTGGCAGGGAGTGAATATTTCCTTGGACTGAGCATTGTCATTGGGTGAGCATTGTCGGGGTGTGAGCATTGTCAGGGAGTGAGTATTGTCAGGGAGTGAGTATTGTCAGGGAGTGAGTATTGTCAGGGGGTGAGTATTGGCAGGGGGTGAGTATTGGCAGGGAGTGAGTATTGTCAGGGAGTGAGCATTGTCAGGGCGTGAGTATTGTCAGTGGGTGAGTATTGTCAGTGGGTGAGTATTGTCAGGGGGTGAGCATTGTCAGGGGGCGAGTATTGGCAGGGGGCGAGTATTGGCAGGGGGCGAGTATTGGCAGGGGGCGAGTATTGGCAGGGAGTGAATATTTCCAGGGACTGAACATTGTCAGTGGGTGAGCATTGTCGGGGGGTGAGTATTGTCAGGGAGTGAGTATTGTCAGGGGGTGAGCATTGTCAGGGAGTGAGTATTGTCAGGGAGTGAGCATTGTAAGGGGGTGAGCACTGTGAGGGAGTGAGCATTGTCGGGGGTGAGCATTGTCAGGGAGTGAGCATTGCCAGGGAGTGAGCATTGTCAGGGGGTGAGTATTGTCAGGGGGTGTGTACTGTCAGGGAGTGAGCATTGTCAGGAGGGTGAGTTTTGACAGGGAGTGAGCATTGTCAGGGAGAGAGTATTGTCAGGGGGTGAGCATTGTCAGGGGGTGAGCATTGTCAGGGGGCGTGCATTGTCAGGAGGGTGAGTATTGTCAGGGGCTGAGTTTTGTCAGGGGGTGAGCATTGTCAGGGAGTGAGCATTGTCAGGGAGTGAGCATTGTCAGGGAGTGAGCATTGTCAGGGAGTGAGTATTGTCAGGGGGTGAGTATTGGCAGGGGGTGAGCATTGTCAGGGAGTGAGCATTGTCAGGGAGTGAGTATTGGCTGGGGTTAGTATTCGCAGGAGGGTGAGTCTTGACAGGGGGTAAGCATTGTCAGGGAGTGAGTATTGTCAGGGGGTGAGTATTGGCAGGGGGTGAGCATTGTCAGGGGGTGAGCATTGTCAGGGAGTGAGCATTGTCAGGGAGTGAGTATTGGCCGGGGTTAGTATTCGCAGGAGGGTGAGTCTTGACAGGGGGTGAGCATTGTCAGTGGGAGAGCATTGGCGGGGGGTGAGTATTGTCAGGGAGTGAGAATTGTCAGGCAGTGAGCATTGTCAGGGAGTGAGCATTGTCAGGGAGTGAGCATTGTCAGGAGGTGAATATTGTCAGGGAGTGAGTATTGTCAGGGAGTGAGTATTGTCAGGGAGTGAGTATTGGCAGGGGTGAGCATTGTCAGGGCGTGAGTATTGTCAGTGGGTGAGTATTGTCAGTGGGTGAGTATTGTCAGGGGGTGAGTATTGTCAGGGGGTGAGCATTGTCAGGGGGCGAGTATTGGCAGGGGGCGAGTATTGGCAGGGAGTGAATATTTCCAGGGACTGAACATTGTCAGTGGGTGAGCATTGTCGGGGGGTGAGTATTGTCAGGGAGTGAGTATTGTCAGGGAGTGAGTATTGTCAGGGAGTGAGCATTGTAAGGGGGTGAGCACTGTGAGGGAGTGAGCATTGTCGGGGGTGAGCATTGTCAGGGAGTGAGCATTGCCAGGGAGTGAGCAATGTCAGGGGGCGAGTATTGTCAGGGGGTGTGTACTGTCAGGGAGTGAGCATTGTCAGGAGGGCGAGTTTTGACAGGGAGTGAGCATTGTCAGGGAGAGAGTATTGTCAGGGGGTGAGCATTGTCAGGGGGCGTGCATTGTCAGGAGGGTGAGTATTGTCAGGGGCTGAGTTTTGTCAGGCGGTGAGCATTGTCAGGGAGTGAGCATTGTCAGGGAGTGAGTATTGTCAGGGAGTGAGTATTGTCAGGGGGTGAGTATAGGCAGGGGGTGAGCATTGTCAGGGAGTGAGCATTGTCAGGGAGTGAGCATTGTCAGGGAGTGAGTATTGGCCGGGGGTTAGTATTCGCAGGAGGGTGAGTCATGACAGGGGGTGAGCATTGTCAGCGAGTGAGCATTGTCGGGGGTGAGCATTGTCAGGGAGTGAGCATTGTCAGGAGGGTGAGTTTTGACAGGGGGTGAGTACTGGCAGGGAGTGAATATTTCCAGGGACTGAGCATTGTCAGTGGGTGAGCATTGGCGGGGGGTGAGTATTGTCAGGGGGTGAGAATTGTCAGGCAGTGAGCATTGTCAGGGAGTGAGCATTGTCAGGAGGTGAATATTGTCAGGGAGTGAGCATTGTCAGGGAGTGAGCATTGTCAGGGAGTGAGCATTGTCAGGGAGTGAGCATTGTCAGGGAGTGAGTATTGTCAGGGGCTGAGTATTGTCAGGGGCTGAGTATTGTCAGGGAGTGAGCATTGTCAGGGGGTGAGTATTGGCAGGGGGTGAGCATTGTCAGAGGGTGAGTATTGTCAGGGGGTGAGTATTGTCAGTGGGTGAGTATTGTCAGGGGGTTAGCATTGTCAGGGAGCGAGCATTGTCAGGGAGTGAGCATTGTCAGGGGGTGAGTATTGTCAGAGAGTGAGCATTGTCAGGGAGTGAGCATTGTCAAGGAATGAGTATTGGCAGGGAGTGAATATTTCCTTGGACTGAGCATTGTCATTGGGTGAGCATTGTCGGGGGTGAGTATTGTCAGGGAGTGAGTATTATCAGGGAGTGAGTATTGTCAGGGGGTGAGCATTGTAAGGGGGTGAGCTTTGTCAGGGGGTGAGCACTGTGAGGGAGTGAGCATTGTCGGGGGTGAGCATTGTCAGGGAGTGAGCATTGCCAGGGAGTGAGCATTGTCAGGCGGTGAGTATTGTCAGGGGTTGAGTACTGTCAGGGAGTGAGCATTGTCAGGAGGGTGAGTTTTGACAGGGGGTGAGCATTGTCAGGGGTGTGTATTGTCAGGGGGTGAGCATTGTCAGAGGGTGAGTATTGTCAGGGAGTGAGCATTGTCAGGGAGTGAGCATTGTCAAGGAATGAGTATTGGCAGGGAGTGAATATTTCCTTGGACTGAGCATTGTCATTGGGTGAGCATTGTCGGGGTGTGAGCATTGTCGGGGTGTGAGTATTGTCAGGGAGTGAGTATTGTCAGGGAGTGAGTATTGTCAGGGAGTGAGTATTGTCAGGGAGTGAGTATTGTCAGGGAGTGAGTATTGTCAGGGAGTGAGTATTGGCAGGGAGTGAGCATTGTCAGGGTGTGAATATTGTCAGTGGGTGAGTATTGTCAGTGGGTGAGTATTGTCAGTGGGTGAGTATTGTCAGGGGGTGAGCATTGTCATGGGGCGAGTATTGGCAGGGAGCGAATATTTCCAGGGACTGAACATTGTCAGTGGGTGAGCATTGTCGGGGGGTGAGTATTGTCAGGGAGTGAGTATTGTCAGGGGGTGAGCATTGTCAGGGAGTGAGTATAGTCAGGGAGTGAGCATTGTAAGGGGGTCAGCACTGTGAGGGAGTGAGCATTGTCGGGGGTGAGCATTGTCAGGGAGTGAGCATTGCCAGGGAGTGAGCAGTGTCAGGGGGTGAGTATTGTCAAGGGGTGTGTACTGTCAGGGAGTGAGCATTGTCAGGAGGGTGAGTTTTGACAGGGTGTGAGCATTGTCAGGGAGAGAGTATTGTCAGGGGGTGAGCATTGTCAGGGGGCGTGCATTGTCAGGAGGGTGAGTATTGTCAGGGGCTGAGTTTTGTCAGTGGGTGAGCATTGTCAGGGAGTCAGCATTGTCAGGGAGTGAGCATTGTTTGGGAGTGAGTATTGTCAGGGGGTGAGTATTGGCAGGGGGTGAGCATTGTCAGGGAGTGAGCATTGTCAGGGAGTGAGTATTGGCCGGGGGTTAGTATTCGCAGGAGGGTGAGTCTTGACAGGGGGTGAGCATTGTCAGGGAGTGAGCATTGTCGGGGGTGAGCATTGTCAGGGAGTGAGCATTGTCAGGAGGGTGAGTTTTGACAGGGGGTGAGTACTGGCAGGGAGTGAATATTTCCAGGGACTGAGCATTGTCAGTGGGTGAGCATTGGCGAGGGGTGAGTATTGTCAGGGAGTGAGAATTGTGAGGCAGTGAGCATTGTCAGGGAGTGAGCATTGTCAGGAGGTGAGTATTGTGAGGGAGTGAGTATTGTGAGGGAGTGAGTATTGTCAGGGAGTGAGTATTGTCAGGGAGTGAGTATTGTCAGGGAGTGAGTATTGGCAGGGAGTGAGTATTGTCAGGGAGTGAGTATTGTCAGGGAGTGAGTATTGTCAGGGAGTGAGCATTGTCAGGGCGTGAATATTGTCAGTGGGTGAGTATTGTCAGTGGGTGAGTATTGTCAGTGGGTGAGTATTGTCAGGGAGTGAGTATTGTCAGGGAGTGAGTATTGTCAGGGAGTGAGTATTGTCAGGGAGTGAGTATTGTCAGGGAGTGAGTATTGTCAGGGAGTGAGTATTGTCAGGGAGTGAGTATTGGCAGGGGTGAGCATTGTCAGGGCGTGAGTATTGTCAGTGGGTGAATATTATCAGGGAGTGAGTATTGTCAGGGAGTGAGTAGTGTCGGGGGTGAGCATTGTCAGGGAGTGAGCATTGTCAGGGAGTGAGCATTGTCGGAGGTGAGCATTGTCAGGGGTGAGCATTCTCAGGGTGTAAGAAGTGTCAGGGGGTGAGCATTGTCAGGGAGTGAGTATTGTCAGGGAGTGAGTATTGGCAGGGGGTGAGCATTGCCAGGGGGTGAGCATTGTCAGGGGGTGAGTATTGTCAGTGGGTGAGTATTGTCAGTGGGTGAGTATTGTCAGGGGGTGAGCATTGTCAGTGGGCGAGGATTGGCAGGGAGTGAATATTTCCAAGGACTGAGCATTGTCAGTGGGTGAGCATTGTCGGGGGGTGAGTATTGTCAGGGAGTGAGTATTGTCAGGGGGTGAGCATTGTCAGGGAGTGAGTATTGTCAGGGAGTGAGCATTGTAAGGGGGTGAGCTTTGTCAGGGGGTGAGCACTGTGAGGGAGTGAGCATTGTCGGGGGTGAGCATTGTCAGGCAGTGAGCATTGCCAGGGAGTGAGCATTGTCAGGGGGTGAGTATTGTCAGGGGGTGAGTATTGTCAGGGGGTGAGTATTGTCAGAGGGTGTGTACTGTCAGGGAGTGAGCATTGTCAGGAGGGTGAGTTTTGACAGGGGGTGAGCATTGTCAGGGAGAGAGTATTGTCAGGGGATGAGCATTGTCAGGCGGCGAGCATTGACAGGGAGTGAGCATTGTCAGGAGGGTGAGTATTGGCAGGGGGTGAGTTTTGTCAGGGGGTGAGCATTGTCAGGGAGTGAGCATTGTCAGGGAGTGAATATTGGCCAGGGGTTAGTATTCGCAGGAGGGTGAGTCTTGACAGTGGGTGAGCATTGTCAGGGAGTGAGCATTGTCGGGGGTGAGCATTGTCAGGGAGTGAGCATTGTCATGAGGGTGAGTTTTGACAGGGGTGAGTACTGGCAGGGAGTGAAAATTTCCAGGGACTGAGCATTGTCAGTGGGTGAGCATTGGCGGGGGGTGAGTATTGTCAAGGAATGAGAATTGTCAGGCAGTGAGCATTGTCAGGGAGTGAGCATTGTCACGAGGTGAATATTGTCAGGGAGTGAGCATTGTCAGGGAGTGAGCATTGTCAGGGAGTGAGCATTGTCAGGGAGTGAGTATTGTCAGGGAGTGAGTATTGTCAGGGGGTGAGCATTGTCAGTGGGTGAGTATTGTCAGGGGGTTAGCATTGTCAGGGGGTTAGCATTGTCAGGGGGCAAGCATTGTCAGGGAGCGAGCATTGTCAGGGTGTGAGTATTGTCAGGGAGTGAGCATTGTCAGGGAGTGAGCATTGTCAAGGAATGAGTATTGGCAGGGAGTGAATATTTCCTTGGACTGAGCATTGTCATTGGGTGAGCATTGTCGGGGGGTGAGTATTGTCAGGGAGTGAGAATTGTCAGGCAGTGAGCATTGTCAGGGAGTGAGCATTGTCAGGGAGTGAGCATTGTCAGGGAGTGAGCATTGTCAGGAGGTGAATATTGTCAGGGAGTGAGAATTGTCAGGGAGTGAGCATTGTCAGGGAGTGAGCATTGTCAGGGAGTGAGTATTGTCAGGGGGTGAGCATTGTCAGGGAGTGAGTATTGTCAGGGAGTGAGTATTGTCAGGGAGTGAGCATTGTCGGGGGTGAGCATTGTCAGGGAGTGAGCATTGTCAGGAGGGTGAGTTTTGACAGGGGGTGAGTACTGGCAGGGAGTGAATATTTCCAGGGACTGAGCATTGTCAGTGGGTGAGCATTGGCGGGGGGTGAGTATTGTCAGGGGGTGAGAATTGTCAGGCAGTGAGCATTGTCAGGGAGTGAGCATTGTCAGGGAGTGAGCATTGTCAGGAGGTGAATATTGTCAGGGAGTGAGCATTGTCAGGGAGTGAGCATTGTCAGGGAGTGAGCATTGTCAGGGAGTGAGCATTGTCAGGGAGTGAGTATTGTCAGGGGGTGAGTATTGTCAGGGAGTGAGCATTGTCAGGGAGTGAGTATTGGCAGGGGGTGAGCATTGGCAGGGGGTGAGCATTGGCAGGGGGTGAGTATTGTCAGTGGGTGAGTATTGTCAGGGGGTTAGCATTGTCAGGGGGCGAGCATTGTCAGGGAGCGAGATTTGTCAGGGGGTGAGTATTGTCAGGGGTGTGTATTGTCAGGGGGTGAGTATTGTCAGGGAGTGAGCATTGTCAGGGGGTGAGTATTGTCAGGGAGTGAGCATTGTCAGGGAGCGAGCATTGTCAAGGAATGAGTATTGGCAGGGAGTGAATATTTCCTTGGACTGAGCATTGGCATTGGGTGAGCATTGTCGGGGGTGAGTATTGTCAGGGAGTGAGTATTGTCAGGGAGTGAGTATTGTCAGGGAGTGAGTATTGTCAGGGGGTGAGTATTGTCAGGGGGTGAGCATTATCAGGGAGTGAGTATTGTCAGGGGGTCAGCATTGTAAGGGGGTGAGCTTTGTCAGGGGGTGAGCACTGTGAGGGAGTGAGCATTGTCAGGGAGTGAGCATTGCCAGGGAGTGAGCATTGCCAGGGAGTGAGCATTGTCAGGCGGTGAGTATTGTCAGGGGTTGAGTACTGTCAGGGAGTGAGCATTGTCAGGAGGGTGAGTTTTGACAGGGGGTGAGCATTGTCAGGGAGTGAGCATTGTCAGGGGGTGAGCATTGTCAGGGAGAGAGTCTTGTCAGGGGGTGAGCATTGTCAGGGGGTGATCATTGACAGGGAGTGAGCATTGTCAGGAGGGTGAGTTTTGACAGGGGGTGAGGATTGTCAGGCACTGAGCAGTGTCAGGGAGTGGGCATTGTCGGGGGTGAGCATTGTCAGGGGCTGAGCATTGTTAGGCGGTGAGTATTGTCAAAAGGTGAGTTATGGCAGGGGGTGAGCATTCTAAGGAGTGAGCATTGTCAGGGAGCGAGCATTGTCGGGGGTGAGCATTGTCAGGGAGTGAGCATTATCAGGAGGGTGAGTTTTGACAGGGGGTGAGTATTGACAGGGAGTGAATATTTCCAGGGACTGAGCATTGTCAGTGGGTGAGCATTGGAAGGGGGTGAGTATTGTCAGGGAGTGAGAATTGTCAGGCAGTGAGCATTGTCAGTGGGTGAGTATTGTCAGGGGGTGGGCACTGTCAGGGGGTGAGCATTGTCAGGAGGGTGAGTTTTGACAGGGTGTGAGCATTGTCATGGACTGAACATTGTGAGGGGGTGAGCATTGTCAGGGAGTGAGTATTATCAGGGGTTGAGCATTGTCTGGGAGTGAGCATTGTCAGGAGGGTGAGTTTTGACAGGGGGTGAGGATTGTCAGGGATTGAGCATTGTCAGGGAGTGAGCATTGTCAGGGAGTGAGCATTGTCGGGGGTCAGCATTGTCAGGGAGTGAGCATTGTCAGGGACTGAGCATTGTCAGGCAGTGATTATTGGCAGGGAGTGAATATTTCCAGCGACAGATCATTGTCAGGGAGTGAGTATTGTCAGGCCGTGAGCATTGGCCTGGAGTGAGCATTGTCAGGGAGTGAGTATTGGCAGGGAGTGAATATTATCAGGGCGTGAGTATTGTCAGGGAGTGAGTATTGTCGGGGGTGAGCATTGTCAGGGAGTGAGCATTGTCAGGGAGTGAACATTGTCGGAGGTGAGCATTGTCAGGGGTGAGCATTCTCAGGGAGTAAGAAGTGTCAGGGGGTGAGCATTGTCAGGGAGTGAGTATTGTCAGGGAGTGAGTATTGGCAGGGGGTGAGCATTGGCAGGGGGTGAGCATTGTCAGGGGGTGAGTATTGTCAGTGGGTGAGTATTGTCAGTGGGTTAGTATTGTCAGTGGGTGAGTATTGTCAGTGGGCGAGTATTGTCAGGGAGTGAGTATTGCCAGGGAGTGAGCATTGTCAGGGAGTGAGCATTGTCAGGGGGTGAGTATTGTCAGGGGGTGAGTATTGTCAGGGGGTGAGTATTGTCAGGGGGTGAGTATTGTCAGGGGGTGAGTATTGTCAGGGGGTGAGTATTGTCAGGGGGTGTGTACTGTCAGGGAGTGAGCATTGTCAGGAGGGTGAGTTTTGACAGGGGGTGAGCGTTGTCAGGGAGAGAGTATCGTCAGGGGGTGAGCATTGTCAGGCGGCGAGCATTGACAGGGAGTGAGCATTGTCAGGAGGGTGAGTATTGTCAGGGGGTGAGTATTGTCAGGGGGTGAGCATTGTCAGGGAGTTAGCATTGTCAGGGAGTGAGCATTGTCAGGGAGTGAGCATTGGCAGGAGGTGAATATTGTCAGGGAGTGAGCATTGTCAGGGAGTGAGCATTGTTCGGGAGTGAGTATTGTCAGGGGGTGAGTATTGTCAGGGAGTGAGCATTGTCAGGGAGTGAGTATTGGCAGGGGGTGAGCATTGTCAGGGGGTGAGTATTGTCAGTGGGTGAGTATTGTCAGGGAGTGAGCATTGTCAGGGAGTGAGCATTGTCAAGGAATGAGTATTGGCAGGGAGTGAATATTTCCTTGGACTGAGCATTGTCATTGGGTGAGTATTGTCAGGGAGTGAGTATTGTCAGGGGGTGAGTATTGTCAGGGGGTGAGTATTGTCAGGGGGTGAGCATTGTCAGGGGGTGAGCATTGTCAGGGGGTGAGCATTGTCAGGGGGTGAGCATTGTCAGGGGGTGAGCATTGTCAGGGAGTGAGTATTGTCAGGGGGTGAGCATTGTAAGGGGGTGAGCTTTGTCAGGGGGTGAGCTTTGTCAGGGGGTGAGCACTGTGAGGGAGCGAGCATTGTCGGGGGTGAGCATTGTCAGGGGGTGAGCATTGTCAGGGGGTGATCATTGACAGGGAGTGAGCATTGTCAGGAGGGTGAGTTTTGACAGGGGGTGAGGATTGTCAGGGACTGAGCAGTGTCAGGGAGTGGGCATTGTCGGGGGTGAGCATTGTCAGGGGCTGAGCATTGTCAGGCGATGAGTATTGTCAAAAGGTGAGTATTGGCAGGGGGTGAGCATTCTAAGGAGTGAGCATTGTCAGGGAGCGAGCATTGTCGGGGGTGAGCATTGTCAGGGAGTGAGCATTATCAGGAGGGTGAGTTTTGACAGGGGGTGAGTATTGGCAGGGAGTGAATATTTCCAGGGACTGTGCATTGTCAGTTGGTGAGCATTGGCAGGGGGTGAGTATTATCAGGGAATGAGAATTGTCAGGCAGTGAGCATTGTCAGTGGGTGAGTATTGTCAGGGTGTGGGCACTGTCAGGGGGTGAGCATTGTCAGGAGGGTGAGTATTGACAGGGTGTGAGCATTGTCATGGAGTGAACATTGTGAGGGGGTGAGCATTGGCAGTGAGTGAGTATTGGCAGGGGTTGAGCATTGTCTGGGAGTGAGCATTGTCAGGAGGGTGAGTTTTGACAGGGGGTGAGGATTGTCAGGGATTGAGCATTGTCAGGGAGTGAGCATTGTCAGGGAGTGAGCATTGTCAGGGAGTGAGCATTGTCAGGGAGTGAGCATTTTCAGGGAGTGAGCATTGTCAGGGACTGAGCATTGTCAGGCAGTGATTATTGGCAGGGAGTGAATATTTCCAGCGACAGATCATTGTCAGGGAGTGAGTATTGTCAGGCCGTGAGCATTGGCCTGGAGTGAGCATTGTCAGGGAGTGAGTATTGGCAGGGAGTGAATATTATCAGGGAGTGAGTATTGTCAGGGAGTGAGTAGTGTCGGGGGTGAGCATTGTCAGGGAGTGAGCATTGTCAGGGAGTGAGCATTGTCGGAGGTGAGCATTGTCAGGGGTGAGCATTCTCAGGGTGTAAGGAGTGTCAGGGGGTGAGCATTGTCAGGGAGTGAGTATTGTCAGGGAGTGAGTATTGGCAGGGGGTGAGCATTGCCAGGGGGTGAGCATTGTCAGGGGGTGAGTATTGTCAGTGGGTGAGTATTGTCAGTGGGTGAGTATTGTCAGGGGGTGAGCATTGTCAGTGGGCGAGTATTGGCAGGGAGTGAATATTTCCAGGGACTGAGCATTGTCAGTGGGTGAGCATTGTCGGGGGGTGAGTATTGTCAGGGAGTGAGTATTGTCAGGGGGTGAGCATTGTCAGGGAGTGAGTATTGTCAGGGAGTGAGCATTGTAAGGGGGTGAGCTTTGTCAGGGGGTGAGCACTGTGAGGGAGTGAGCATTGTCGGGGGTGAGCATTGTCAGGGAGTGAGCATTGCCAGGGAGTGAGCATTGTCAGGGGGTGAGTATTGTCAGGGGGTGAGTATTGTCAGGGGGTGAGTATTGTCAGGGGGTGAGTATTGTCAGGGGGTGTGTACTGTCAGGGGGTGTGTACTGTCAGGGAGTGAGCATTGTCAGGAGGGTGAGTTTTGACAGGGGGTGAGCATTGTCAGGGAGAGAGTATTGTCAGGGGATGAGCATTGTCAGGCGGCGAGCATTGACAGGGAGTGAGCATTGTCAGGAGGGTGAGTATTGGCAGGGGGTGAGTTTTGTCAGGGGGTGAGCATTGTCAGGGAGTGAGCATTGTCAGGGAGTGAATATTGGCCAGGGGTTAGTATTCGCAGGAGGGTGAGTCTTGACAGTGGGTGAGCATTGTCAGGGAGTGAGCATTGTCGGGGGTGAGCATTGTCAGGGAGTGAGCATTGTCATGAGGGTGAGTTTTGACAGGGGTGAGTACTGGCAGGGAGTGAAAATTTCCAGGGACTGAGCATTGTCAGTGGGTGAGCATTGGCGGGGGGTGAGTATTGTCAAGGAATGAGAATTGTCAGGCAGTGAGCATTGTCAGGGAGTGAGCATTGTCACGAGGTGAATATTGTCAGGGAGTGAGCATTGTCAGGGAGTGAGCATTGTCAGGGAGTGAGCATTGTCAGGGAGTGAGTATTGTCAGGGAGTGAGTATTGTCAGGGGGTGAGCATTGTCAGTGGGTGAGTATTGTCAGGGGGTTAGCATTGTCAGGGGGTTAGCATTGTCAGGGGGCAAGCATTGTCAGGGAGCGAGCATTGTCAGGGTGTGAGTATTGTCAGGGAGTGAGCATTGTCAGGGAGTGAGCATTGTCAAGGAATGAGTATTGGCAGGGAGTGAATATTTCCTTGGACTGAGCATTGTCATTGGGTGAGCATTGTCGGGGGGTGAGTATTGTCAGGGAGTGAGAATTGTCAGGCAGTGAGCATTGTCAGGGAGTGAGCATTGTCAGGGAGTGAGCATTGTCAGGGAGTGAGCATTGTCAGGAGGTGAATATTGTCAGGGAGTGAGAATTGTCAGGGAGTGAGCATTGTCAGGGAGTGAGCATTGTCAGGGAGTGAGTATTGTCAGGGGGTGAGCATTGTCAGGGAGTGAGTATTGTCAGGGAGTGAGTATTGTCAGGGGGTGAGTATTGTAAGGGGGTGAGCATTGTAAGGAGGTGAGCATTGTCAGGGAGTGAGCATTGTCAGGCAGTGAGCATTGTCAGGGAGCGAGCATTGTCAGGAGGTGAATATTGTCAGGAGGTGAATATTGTCAGGCAGTGAGCATTGTCAGGGAGTGAGCATTGTCAGGGAGTGAGTATTGTCAGGGGGTGAGCATTGTCTGTGGGTGAGTATTGTCAGGGGATTAGCATTGTCAGGGGGCGAGCATTGTCAGGGAGCGAGCATTGTCAGGGGGTGAGTATTGTCAGGGAGTGAGCATTGTCAGGGAGTGAGGATTGTCAGGGAGTGAGGATTGTCAGGGAGTGAGCATTGTCAAGGAATGAGTATTGGCAGGGAGTGAATATTTCCTTGGACTGAGCATTGTCATTGGGTGAGCATTGTCGGGGGGTGAGCATTGCCAGGGAGTGAGCATTGCCAGGGAGTGAGCATTGTCAGGGGGTGAGTATTGTCAGCGGGTGTGTACTGTCAGGGAGTGAGCATTGTCAGGAGGGTGAGTTTTGACAGGGGGTGAGCATTGTCAGGGAGAGAGTATTGTCAGGGGGTGAGCATTGTCAGTGGGTGAGCATTGTCAGGGGGTGAGTATTGTCAGGGGGTGAGTATTGTCAGGGGTTGAGCATTGTCAGGGAGTGAGCATTGTCAGGGAGTGAGCATTGTCAGTGGGTGAGCATTGTCAGGGGGTGAGTATTGTCAGGGGGTGAGCATTGTCAGGGGGTGAGCATTGTCAGGGGGTGAGCATTGTCAGGGTGTGAGTATTGTCAGGGGGTGAGTATTATCTGGGTGGGGAGCATTGTCAGGGAGTGAGTATTGTCAGGGAGTGAGTATTGTCAGGGAGTGAGTATTGTCAGGGGGTGAGTGTTGGCAGGGAGTGAATATTTCCAGGGACAGAGCATCGTCAGGGAGTGAGCGTTGTCAGGGAGTGAGCGTTGTCAGGGGGTGAGTGTTGGCAGGGAGTGAATATTTCCAGTGACTGAGCATCGTCAGGGAGTGAGCATTGTCAGGGGGTGAGCATTGTCAGGGAGTGAGCGTTGTCAGGGGGTGAGCATTGTCAGGGGGTGAGCATTGCCAGGGAGTGAGCATTGCCAGGGAGTGAGCATTGCCAGGGGGTGAGCATTGCCAGGGGGTGAGCATTGTCAGAGGGTGAGCATTGTCAGAGAGAGAGCATTGTCAGAGAGAGAGCATTGTCAGAGAGAGAGCATTGTCAGAGAGAGAGTATTGTCAGAGAGAGAGCATTGTCAGAGAGAGAGCATTGTCAGGGGGTGAGCATTGGCAGGGAGTGAGCATTGTCAGGGAGTGAGCATTGTTAGGTAGTGAGAATTGTCAGGGGGTGAGTATTGTCAGGGGATGAGCATTGTCAGCGAGTGAGTATTGTCAGGGAGTGAGCATTGTCAGGGAGTGAGCATTGTCAGGGGGTGAGTATTGTCAGGGGGTGAGCATTGTCAGTGGGTGAGCATTGTCAGGGAGTGAGCATTGTCAGGGAGTGAGCATTGTCAGGGGGTGAGTATTGTCAGGGGGTGAGCATTGTCAGGGAGTGAGTATTGTCAGGGAGTGAGCATTGTAAGGGGGTGAGCATTGTGAGGGAGTGAGCATTGTCGGGGGTGAGCATTGTCAGAGAGGGAGCATTGCCAGGGAGTGAGCATTGTCAGGGGGTGAGTATTGTCAGGGGGTGTGTACTGTCAGGGAGTGAGCATTGTCAGCAGGGTGAGTTTTGACAGAGGGTGAGCATTGTCAGGGAGAGAGTATTGTCAGGGGGTGAGCATTGTCAGGGGGTGAGTATTTTATCAGGGAGGGAGCATTGGCAGGGAGGGAGCATTGGCAGGGAGTGAGCATAGTAATGGAGTGAGTATTGTCAGGGGGTGAGCATTATAAGGGAGTGAGTATTGGCAGGGGGCGAGCATTGTCAGGGAGTGAGTATTGTCAGGGATGAGCATTGTCAGGGAGTGAGTATTGTCAGGGGGTGAGGATTGTCAGGGAGTGAGTATTGGCAGTGAGTGAGCATTGTCAGGGAGTGAGTATTGTCAGGGGGTGAGCATTGTCAGGGAGTGAGCATTGTCAGGAGGTGAGCATTGTCAGGGAGTGAGCATTGTCAGGGGGTGAGTATTGTCAGGGGGGGAGTATTGTCAGGGGGTGAGTATTGTCAGGAGGTGAGTATTGTCAGGGAGTGAGTATTGGCAGGGGGTGAGTACTGTCAGGGGGTGAGTATTGTCAGAGGTTGAGCATTGTCAGGGAGTGGGCATTGTCAGTGGGTGAGCATTGTCAGGGGGTGAGCATTGTCAGGGGGTGAGCATTGTCAGGGGGTGAGCATTGTCAGGGGGTGAGTATTGTCAGGGGGTGAGTATTGTCAGGGGGTGAGTATTGTCAGGGGGGGAGCATTGTCAGGGAGTGAGTATTGTCAGGGAGTGAGTATTGTCAGGGCGTGAGTATTGTCAGGGAGTGAGCATTGTCAGCGGGGTGAGCATTGTCAAGGGTTGAGCATTGTCAGGGTGTGAGCATTGTCAGGGACTGAGCATTGTCAGGGGGTGAGCATTGTCAGGGGGTGAGCATTGTCAGGGGGTGAGCATTGTCAGGGGGTGAGCATTGTCAGGGGGTGAGCATTGTCAGGGGGTGAGCATTGTCAGGGGGTGAGCATTGTCAGGGGGTGAGCATTGTCAGGGGGTGAGCATTGTCAGGGGGTGAGCATTGTCAGGGGGTGAGCATTGTCAGGGGGAGAGCATTGTCAGGGAGTGAGCATTGTCAGGGGGTGAGTATTGTCAGGGGGTGAGTATTGTCAGGGGGTGAGTATTGTCAGGGGGTGAGTATTGTCAGGGGTTGAGCATTGTCAGGGAGTGAGCTTTGTCAGTGGGTGAGCATTGTCAGGGGGTGAGTATTGTCAGGGGGTGAGCATTGTCAGGGGGTGAGCATTGTCAGGGGGTGAGCATTGTCAGGGTGTGAGTATTGTCAGGGGGTGAGTATTATCTGGGTGGGGAGCATTGTCAGGGAGTGAGTATTGTCAGGGAGTGAGTATTGTCAGGGGGTGAGTGTTGGCAGGGAGTGAATATTTCCAGGGACAGAGCATCGTCAGGGAGTGAGCGTTGTCAGGGAGTGAGCGTTGTCAGGGGGTGAGTGTTGGCAGGGAGTGAATATTTCCAGTGACTGAGCATCGTCAGGGAGTGAGCATTGTCAGGGGGTGAGCATTGTCAGGGAGTGAGCGTTGTCAGGGGGTGAGCATTGTCAGGGGGTGAGCATTGCCAGGGAGTGAGCATTGCCAGGGAGTGAGCATTGCCAGGGGGTGAGCATTGCCAGGGGGTGAGCATTGTCAGAGGGTGAGCATTGTCAGAGAGAGAGCATTGTCAGAGAGAGAGCATTGTCAGAGAGAGAGCATTGTCAGAGAGAGAGCATTGTCAGAGAGAGAGCATTGTCAGGGGGTGAGCATTGGCAGGGAGTGAGCATTGTCAGGGAGTGAGCATTGTTAGGTAGTGAGAATTGTCAGGGGGTGAGTATTGTCAGGGGATGAGCATTGTCAGCGAGTGAGTATTGTCAGGGAGTGAGCATTGTCAGGGAGTGAGCATTGTCAGGGGGTGAGTATTGACAGGGGGTGAGCATTGTCAGTGGGTGAGCATTGTCAGGGAGTGAGCATTGTCAGGGGGTGAGTATTGTCAGGGGGTGAGCATTGTCAGGGAGTGAGTATTGTCAGGGAGTGAGCATTGTAAGGGGGTGAGCATTGTGAGGGAGTGAGCATTGTCGGGGGTGAGCATTGTCAGAGAGGGAGCATTGCCAGGGAGTGAGCATTGTCAGGGGGTGAGTATTGTCAGGGGGTGTGTACTGTCAGGGAGTGAGCATTGTCAGCAGGGTGAGTTTTGACAGAGGGTGAGCATTGTCAGGGAGAGAGTATTGTCAGGGGGTGAGCATTGTCAGGGGGTGAGTATTGGCAGGGAGGGAGCATTGGCAGGGAGGGAGCATTGGCAGGGAGGGAGCATTGGCAGGGAGTGAGCATAGTAATGGAGTGAGTATTGTCAGGGGGTGAGCATTATAAGGGAGTGAGTATTGGCAGGGGGCGAGCATTGTCAGGGAGTGAGTATTGTCAGGGATGAGCATTGTCAGGGAGTGAGTATTGTCAGGGGGTGAGGATTGTCAGGGAGTGAGTATTGGCAGTGAGTGAGCATTGTCAGGGAGTGAGTATTGTCAGGGGGTGAGCATTGTCAGGGAGTGAGCATTGTCAGGAGGTGAGCATTGTCAGGGAGTGAGCATTGTCAGGGGGTGAGCATTGTCAGGGGGGGGAGTATTGTCAGGGGGTGAGTATTGTCAGGAGGTGAGTATTGTCAGGGAGTGAGTATTGGCAGGGGGTGAGTACTGTCAGGGGGTGAGTATTGTCAGAGGTTGAGCATTGTCAGGGAGTGGGCATTGTCAGGGGGTGAGCATTGTCAGGGGGTGAGCATTGTCAGGGGGTGAGCATTGTCAGGGGGTGAGCATTGTCAGGGGGTGAGTATTGTCAGGGGGTGAGTATTGTCAGGGGGTGAGTATTGTCAGGGGGTGAGTATTGTCAGGGGGTGAGTATTGTCAGGGGGGGAGCATTGTCAGGGAGTGAGTATTGTCAGGGAGTGAGTATTGTCAGGGCGTGAGTATTGTCAGGGAGTGAGCATTGTCAGCGGGGTGAGCATTGTCAAGGGTTGAGCATTGTCAGGGTGTGAGCATTGTCAGGGACTGAGCATTGTCAGGGGGTGAGCATTGTCAGGGGGTGAGCATTGTCAGGGGGTGAGCATTGTCAGGGGGTGAGCATTGTCAGGGGGTGAGCATTGTCAGGGGGTGAGCATTGTCAGGGGGTGAGCATTGTCAGGGGGTGAGCATTGTCAGGGGGTGAGCATTGTCAGGGAGTGAGCATTGTCAGGGAGTGAGCATTGTCAGGGGGTGAGTATTGTCAGGGGGTGAGTATTGTCAGGGGGTGAGTATTGTCAGGGGGTGAGTATTGTCAGGGGTTGAGCATTGTCAGGGAGTGAGCATTGTCAGTGGGTGAGCATTGTCAGGGGGTGAGTATTGTCAGGGGGTGAGCATTGTCAGGGGGTGAGCATTGTCAGGGTGTGAGTATTGTCAGGGGGTGAGTATTATCTGGGTTGGGAGCATTGTCAGGGAGTGAGTATTGTCAGGGAGTGAGTATTGTCAGGGGGTGAGTGTTGGCAGGGAGTGAATATTTCCAGGGACTGAGCATCGTCAGGGAGTGAGCGTTGTCAGGGAGTGAGCGTTGTCAGGGGTGAGTGTTGGCAGGGAGTGAATATTTCCAGTGACTGATCATCGTCAGGAGTGAGCATTGTCAGGGGGTGAGCATTGTCAGGGAGTGAGCGTTGTCAGGGGGTGAGCATTGTCAGGGGGTGAGCATTGTCAGGGGGTGAGCATTGCCAGGGAGTGAGCATTGCCAGGGGGTGAGCATTGTCAGAGGGTGAGCATTGTCAGAGAGAGAGCATTGTCAGAGAGAGAGCATTGTCAGAGAGAGAGCATTGTCAGAGAGAGAGCATTGTCAGAGAGAGAGCATTGTCAGAGAGAGAGCATTGTCAGAGAGAGAGCATTGTCAGAGAGAGAGCATTGTCAGGGGGTGAGCATTGGCAGGGAGTGAGCATTGTCAGGGAGTGAGCATTGTCAGGTAGTGAGAATTGTCAGGGGGTGAGTATTGTCAGGGAGTGAGCATTGTCAGGGAGTGAGCATTGTCAGGGGGTGAGTATTACATAGATTACATAGAACATACAGTGCAGAAGGAGGCCATTCGGCCCATCGAGTCTGCACCGACCCACATTAATCCCTCACTTCCACCTTATCCCCGTAACCCAATAACCCCTCCCAACCCTTATGGACACTAAGGGCAATTTATCATGGCCAATCCACCTAACCTGCACGTCTTTGGACTGCGGGAGGAAACCGGAGCACCCGGAGGAAACCCACGCGGACACGGGGAGAACGTGCAAACTCCGCACAGACAGTGACCCAGCGGGGAATCGAACCTGGGACCCTGGCGCTGTGAAGCCACAGTGCTAATCACTTGTGCTACCGTGCTGCCCACTTGTGCTACCGTGCTGCCCACTTGTGCTACCGTGCTGCCCAATTGTCAGGGGGTGAGCATTGTCAGGGAGTGAGCATTGTCAGGGGGTGAGTATTGTCAGGGGGTGAGTATTGTCAGGGGGTGAGCATTGTCAGGGAGTGAGTATTGTCAGGGAGTGAGTATTGTCAGGGAGTGAGCATTGTAAGGGGGTGAGCATTGTCAGGGAGGGAGCATTGCCAGGGAGTGATCATTGTCAGGGGGTGAGTATTGTCAGGGGGTGTGTACTGTCAGGGAGTGAGCATTGTCAGCAGGGTGAGTTTTGACAGAGGGTGAGCATTGTCAGGGAGAGAGTATTGTCAGGGGGTGAGCATTGTCAGGGGGTGAGCATTGACAGGGAGTGAGCATTGTCAGGAGGGTGAGTATTGTCAGGGGGTGAGTTTTGTCAGGGGGTGAGCATTGTCAGGGAGTGAGCATTGTCAGGTAGTGAGTATTGTCAGGTGGTGAGTATTGGCAGGGGGTGAGCATTGTCAGGGAGTGAGCATTGTCAGGGAGTGAGTATTGGCCGGGGGTTAGTATTCGCAGGAGGGTGAGTCTTGACAGGGGGTGAGCATTGTCAGGGAGTGAGCATTGTCGGGGTTGAGCATTGTCAGGGAGTGAGCATTGTCAGGGAGTGAGTCTTGTCAGGGAGTGAGTATTGTCAGGGAGTGAGTATTGTCAGGGAGTGAGTATTGTCAGGGAGTGAGTATTGTCAGGGAGTGAGTATTGGCAGGGGTAAGCATTGTCAGGGCGTGAGTATTGTCAGTGGGTGAGTATTGTCAGTGGGTGAGTATTGTCAGTGGGTGAGTATTGTCAGGGGGTGAGCATTGTCAGGGGGCGAGTATTGGCAGGGGGCGAGTATTGGCAGGGGGCGAGTATTGGCAGGGAGTGAATATTTCCAGGGACTGAACATTGTCAGTGGGTGAGCATTGTCGGGGGGTGAGTATTGTCAGGGAGTGAGTATTGTCAGGGGGTGAGCATTGTCAGGGAGTGAGTATTGTCAGGGAGCGAGCATTGTAAGGGGGTGAGCACTGTGAGGGAGTGAGCATTGTCGGGGGGTGAGCATTGTCAGGGAGTGAGCATTGCCAGGGAGTGAGCATTGTCAGGGGGTGAGTATTGTCAGGGGGTGTGTACTGTCAGGGAGTGAGCATTGTCAGGAGGGTGAGTTTTGACAGGGAGTGAGCATTGTCAGGGGGTGAGCATTGTCAGGGGGTGAGCATTGTCAGGGGGCGTGCATTGTCAGGAGGGTGAGTATTGTCAGGAGGGTGAGTATTGTCAGGGGCTGAGTTTTGTCAGGGGGTGAGCATTGTCAGGGAGTGAGCATTGTCAGGGAGTGAGCATTGTCAGGGAGTGAGTATTGTCAGGGAGTGAGTATTGTCAGGGGGTGAGTATTGGCAGGGGGTGAGCATTGTCAGGGAGTGAGCATTGTCAGGGAGTGAGTATTGGCCGGGGTTAGTATTCGCAGGAGGGTGAGTCTTGACAGGGGGTGAGCATTGTCAGGGAGTGAGTATTGGCAGGGGGTGAGTATTGGCAGGGGGTGAGCATTGTCAGGGAGTGAGCATTGTCAGGGAGTGAGTATTGGCCGGGGTTAGTATTCGCAGGAGGGTGAGTCTTGACAGGGGGTGAGCATTGTCAGTGGGTGAGCATTGTCAGGGAGTGAGTATTGTCAGGGAGTGAGCATTGTAAGGGGGTGAGCACTGTGAGGGAGTGAGCATTGTCGGGGGTGAGCATTGTCAGGGAGTGAGCATTGCCAGGGAGTGAGCATTGTCAGGGGGTGAGTATTGTCAGGGGGTGTGTACTGTCAGGGAGTGAGCATTGTCAGGAGGGCGAGTTTTGACAGGGAGTGAGCATTGTCAGGGAGAGAGTATTGTCAGGGGGTGAGCATTGTCAGGGGGCGTGCATTGTCAGGAGGGTGAGTATTGTCAGGGGCTGAGTTTTGTCAGGCGGTGAGCATTGTCAGGGAGTGAGCATTGTCAGGGAGTGAGTATTGTCAGGGAGTGAGTATTGTCAGGGGGTGAGTATAGGCAGGGGGTGAGCATTGTCAGGGAGTGAGCATTGTCAGGGAGTGAGCATTGTCAGGGAGTGAGTATTGGCCGGGGGTTAGTATTCGCAGGAGGGTGAGTCATGACAGGGGGTGAGCATTGTCAGGGAGTGAGCATTGTCGGGGGTGAGCATTGTCAGGGAGTGAGCATTGTCAGGAGGGTGAGTTTTGACAAGGGGTGAGTACTGGCAGGGAGTGAATATTTCCAGGGACTGAGCATTGTCAGTGGGTGAGCATTGTCAGGGGGTGAGCATTGTCAGGGAGAGAGTCTTGTCAGGGGGTGAGCATTGTCAGGGGGTGATCATTGACAGGGAGTGAGCATTGTCAGGAGGGTGAGTTTTGACAGGGGGTGAGGATTGTCAGGGACTGAGCAGTGTCAGGGAGTGGGCATTGTCGGGGGTGAGCATTGTCAGGGGCTGAGCATTGTCAGGCGATGAGTATTGTCAAAAGGTGAGTATTGGCAGGGGGTGAGCATTCTAAGGAGTGAGCATTGTCAGGGAGCGAGCATTGTCGGGGGTGAGCATTGTCAGGGAGTGAGCATTATCAGGAGGGTGAGTTTTGACAGGGGGTGAGTATTGGCAGGGAGTGAATATGTCCAGGGACTGAGCATTGTCAGTTGGTGAGCATTGGCAGGGGGTGAGTATTGTCAGGGAATGAGAATTGTCAGGCAGTGAGCATTGTCAGTGGGTGAGTATTGTCAGGGTGTGGGCATTGTCATGGAGTGAACATTGTGAGGGGGTGAGCATTGGCAGGGAGTGAGTATTGGCAGGGGTTGAGCATTGTCTGGGAGTGAGCATTGTCAGGAGGGTGAGTTTTGACAGGGGGTGAGGATTGTCAGGGATTGAGCATTGTCAGGGAGTGAGCATTGTCAGGGAGTGAGCATTGTCAGGGAGTGAGCATTGTCGGGGGTCAGCATTGTCAGGGAGTGAGCATTGTCAGGGACTGAGCATTGTCAGGCAGTGATTATTGGCAGGGAGTGAATATTTCCAGCGACAGATCATTGTCAGGGAGTGAGTATTGTCAGGCCGTGAGCATTGGCCTGGAGTGAGCATTGTCAGGGAGTGAGTATTGGCAGGGAGTGAATATTATCAGGGAGTGAGTATTGTCAGGGAGTGAGTAGTGTCGGGGGTGAGCATTGTCAGGGAGTGAGCATTGTCAGGGAGTGAGCATTGTCGGAGGTGAGCATTGTCAGGGGTGAGCATTCTCAGGGTGTAAGAAGTGTCAGGGGGTGAGCATTGTCAGGGAGTGAGTATTGTCAGGGAGTGAGTATTGGCAGGGGGTGAGCATTGCCAGGGGGTGAGCATTGTCAGCGGGTGAGTATTGTCAGTGGGTGAGTATTGTCAGTGGGTGAGTATTGTCAGGGGGTGAGCATTGTCAGTGGGCGAGTATTGGCAGGGAGTGAATATTTCCAGGGAATGAGCATTGTCAGTGGGTGAGCATTGTCGGGGGGAGTATTGTCAGGGAGTGAGTATTGTCAGGGAGTGAGTATTGTCAGGGGGTGAGCATTGTCTGTGGGTGAGTATTGTCAGGGGATTAGCATTGTCAGGGGGCGAGCATTGTCAGGGAGTGAGCATTGTCAGGGGGTGAGTATTGTCAGGGAGTGAGCATTGTCAGGGAGTGAGGATTGTCAGGGAGTGAGCATTGTCAAGGAATGAGTATTGGCAGGGAGTGAATATTTCCTTGGACTGAGCATTGTCATTGGGTGGGCATTGTCGGGGGGTGAGTATTGTCAGGGAGTGAGTATTGTCAGGGAGTGAGTATTGTCAGGGGGTGAGCATTGTCAGGGAGTGAGCATTGCCAGGGAGTGAGCATTGCCAGGGAGTGAGCATTGTCAGGGGGTGAGTATTGTCAGGGGGTGTGTACTGTCAGGGAGTGAGCATTGTCAGGAGGGTGGGTTTTGACAGGGGGTGAGCATTGTCAGGGAGAGAGTATTGTCAGGGGGTGAGCATTGTCAGTGGGTGAGCATTGTCAGGGGGTGAGTATTGTCAGGGGGTGAGTATTGTCAGGGGTTGAGCATTGTCAGGGAGTGAGCATTGTCAGTGGGTGAGCATTGTCAGGGGGTGAGTATTGTCAGGGGGTGAGCATTGTCAGGGGGTGAGCATTGTCAGGGGGTGAGTATTGTCAGGGGGTGAGTATTATCTGGGTGGGGTGCATTGTCAGGGAGTGAGTATTGTCAGGGAGTGAGTATTGTCAGGGGGTGAGTGTTGGCAGGGAGTGAATATTTCCAGGGAAAGAGCATCGTCAGGTAGTGAGCGTTGTCAGGGAGTGAGCGTTGTCAGGGGGTGAGTGTTGGCAGGGAGTGAATATTTCCAGTGACTGAGCATCGTCAGGGAGTGAGCATCGTCAAGGGGTGAGCATCATCAGGGAGTGAGCGTTGTCAGGGGGTGAGCATTGTCAGGGGGTGGGCATTGCCAGGGAGTGAGCATTGCCAGGGAGTGAGCATTGCCAGGGGGTGAGCATTGCCAGGGGGTGAGCATTGCCAGGGGGTGAGCATTGTCAGAGGGTGAGCATTGTCAGAGAGAGAGCATTGTCAGAGAGAGAGCATTGTCAGAGAGAGAGCATTGTCAGGGGGTGAGCATTGGCAGGGAGTGAGCATTGTCAGGGAGTGAGCATTGTTAGGTAGTGAGAATTGTCAGGGGGTGAGTATTGTCAGGGGATGAGCATTGTCAGCGAGTGAGTATTGTCAGGGAGTGAGCATTGTCAGGGAGTGAGCATTGTCAGGGGGTGAGTATTGTCAGGGGGTGAGCATTGTCAGTGGGTGAGCATTGTCAGGGAGTGAGCATTGTCAGGGGGTGAGTATTGTCAGGGGGTGAGCATTGTCAGGGAGTGAGTATTGTCAGGGAGTGAGCATTGTAAGGGGGTGAGCATTGTCAGGGAGTGAGCATTTTCAGGGAGTGAGCATTGTCAGGGACTGAGCATTGTCAGGCAGTGATTGTTGGCAGGGAGTGAATATTTCCAGCGACAGATCATTGTCAGGGAGTGAGTATTGTCAGGCCGTGAGCATTGGCCTGGAGTGAGCATTGTCAGGGAGTGAGTATTGGCAGGGAGTGAATATTATCAGGGAGTGAGTATTGTCAGGGAGTGAGTAGTGTCGGGGGTGAGCATTGTCAGGGAGTGAGCATTGTCAGGGAGTGAGCATTGTCGGAGGTGAGCATTGTCAGGGGTGAGCATTCTCAGGGTGTAAGGAGTGTCAGGGGGTGAGCATTGTCAGGGAGTGAGTATTGTCAGGGAGTGAGTATTGGCAGGGGGTGAGCATTGCCAGGGGGTGAGCATTGTCAGGGGGTGAGTATTGTCAGTGGGTGAGTATTGTCAGTGGGTGAGCATTGTCAGGGGGTGAGCATTGTCAGTGGGCGAGTATTGGCAGGGAGTGAATATTTCCAGGGACTGAGCATTGTCAGTGGGTGAGCATTGTCGGGGGGTGAGTATTGTCAGGGAGTGAGTATTGTCAGGGGGTGAGCATTGTCAGGGAGTGAGTATTGTCAGGGAGTGAGCATTGTAAGGGGGTGAGCTTTGTCAGGGGGTGAGCACTGTGAGGGAGTGAGCATTGTCGGGGGTGAGCATTGTCAGGGAGTGAGCATTGCCAGGGAGTGAGCATTGTCAGGGGGTGAGTATTGTCAGGGGGTGAGTATTGTCAGGGGGTGAGTATTGTCAGGGGGTGTGTACTGTCAGGGGGTGTGTACTGTCAGGGAGTGAGCATTGTCAGGAGGGTGAGTTTTGACAGGGGGTGAGCATTGTCAGGGAGAGAGTATTGTCAGGGGATGAGCATTGTCAGGCGGCGAGCATTGACAGGGAGTGAGCATTGTCAGGAGGGTGAGTATTGGCAGGGGGTGAGTTTTGTCAGGGGGTGAGCATTGTCAGGGAGTGAGCATTGTCAGGGAGTGAATATTGGCCAGGGGTTAGTATTCGCAGGAGGGTGAGTCTTGACAGTGGGTGAGCATTGTCAGGGAGTGAGCATTGTCGGGGGTGAGCATTGTCAGGGAGTGAGCATTGTCATGAGGGTGAGTTTTGACAGGGGTGAGTACTGGCAGGGAGTGAAAATTTCCAGGGACTGAGCATTGTCAGTGGGTGAGCATTGGCGGGGGGTGAGTATTGTCAAGGAATGAGAATTGTCAGGCAGTGAGCATTGTCAGGGAGTGAGCATTGTCACGAGGTGAATATTGTCAGGGAGTGAGCATTGTCAGGGAGTGAGCATTGTCAGGGAGTGAGCATTGTCAGGGAGTGAGTATTGTCAGGGAGTGAGTATTGTCAGGGGGTGAGCATTGTCAGTGGGTGAGTATTGTCAGGGGGTTAGCATTGTCAGGGGGTTAGCATTGTCAGGGGGCAAGCATTGTCAGGGAGCGAGCATTGTCAGGGTGTGAGTATTGTCAGGGAGTGAGCATTGTCAGGGAGTGAGCATTGTCAAGGAATGAGTATTGGCAGGGAGTGAATATTTCCTTGGACTGAGCATTGTCATTGGGTGAGCATTGTCGGGGGGTGAGTATTGTCAGGGAGTGAGAATTGTCAGGCAGTGAGCATTGTCAGGGAGTGAGCATTGTCAGGGAGTGAGCATTGTCAGGGAGTGAGCATTGTCAGGAGGTCAATATTGTCAGGGAGTGAGAATTGTCAGGGAGTGAGCATTGTCAGGGAGTGAGCATTGTCAGGGAGTGAGTATTGTCAGGGGGTGAGCATTGTCAGGGAGTGAGTATTGTCAGGGAGTGAGTATTGTCAGGGGGTGAGTATTGTAAGGGGGTGAGCATTGTAAGGAGGTGAGCATTGTCAGGGAGTGAGCATTGTCAGGCAGTGAGCATTGTCAGGGAGCGAGCATTGTCAGGAGGTGAATATTGTCAGGAGGTGAATATTGTCAGGCAGTGAGCATTGTCAGGGAGTGAGCATTGTCAGGGAGTGAGTATTGTCAGGGGGTGAGCATTGTCTGTGGGTGAGTATTGTCAGGGGATTAGCATTGTCAGGGGGCGAGCATTGTCAGGGAGCGAGCATTGTCAGGGGGTGAGTATTGTCAGGGAGTGAGCATTGTCAGGGAGTGAGGATTGTCAGGGAGTGAGGATTGTCAGGGAGTGAGCATTGTCAAGGAATGAGTATTGGCAGGGAGTGAATATTTCCTTGGACTGAGCATTGTCATTGGGTGAGCATTGTCGGGGGGTGAGCATTGCCAGGGAGTGAGCATTGCCAGGGAGTGAGCATTGTCAGGGGGTGAGTATTGTCAGCGGGTGTGTACTGTCAGGGAGTGAGCATTGTCAGGAGGGTGAGTTTTGACAGGGGGTGAGCATTGTCAGGGAGAGAGTATTGTCAGGGGGTGAGCATTGTCAGTGGGTGAGCATTGTCAGGGGGTGAGTATTGTCAGGGGGTGAGTATTGTCAGGGGGTGAGCATTGTCAGGGAGTGAGCATTGTCAGGGAGTGAGCATTGTCAGTGGGTGAGCATTGTCAGGGGGTGAGTATTGTCAGGGGGTGAGCATTGTCAGGGGGTGAGCATTGTCAGGGGGTGAGCATTGTCAGGGTGTGAGTATTGTCAGGGGGTGAGTATTATCTGGGTGGGGAGCATTGTCAGGGAGTGAGTATTGTCAGGGAGTGAGTATTGTCAGGGAGTGAGTATTGTCAGGGGGTGAGTGTTGGCAGGGAGTGAATATTTCCAGGGACAGAGCATCGTCAGGGAGTGAGCGTTGTCAGGGAGTGAGCGTTGTCAGGGGGTGAGTGTTGGCAGGGAGTGAATATTTCCAGTGACTGAGCATCGTCAGGGAGTGAGCATTGTCAGGGGGTGAGCATTGTCAGGGAGTGAGCGTTGTCAGGGGGTGAGCATTGTCAGGGGGTGAGCATTGCCAGGGAGTGAGCATTGCCAGGGAGTGAGCATTGCCAGGGGGTGAGCATTGCCAGGGGGTGAGCATTGTCAGAGGGTGAGCATTGTCAGAGAGAGAGCATTGTCAGAGAGAGAGCATTGTCAGAGAGAGAGCATTGTCAGAGAGAGAGTATTGTCAGAGAGAGAGCATTGTCAGAGAGAGAGCATTGTCAGGGGGTGAGCATTGGCAGGGAGTGAGCATTGTCAGGGAGTGAGCATTGTTAGGTAGTGAGAATTGTCAGGGGGTGAGTATTGTCAGGGGATGAGCATTGTCAGCGAGTGAGTATTGTCAGGGAGTGAGCATTGTCAGGGAGTGAGCATTGTCAGGGGGTGAGTATTGTCAGGGGGTGAGCATTGTCAGTGGGTGAGCATTGTCAGGGAGTGAGCATTGTCAGGGAGTGAGCATTGTCAGGGGGTGAGTATTGTCAGGGGGTGAGCATTGTCAGGGAGTGAGTATTGTCAGGGAGTGAGCATTGTAAGGGGGTGAGCATTGTGAGGGAGTGAGCATTGTCGGGGGTGAGCATTGTCAGAGAGGGAGCATTGCCAGGGAGTGAGCATTGTCAGGGGGTGAGTATTGTCAGGGGGTGTGTACTGTCAGGGAGTGAGCATTGTCAGCAGGGTGAGTTTTGACAGAGGGTGAGCATTGTCAGGGAGAGAGTATTGTCAGGGGGTGAGCATTGTCAGGGGGTGAGTATTTTATCAGGGAGGGAGCATTGGCAGGGAGGGAGCATTGGCAGGGAGTGAGCATAGTAATGGAGTGAGTATTGTCAGGGGGTGAGCATTATAAGGGAGTGAGTATTGGCAGGGGGCGAGCATTGTCAGGGAGTGAGTATTGTCAGGGATGAGCATTGTCAGGGAGTGAGTATTGTCAGGGGGTGAGGATTGTCAGGGAGTGAGTATTGGCAGTGAGTGAGCACTGTCAGGGAGTGAGTATTGTCAGGGGGTGAGCATTGTCAGGGAGTGAGCATTGTCAGGAGGTGAGCATTGTCAGGGAGTGAGCATTGTCAGGGGGTGAGTATTGTCAGGGGGGGAGTATTGTCAGGGGGTGAGTATTGTCAGGAGGTGAGTATTGTCAGGGAGTGAGTATTGGCAGGGGGTGAGTACTGTCAGGGGGTGAGTATTGTCAGAGGTTGAGCATTGTCAGGGAGTGGGCATTGTCAGTGGGTGAGCATTGTCAGGGGGTGAGCATTGTCAGGGGGTGAGCATTGTCAGGGGGTGAGCATTGTCAGGGGGTGAGTATTGTCAGGGGGTGAGTATTGTCAGGGGGTGAGTATTGTCAGGGGGGGAGCATTGTCAGGGAGTGAGTATTGTCAGGGAGTGAGTATTGTCAGGGCGTGAGTATTGTCAGGGAGTGAGCATTGTCAGCGGGGTGAGCATTGTCAAGGGTTGAGCATTGTCAGGGTGTGAGCATTGTCAGGGACTGAGCATTGTCAGGGGGTGAGCATTGTCAGGGGGTGAGCATTGTCAGGGGGTGAGCATTGTCAGGGGGTGAGCATTGTCAGGGGGTGAGCATTGTCAGGGGGTGAGCATTGTCAGGGGGTGAGCATTGTCAGGGGGTGAGCATTGTCAGGGGGTGAGCATTGTCAGGGGGTGAGCATTGTCAGGGGGTGAGCATTGTCAGGGGGTGAGCATTGTCAGGGGGAGAGCATTGTCAGGGAGTGAGCATTGTCAGGGGGTGAGTATTGTCAGGGGGTGAGTATTGTCAGGGGGTGAGTATTGTCAGGGGTTGAGCATTGTCAGGGAGTGAGCTTTGTCAGTGGGTGAGCATTGTCAGGGGGTGAGTATTGTCAGGGGGTGAGCATTGTCAGGGGGTGAGCATTGTCAGGGGGTGAGCATTGTCAGGGTGTGAGTATTGTCAGGGGGTGAGTATTATCTGGGTGGGGAGCATTGTCAGGGAGTGAGTATTGTCAGGGAGTGAGTATTGTCAGGGGGTGAGTGTTGGCACGGAGTGAATATTTCCAGGGACAGAGCATCGTCAGGGAGTGAGCGTTGTCAGGGAGTGAGCGTTGTCAGGGGGTGAGTGTTGGCAGGGAGTGAATATTTCCAGTGACTGAGCATCGTCAGGGAGTGAGCATTGTCAGGGGGTGAGCATTGTCAGGGAGTGAGCGTTGTCAGGGGGTGAGCATTGTCAGGGGGTGAGCATTGCCAGGGAGTGAGCATTGCCAGGGAGTGAGCATTGCCAGGGGGTGAGCATTGCCAGGGGGTGAGCATTGTCAGAGGGTGAGCATTGTCAGAGAGAGAGCATTGTCAGAGAGAGAGCATTGTCAGAGAGAGAGCATTGTCAGAGAGAGAGCATTGTCAGAGAGAGAGCATTGTCAGGGGGTGAGCATTGGCAGGGAGTGAGCATTGTCAGGGAGTGAGCATTGTTAGGTAGTGAGAATTGTCAGGGGGTGAGTATTGTCAGGGGATGAGCATTGTCAGCGAGTGAGTATTGTCAGGGAGTGAGCATTGTCAGGGAGTGAGCATTGTCAGGGGGTGAGTATTGACAGGGGGTGAGCATTGTCAGTGGGTGAGCATTGTCAGGGAGTGAGCATTGTCAGGGGGTGAGTATTGTCAGGGGGTGAGCATTGTCAGGGAGTGAGTATTGTCAGGGAGTGAGCATTGTAAGGGGGTGAGCATTGTGAGGGAGTGAGCATTGTCGGGGGTGAGCATTGTCAGAGAGGGAGCATTGCCAGGGAGTGAGCATTGTCAGGGGGTGAGTATTGTCAGGGGGTGTGTACTGTCAGGGAGTGAGCATTGTCAGCAGGGTGAGTTTTGACAGAGGGTGAGCATTGTCAGGGAGAGAGTATTGTCAGGGGGTGAGCATTGTCAGGGGGTGAGTATTGGCAGGGAGGGAGCATTGGCAGGGAGGGAGCATTGGCAGGGAGGGAGCATTGGCAGGGAGTGAGCATAGTAATGGAGTGAGTATTGTCAGGGGGTGAGCATTATAAGGGAGTGAGTATTGGCAGGGGGCGAGCATTGTCAGGGAGTGAGTATTGTCAGGGATGAGCATTGTCAGGGAGTGAGTATTGTCAGGGGGTGAGGATTGTCAGGGAGTGAGTATTGGCAGTGAGTGAGCATTGTCAGGGAGTGAGTATTGTCAGGGGGTGAGCATTGTCAGGGAGTGAGCATTGTCAGGAGGTGAGCATTGTCAGGGAGTGAGCATTGTCAGGGGGTGAGCATTGTCAGGGGGGGGAGTATTGTCAGGGGGTGAGTATTGTCAGGAGGTGAGTATTGTCAGGGAGTGAGTATTGGCAGGGGGTGAGTACTGTCAGGGGGTGAGTATTGTCAGAGGTTGAGCATTGTCAGGGAGTGGGCATTGTCAGTGGGTGAGCATTGTCAGGGGGTGAGCATTGTCAGGGGGTGAGCATTGTCAGGGGGTGAGCATTGTCAGGGGGTGAGCATTGTCAGGGGGTGAGCATTGTCAGGGGGTGAGTATTGTCAGGGGGTGAGTATTGTCAGGGGGTGAGTATTGTCAGGGGGTGAGTATTGTCAGGGGGTGAGTATTGTCAGGGGGGGAGCATTGTCAGGGAGTGAGTATTGTCAGGGAGTGAGTATTGTCAGGGCGTGAGTATTGTCAGGGAGTGAGCATTGTCAGCGGGGTGAGCATTGTCAGGGGGTGAGCATTGTCAGGGGGTGAGCATTGTCAGGGGGTGAGCATTGTCAGGGGGTGAGCATTGTCAGGGGGTGAGTATTGTCAGGGGGTGAGTATTGTCAGGGGGTGAGTATTGTCAGGGGGTGAGTATTGTCAGGGGGTGAGCATTGTCAGGGGGTGAGCATTGTCAGGGGGTGAGCATTGTCAGGGGGTGAGCATTGTCAGGGGGTGAGCATTGTCAGGGGGTGAGCATTGCCAGGGGGTGAGCATTGTCAGGGGGTGAGCATTGTCAGGGGGTGAGCATTGTCAGGGGGTGAGCATTGTCAGGGAGTGAGCATTGTCAGGGAGTGAGCATTGTCAGGGGGTGAGTATTGTCAGGGGGTGAGTATTGTCAGGGGGTGAGTATTGTCAGGGGGTGAGTATTGTCAGGGGTTGAGCATTGTCAGGGAGTGAGCATTGTCAGTGGGTGAGCATTGTCAGGGGGTGAGTATTGTCAGGGGGTGAGCATTGTCAGGGGGTGAGCATTGTCAGGGTGTGAGTATTGTCAGGGGGTGAGTATTATCTGGGTTGGGAGCATTGTCAGGGAGTGAGTATTGTCAGGGAGTGAGTATTGTCAGGGGGTGAGTGTTGGCAGGGAGTGAATATTTCCAGGGACTGAGCATCGTCAGGGAGTGAGCGTTGTCAGGGAGTGAGCGTTGTCAGGGGTGAGTGTTGGCAGGGAGTGAATATTTCCAGTGACTGATCATCGTCAGGAGTGAGCATTGTCAGGGGGTGAGCATTGTCAGGGAGTGAGCGTTGTCAGGGGGTGAGCATTGTCAGGGGGTGAGCATTGTCAGGGGGTGAGCATTGTCAGGGGGTGAGCATTGCCAGGGAGTGAGCATTGCCAGGGGGTGAGCATTGTCAGAGGGTGAGCATTGTCAGAGAGAGAGCATTGTCAGAGAGAGAGCATTGTCAGAGAGAGAGCATTGTCAGAGAGAGAGCATTGTCAGAGAGAGAGCATTGTCAGAGAGAGAGCATTGTCAGAGAGAGAGCATTGTCAGGGGGTGAGCATTGGCAGGGAGTGAGCATTGTCAGGGAGTGAGCATTGTCAGGTAGTGAGAATTGTCAGGGGGTGAGTATTGTCAGGGGATGAGCATTGTCAGCGAGTGAGTATTGTCAGGGAGTGAGCATTGTCAGGGAGTGAGCATTGTCAGGGGGTGAGTATTACATAGATTACATAGAACATACAGTGCAGAAGGAGGCCATTCGGCCCATCGAGTCTGCACCGACCCACATTAATCCCTCACTTCCACCTTATCCCCGTAACCCAATAACCCCTCCCAACCCTTATGGACACTAAGGGCAATTTATCATGGCCAATCCACCTAACCTGCACGTCTTTGGACTGCGGGAGGAAACCGGAGCACCCGGAGGAAACCCACGCGGACACGGGGAGAACGTGCAAACTCCGCACAGACAGTGACCCAGCGGGGAATCGAACCTGGGACCCTGGCGCTGTGAAGCCACAGTGCTAATCACTTGTGCTACCGTGCTGCCCACTTGTGCTACCGTGCTGCCCACTTGTGCTACCGTGCTGCCCAATTGTCAGGGGGTGAGCATTGTCAGGGAGTGAGCATTGTCAGGGGGTGAGTATTGTCAGGGGGTGAGTATTGTCAGGGGGTGAGCATTGTCAGGGAGTGAGTATTGTCAGGGAGTGAGTATTGTCAGGGAGTGAGCATTGTAAGGGGGTGAGCATTGTCAGGGAGGGAGCATTGCCAGGGAGTGATCATTGTCAGGGGGTGAGTATTGTCAGGGGGTGTGTACTGTCAGGGAGTGAGCATTGTCAGCAGGGTGAGTTTTGACAGAGGGTGAGCATTGTCAGGGAGAGAGTATTGTCAGGGGGTGAGCATTGTCAGGGGGTGAGCATTGACAGGGAGTGAGCATTGTCAGGAGGGTGAGTATTGTCAGGGGGTGAGTTTTGTCAGGGGGTGAGCATTGTCAGGGAGTGAGCATTGTCAGGTAGTGAGTATTGTCAGGTGGTGAGTATTGGCAGGGGGTGAGCATTGTCAGGGAGTGAGCATTGTCAGGGAGTGAGTATTGGCCGGGGGTTAGTATTCGCAGGAGGGTGAGTCTTGACAGGGGGTGAGCATTGTCAGGGAGTGAGCATTGTCGGGGTTGAGCATTGTCAGGGAGTGAGCATTGTCAGGGAGTGAGTATTGTCAGGGAGTGAGTATTGTCAGGGAGTGAGTATTGTCAGGGAGTGAGTATTGTCAGGGAGTGAGTATTGTCAGGGAGTGAGTATTGTCAGGGAGTGAGTATTGGCAGGGGTAAGCATTGTCAGGGCGTGAGTATTGTCAGTGGGTGAGTATTGTCAGTGGGTGAGTATTGTCAGTGGGTGAGTATTGTCAGGGGGTGAGCATTGTCAGGGGGCGAGTATTGGCAGGGGGCGAGTATTGGCAGGGGGCGAGTATTGGCAGGGAGTGAATATTTCCAGGGACTGAACATTGTCAGTGGGTGAGCATTGTCGGGGGGTGAGTATTGTCAGGGAGTGAGTATTGTCAGGGGGTGAGCATTGTCAGGGAGTGAGTATTGTCAGGGAGCGAGCATTGTAAGGGGGTGAGCACTGTGAGGGAGTGAGCATTGTCGGGGGGTGAGCATAGTCAGGGAGTGAGCATTGCCAGGGAGTGAGCATTGTCAGGGGGTGAGTATTGTCAGGGGGTGTGTACTGTCAGGGAGTGAGCATTGTCAGGAGGGTGAGTTTTGACAGGGAGTGAGCATTGTCAGGGAGTGAGCATTGTCAGGGGGTGAGCATTGTCAGGGGGCGTGCATTGTCAGGAGGGTGAGTATTGTCAGGAGGGTGAGTATTGTCAGGGGCTGAGTTTTGTCAGGGGGTGAGCATTGTCAGGGAGTGAGCATTGTCAGGGAGTGAGCATTGTCAGGGAGTGAGTATTGTCAGGGAGTGAGTATTGTCAGGGGGTGAGTATTGGCAGGGGGTGAGCATTGTCAGGGAGTGAGCATTGTCAGGGAGTGAGTATTGGCCGGGGTTAGTATTCGCAGGAGGGTGAGTCTTGACAGGGGGTGAGCATTGTCAGGGAGTGAGTATTGGCAGGGGGTGAGTATTGGCAGGGGGTGAGCATTGTCAGGGAGTGAGCATTGTCAGGGAGTGAGTATTGGCCGGGGTTAGTATTCGCAGGAGGGTGAGTCTTGACAGGGGGTGAGCATTGTCAGTGGGTGAGCATTGTCAGGGAGTGAGTATTGTCAGGGAGTGAGCATTGTAAGGGGGTGAGCACTGTGAGGGAGTGAGCATTGTCGGGGGTGAGCATTGTCAGGGAGTGAGCATTGCCAGGGAGTGAGCATTGTCAGGGGGTGAGTATTGTCAGGGGGTGTGTACTGTCAGGGATTGAGCATTGTCAGGAGGGCGAGTTTTGACAGGGAGTGAGCATTGTCAGGGAGAGAGTATTGTCAGGGGGTGAGCATTGTCAGGGGGCGTGCATTGTCAGGAGGGTGAGTATTGTCAGGGGCTGAGTTTTGTCAGGCGGTGAGCATTGTCAGGGAGTGAGCATTGTCAGGGAGTGAGTATTGTCAGGGAGTGAGTATTGTCAGGGGGTGAGTATAGGTAGGGGGTGAGCATTGTCAGGGAGTGAGCATTGTCAGGGAGTGAGCATTGTCAGGGAGTGAGTATTGGCCGGGGGTTAGTATTCGCAGGAGGGTGAGTCATGACAGGGGGTGAGCATTGTCAGGGAGTGAGCATTGTCGGGGGTGAGCATTGTCAGGGAGTGAGCATTGTCAGGAGGGTGAGTTTTGACAAGGGGTGAGTACTGGCAGGGAGTGAATATTTCCAGGGACTGAGCATTGTCAGTGGGTGAGCATTGTCAGGGGGTGAGCATTGTCAGGGAGAGAGTCTTGTCAGGGGGTGAGCATTGTCAGGGGGTGATCATTGACAGGGAGTGAGCATTGTCAGGAGGGTGAGTTTTGACAGGGGGTGAGGATTGTCAGGGACTGAGCAGTGTCAGGGAGTGGGCATTGTCGGGGGTGAGCATTGTCAGGGGCTGAGCATTGTCAGGCGATGAGTATTGTCAAAAGGTGAGTATTGGCAGGGGGTGAGCATTCTAAGGAGTGAGCATTGTCAGGGAGCGAGCATTGTCGGGGGTGAGCATTGTCAGGGAGTGAGCATTATCAGGAGGGTGAGTTTTGACAGGGGGTGAGTATTGGCAGGGAGTGAATATGTCCAGGGACTGAGCATTGTCAGTTGGTGAGCATTGGCAGGGGGTGAGTATTGTCAGGGAATTAGAATTGTCAGGCAGTGAGCATTGTCAGTGGGTGAGTATTGTCAGGGTGTGGGCATTGTCATGGAGTGAACATTGTGAGGGGGTGAGCATTGGCAGGGAGTGAGTATTGGCAGGGGTTGAGCATTGTCTGGGAGTGAGCATTGTCAGGAGGGTGAGTTTTGACAGGGGGTGAGGATTGTCAGGGATTGAGCATTGTCAGGGAGTGAGCATTGTCAGGGAGTGAGCATTGTCAGGGAGTGAGCATTGTCGGGGGTCAGCATTGTCAGGGAGTGAGCATTGTCAGGGACTGAGCATTGTCAGGCAGTGATTATTGGCAGGGAGTGAATATTTCCAGCGACAGATCATTGTCAGGGAGTGAGTATTGTCAGGCCGTGAGCATTGGCCTGGAGTGAGCATTGTCAGGGAGTGAGTATTGGCAGGGAGTGAATATTATCAGGGAGTGAGTATTGTCAGGGAGTGAGTAGTGTCGGGGGTGAGCATTGTCAGGGAGTGAGCATTGTCAGGGAGTGAGCATTGTCGGAGGTGAGCATTGTCAGGGGTGAGCATTCTCAGGGTGTAAGAAGTGTCAGGGGGTGAGCATTGTCAGGGAGTGAGTATTGTCAGGGAGTGAGTATTGGCAGGGGGTGAGCATTGCCAGGGGGTGAGCATTGTCAGCGGGTGAGTATTGTCAGTGGGTGAGTATTGTCAGTGGGTGAGTATTGTCAGGGGGTGAGCATTGTCAGTGGGCGAGTATTGGCAGGGAGTGAATATTTCCAGGGACTGAGCATTGTCAGTGGGTGAGCATTGTCGGGGGGAGTATTGTCAGGGAGTGAGTATTGTCAGGGAGTGAGTATTGTCAGGGGGTGAGCATTGTCTGTGGGTGAGTATTGTCAGGGGATTAGCATTGTCAGGGGGCGAGCATTGTCAGGGAGTGAGCATTGTCAGGGGGTGAGTATTGTCAGGGAGTGAGCATTGTCAGGGAGTGAGGATTGTCAGGGAGTGAGCATTGTCAAGGAATGAGTATTGGCAGGGAGTGAATATTTCCTTGGACTGAGCATTGTCATTGGGTGGGCATTGTCGGGGGGTGAGTATTGTCAGGGAGTGAGTATTGTCAGGGAGTGAGTATTGTCAGGGGGTGAGCATTGTCAGGGAGTGAGCATTGCCAGGGAGTGAGCATTGCCAGGGAGTGAGCATTGTCAGGGGGTGAGTATTGTCAGGGGGTGTGTACTGTCAGGGAGTGAGCATTGTCAGGAGGGTGGGTTTTGACAGGGGGTGAGCATTGTCAGGGAGAGAGTATTGTCAGGGGGTGAGCATTGTCAGTGGGTGAGCATTGTCAGGGGGTGAGTATTGTCAGGGGGTGAGTATTGTCAGGGGTTGAGCATTGTCAGGGAGTGAGCATTGTCAGTGGGTGAGCATTGTCAGGGGGTGAGTATTGTCAGGGGGTGAGCATTGTCAGGGGGTGAGCATTGTCAGGGGGTGAGTATTGTCAGGGGGTGAGTATTATCTGGGTGGGGTGCATTGTCAGGGAGTGAGTATTGTCAGGGAGTGAGTATTGTCAGGGGGTGAGTGTTGGCAGGGAGTGAATATTTCCAGGGAAAGAGCATCGTCAGGTAGTGAGCGTTGTCAGGGAGTGAGCGTTGTCAGGGGGTGAGTGTTGGCAGGGAGTGAATATTTCCAGTGACTGAGCATCGTCAGGGAGTGAGCATCGTCAAGGGGTGAGCATCATCAGGGAGTGAGCGTTGTCAGGGGGTGAGCATTGTCAGGGGGTGGGCATTGCCAGGGAGTGAGCATTGCCAGGGAGTGAGCATTGCCAGGGGGTGAGCATTGCCAGGGGGTGAGCATTGCCAGGGGGTGAGCATTGTCAGAGGGTGAGCATTGTCAGAGAGAGAGCATTGTCAGAGAGAGAGCATTGTCAGAGAGAGAGCATTGTCAGGGGGTGAGCATTGGCAGGGAGTGAGCATTGTCAGGGAGTGAGCATTGTTAGGTAGTGAGAATTGTCAGGGGGTGAGTATTGTCAGGGGATGAGCATTGTCAGCGAGTGAGTATTGTCAGGGAGTGAGCATTGTCAGGGAGTGAGCATTGTCAGGGGGTGAGTATTGTCAGGGGGTGAGCATTGTCAGTGGGTGAGCATTGTCAGGGAGTGAGCATTGTCAGGGGGTGAGTATTGTCAGGGGGTGAGCATTGTCAGGGAGTGAGTATTGTCAGGGAGTGAGCATTGTAAGGGGGTGAGCATTGTGAGGGAGTGAGCATTGTCGGGGGTGAGCATTGTCAGAGAGGGAGCATTGCCAGGGAGTGAGCATTGTCAGGGGGTGAGTATTGTCAGGGGGTGTGTACTGTCAGGGAGTGAGCATTGTCAGCAGGGTGAGTTTTGACAGAGGGTGAGCATTGTCAGGGAGAGAGTATTGTCAGGGGGTGAGCATTGTCAGGGGGTGAGTATTGGCAGGGAGGGAGCATTGGCAGGGAGGGAGCATTGGCAGGGAGGGAGCATTGGCAGGGAGTGAGCATTGTCAGCAGGGTGAGTTTTGACAGAGGGTGAGCATTGTCAGGGAGAGAGTATTGTCAGGGGGTGAGCATTGTCAGTGGGTGAGCATTGTCAGGGGGTGAGTATTGTCAGAGGGTGAGTATTGTCAGGGGTTGAGCATTGTCAGGGAGTGAGCATTGTCAGTGGGTGAGCATTGTCAGGGGGTGAGTATTGTCAGGGGGTGAGCATTGTCAGGGGGTGAGCATTGTCAGGGGGTGAGTATTGTCAGGGGGTGAGTATTATCTGGGTGGGGTGCATTGTCAGGGAGTGAGTATTGTCAGGGAGTGAGTATTGTCAGGGGGTGAGTGTTGGCAGGGAGTGAATATTTCCAGGGACAGAGCATCGTCAGGGAGTGAGCGTTGTCAGGGAGTGAGCGTTGTCAGGGGGTGAGTGTTGGCAGGGAGTGAATATTTCCAGTGACTGAGCATCGTCAGGGAGTGAGCATCGTCAGGGGGTGAGCATCATCAGGGAGTGAGCGTTGTCAGGGGGTGAGCATTGTCAGGGGGTGAGCATTGCCAGGGAGTGAGCATTGCCAGGGAGTGAGCATTGCCAGGGGGTGAGCATTGCCAGGGGGTGAGCATTGCCAGGGGGTGAGCATTGTCAGAGGGTGAGCATTGTCAGAGAGAGAGCATTGTCAGAGAGAGAGCATTGTCAGAGAGAGAGCATTGTCAGAGAGAGAGCATTGTCAGGGGGTGAGCATTGGCAGGGAGTGAGCATTGTCAGGGAGTGAGCATTGTTAGGTAGTGAGAATTGTCAGGGGGTGAGTATTGTCAGGGGATGAGCATTGTCAGCGAGTGAGTATTGTCAGGGAGTGAGCATTGTCAGGGAGTGAGTATTGTCAGGGGGTGAGCATTGTCAGGGAGTGAGTATTGTCAGGGAGTGAGCATTGTAAGGGGGTGAGCATTGTGAGGGAGTGAGCATTGTCGGGGGTGAGCATTGTCAGAGAGGGAGCATTGCCAGGGAGTGAGCATTGTCAGGGGGTGAGCATTGTCAGGGAGAGAGTATTGTCAGGGGGTGAGCATTGTCAGGGGGTGAGTATTGGCAGGGAGGGAGCATTGGCAGGGAGGGAGCATTGGCAGGGAGGGAGCATTGGCAGGGAGTGAGCATAGTAATGGAGTGAGTATTGTCAGGGGGTGAGCATTATAAGGGAGTGAGTATTGGCAGGGGGCGAGCATTGTCAGGGAGTGAGTATTGTCAGGGATGAGCATTGTCAGGGAGTGAGTATTGTCAGTGGGTGAGGATTGTCAGGGAGTGAGTATTGGCAGTGAGTGAGCATTGTCAGGGAGTGAGTATTGTCAGGGGGTGAGCATTGTCAGGGAGTGAGCATTGTCAGGAGGTGAGCATTGTCAGGGAGTGAGCATTGTCTGGGGGTGAGTATTGTCAGGGGGGGAGTATTGTCAGGGGGTGAGTATTGTCACGAGGTGAGTATTGGCAGGGGGCGAGTATTGGCAGGGGGCGAGTATTGGCAGGGGGCGAGTATTGGCAGGGAGTGAATATTTCCAGGGACTGAACATTGTCAGTGGGTGAGCATTGTCGGGGGGTGAGTATTGTCAAGGAGTGAGTATTGTCAGGGGGTGAGCATTGTCAGGGAGTGAGTATTGTCAGGGAGTGAGCATTGTAAGGGGGTGAGCACTGTGAGGGAGTGAGCATTGTCGGGGGTGAGCATTGTCAGGGAGTGAGCATTGCCAGGGAGTGAGCATTGCCAGGGGGTGAGCATTGTCAGGGTGTGAGCATTGTCAGGGTGTGAGCATTGTCAGGGACTGAGCATTGTCAGGGGGTGAGCATTGTCAGGGGGTGAGCATTGTCAGGGGGTGAGCATTGTCAGGGGGTGAGCATTGTCAGGGGGTGAGCATTGTCAGGGGGTGAGCATTGTCAGGGGGTGAGCATTGTCAGGGGGTGAGCATTGTCAGGGGGTGAGCATTGTCCGGGGGTGAGCATTGTCAGGGGGTGAGCATTGTCAGGGGGTGAGCATTGTCAGGGGGTGAGCATTGTCAGGGGGTGAGCATTGTCAGGGGGTGAGCATTGTCAGGGAGTGAGCATTGTCAGGGAGTGAGCATTGTCAGGGGGTGAGTATTGTCAGGGGGTGAGTATTGTCAGGGGGTGAGTATTGTCAGGGGGTGAGTATCGTCAGGGGTTGAGCATTGTCAGGGAGTGAGCATTGTCAGTGGGTGAGCATTGTCAGGGGGTGAGTATTGTCAGGGGGTGAGCATTGTCAGGGGGTGAGCATTGTCAGGGTGTGAGTATTGTCAGGGGGTGAGTATTATCTGGGTTGGGAGCATTGTCAGGGAGTGAGTATTGTCAGGGAGTGAGTATTGTCAGGGGGTGAGTGTTGGCAGGGAGTGAATATTTCCAGGGACTGAGCATCGTCAGGGAGTGAGCGTTGTCAGGGAGTGAGCGTTGTCAGGGGTGAGTGTTGGCAGGGAGTGAATATTTCCAGTGACTGATCATCGTCAGGAGTGAGCATTGTCAGGGGGTGAGCATTGTCAGGGAGTGAGCGTTGTCAGGGGGTGAGCATTGTCAGGGGGTGAGCATTGTCAGAGGGTGAGCATTGTCAGAGAGAGAGCATTGTCAGAGAGAGAGCATTGTCAGAGAGAGAGCATTGTCAGAGAGAGAGCATTGTCAGAGAGAGAGCATTGTCAGAGGGAGAGCATTGTCAGGGGGTGAGCATTGGCAGGGAGTGAGCATTGTCAGGGAGTGAGCATTGTTAGGTAGTGAGAATTGTCAGGGGGTGAGTATTGTCAGGGGATGAGCATTGTCAGCGAGTGAGTATTGTCAGGGAGTGAGCATTGTCAGGGAGTGAGCATTGTCAGGGGGTGAGTATTGTCAGGGGGTGAGCATTGTGAGGGAGTGAGCATTGTCGGGGGTGAGCATTGTCAGGGAGGGAGCATTGCCAGGGAGTGAGCATTGTCAGGGGGTGAGTATTGTCAGAGGGTGTGTACTGTCAGGGAGTGAGCATTGTCAGCAGGGTGAGTTTTGACAGAGGGTGAGCATTGTCAGGGAGAGAGTATTGTCAGGGGGTGAGCATTGTCAGGGGGTGAGCATTGACAGGGAGTGAGCATTGTCAGGAGGGTGAGTATTGTCAAGGGGTGAGTTTTGTCAGGGGGTGAGCATTGTCAGGGAGTGAGCATTGTCAGGCAGTGAGTATTGTCAGGTGGTGAGTATTGGCAGGGGGTGAGCATTGTCAGGGAGTGAGCATTTTCAGGGAGTGAGTATTGGCCGGGGGTTAGTATTCGCAGGAGGGTGAGTCTTGACAGGGGGTGAGCATTGTCAGGGAGTGAGCATTGTCGGGGTTGAGCATTGTCAGGGAGTGAGCATTGTCAGGGAGTGAGTATTGTCAGGGAGTGAGTATTGTCAGGGAGTGAGCATTGTCAGGGAGTGAGTATTGTCAGGGGGTGAGTATTGGCAGGGAGTGAGTATTGTCAGGGAGTGAGTATTGTCAGGGAGTGAGTATTGTCAGGGAGTGAGTATTGTCAGGGAGTGAGTATTGGCAGGGGTGAACATTGTCAGGGCGTGAGTATTGTCAGTGGGTGAGTATTGTCAGTGGGTGAGTATTGTCAGGGGGTGAGCATTGTCAGGGGGCGAGTATTGGCAGGGGGCGAGTATTGGCAGGGGGGGAGCATTGTCAGGGAGTGAGTATTGTCAGGGCGTGAGTATTGTCAGGGAGTGAGCATTGTCTGCGGGGTGAGCATTGTCAAGGGTTGAGCATTGTCAGGGTGTGAGCATTGTCAGGGACTGAGCATTGTCAGGGGGTGAGCATTGTCAGGGGGTGAGCATTGTCAGGGGGTGAGCATTGTCAGGGGGTGAGCATTGTCAGGGGGTGAGCATTGTCAGGGGGTGAGCATTGTCAGGGGGTGAGCATTGTCAGGGGGTGAGCATTGTCAGGGGGTGAGCATTGTCAGGGGGTGAGCATTGTCAGGGGGTGAGCATTGTCAGGGAGTGAGCATTGTCAGGGAGTGAGCATTGTCAGGGGGTGAGTATTGTCAGGGGGTGAGTATTGTCAGGGGGTGAGTATCGTCAAGGGTTGAGCATTGTCAGGGAGTGAGCATTGTCAGTGGGTGAGCATTGTCAGGGGGTGAGTATTGTCAGGGGGTGAGCATTGTCAGGGGGTGAGCATTGTCAGGGGGTGAGTATTGTCAGGGGGTGAGTATTATCTGGGTTGGGAGCATTGTCAGGGAGTGAGTATTGTCAGGGAGTGAGTATTGTCAGGGGGTGAGTGTTGGCAGGGAGTGAATATTTCCAGGGACTGAGCATCGTCAGGGAGTGAGCGTTGTCAGGGAGTGAGCGTTGTCAGGGGTGAGTGTTGGCAGGGAGTGAATATTTCCAGTGACTGATCATCGTCAGGAGTGAGCATTGTCAGGGGGTGAGCATTGTCAGGGAGTGAGCGTTGTCAGGGGGTGAGCATTGTCAGGGGGTGAGCATTGTCAGAGGGTGAGCATTGTCAGAGAGAGAGAGCATTTCAGAGAGAGAGCATTGTCAGAGAGAGAGCATTGTCAGAGAGAGAGCATTGTCAGAGAGAGAGCATTGTCAGAGAGAGAGCATTGTCAGGGGGTGAGCATTGGCAGGGAGTGAGCATTGTCAGGGAGTGAGCATTGTTAGGTAGTGAGAATTGTCAGGGGGTGAGTATTGTCAGGGGATGAGCATTGTCAGCGAGTGAGTATTGTCAGGGAGTGAGCATTGTCAGGGAGTGAGCATTGTCAGGGGGTGAGTATTGTCAGGGGGTGAGCATTGTCAGTGGGTGAGCATTGTCAGGGAGTGAGCATTGTCAGGGAGTGAGCATTGTCAGGGGGTGAGTATTGTCAGGGGGTGTGCATTGTCAGGGAGTGAGTATTGTCAGGGAGTGAGCATTGTAAGGGGGTGAGCATTGTGAGGGAGTGAGCATTGTCGGGGGTGAGCATTGTCAGGGAGGGAGCATTGCCAGGGAGTGAGCATTGTCAGGGGGTGAGTATTGTCAGAGGGTGTGTACTGTCAGGGAGTGAGCATTGTCAGCAGGGTGAGTTTTGACAGAGCGTGAGCATTGTCAGGGAGAGAGTATTGTCAGGGGGTGAGCATTGTCAGGGGGTGAGCATTGACAGGGAGTGAGCATTGTCAGGAGGGTGAGTATTGTCAGGGGGTGAGTTTTGTCAGGGGGTAAGCATTGTCAGGGAGTGAGCATTGTCAGGCAGTGAGTATTGTCAGGTGGTGAGTATTGGCAGGGGGTGAGCATTGTCAGGGAGTGAGCATTGTCAGGGAGTGAGTATTGGCCGGGGGTTAGTATTCGCAGGAGGGTGAGTCTTGACAGGGGGTGAGCATTGTCAGGGAGTGAGCATTGTCGGGGTTGAGCATTGTCAGGGAGTGAGCATTGTCAGGGAGTGAGTATTGTCAGGGAGTGAGTATTGTCAGGGAGTGAGCATTGTCAGGGAGTGAGTATTGTCAGGGGGTGAGTATTGGCAGGGAGTGAGTATTGTCAGGGAGTGAGTATTGTCAGGGAGTGAGTATTGTCAGGGAGTGAGTATTGGCAGGGGTGAGCATTGTCAGGGCGTGAGTATTGTCAGTGGGTGAGTATTGTCAGTGGGTGAGTATTGTCAGGGGGTGAGCATTGTCAGGGGGCGAGCATTGTCAGGGGGCGAGTATTGGCAGGGGGCGAGTATTGGCAGGGGGAGAGTATTGGCAGGGGGCGAGTATTGGCAGGGAGTGAATATTTCCAGGGACTGAACATTGTCAGTGGGTGATCATTGTCGGGGGGTGAGTATTGTCAAGGAGTGAGTATTGTCAGGGGGTGAGCATTGTCAGGGAGTGAGTATTGTCAGGGAGTGAGCATTGTAAGGGGGTGAGCACTGTGAGGGAGTGAGCATTGTCGGGGGTGAGCATTGTCAGGGAGTGAGCATTGCCAGGGAGTGAGCATTGTCAGGGGGTGAGCATTGTCAGGGTGTGAGCATTGTCAGGGACTGAGCATTGTCAGGGGGTGAGCATTGTCAGGGGGTGAGCATTGTCAGGGGGTGAGCATTGTCAGGGGGTGAGCATTGTCAGGGGGTGAGCATTGTCAGGGGGTGAGCATTGTCAGGGGGTGAGCATTGTCAGGGGGTGAGCATTGTCAGGGGGTGAGCATTGTCAGGGGGTGAGCATTGTCAGGGGGTGAGCATTGTCAGGGGGTGAGCATTGTCAGGGGGTGAGCATTGTCAGGGGGTGAGCATTGTCAGGGGGTGAGCATTGTCAGGGGGTGAGCATTGTCAGGGGGTGAGCATTGTCAGGGAGTGAGCATTGTCAGGGAGTGAGCATTGTCAGGCGGTGAGTATTGTCAGGGGGTGAGTATTGTCAGGGGGTGAGTATCGTCAGGGGTTGAGCATTGTCAGGGAGTGAGCATTGTCAGTGGGTGAGCATTGTCAGGGGGTGAGTATTGTCAGGGGGTGAGCATTGTCAGGGGGTGAGCATTGTCAGGGTGTGAGTATTGTCACGGGGTGAGTATTATCTGGGTTGGGAGCATTGTCAGGGAGTGAGTATTGTCAGGGAGTGAGTATTGTCAGGGGGTGAGTGTTGGCAGGGAGTGGATATTTCCAGGGACTGAGCATCGTCAGGGAGTGAGCGTTGTCAGGGAGTGAGCGTTGTCAGGGGTGAGTGTTGGCAGGGAGTGAATATTTCCAGTGACTGATCATCGTCAGGAGTGAGCATTGTCAGGGGGTGAGCATTGTCAGGGAGTGAGCGTTGTCAGGGGGTGAGCATTGTCAGGGGGTGAGCATTGTCAGAGAGAGAGCATTGTCAGAGAGAGAGCATTGTCAGAGAGAGAGCATTGTCAGAGAGAGAGCATTGTCAGAGAGAGAGCATTGTCAGAGAGAGAGCATTGTCAGAGAGAGAGCATTGTCAGAGAGAGAGCATTGTCAGGGGGTGAGCATTGGCAGGGAGTGAGCATTGTCAGGGAGTGAGCATTGTTAGGTAGTGAGAATTGTCAGGGGGTGAGTATTGTCAGGGGATGAGCATTGTCAGCGAGTGAGTATTGTCAGGGAGTGAGCATTGTCAGGGAGTGAGCATTGTCAGGGGGTGAGTATTGTCAGGGGGTGAGCATTGTCAGTGGGTGAGCATTGTCAGGGAGTGAGCATTGTCAGGGGGTGAGTATTGTCAGGGGGTGAGCATTGTCAGGGAGTGAGTATTGTCAGGGAGTGAGCATTGTAAGGGGGTGAGCATTGTGAGGGAGTGAGCATTGTCGGGGGTGAGCATTGTCAGGGAGGGAGCATTGCCAGGGAGTGAGCATTGTCAGGGGGTGAGTATTGTCAGAGGGTGTGTACTGTCAGGGAGTGAGCATTGTCAGCAGGGTGAGTTTTGACAGAGGGTGAGCATTGTCAGGGAGAGAGTATTGTCAGGGGGTGAGCATTGTCAGGGGGTGAGCATTGACAGGGAGTGAGCATTGTCAGGAGGGTGAGTATTGTCAGGGGGTGAGTTTTGTCAGGGGGTGAGCATTGTCAGGGAGTGAGCATTGTCAGGCAGTGAGTATTGTCAGGTGGTGAGTATTGGCAGGGGGTGAGCATTGTCAGGGAGTGAGCATTGTCAGGGAGTGAGTATTGGCCGGGGGTTAGTATTCGCAGGAGGGTGAGTCTTGACAGGGGGTGAGCATTGTCAGGGAGTGAGCATTGTCGGGGTTGAGCATTGTCAGGGAGTGAGCATTGTCAGGGAGTGAGTATTGTCAGGGAGTGAGTATTGTCAGGGAGTGAGCATTGTCAGGGAGTGAGTATTGTCAGGGGGTGAGTATTGGCAGGGAGTGAGTATTGTCAGGGAGTGAGTATTGTCAGGGAGTGAGTATTGTCAGGGAGTGAGTATTGTCAGGGAGTGAGTATTGGCAGGGGTGAGCATTGTCAGGGCGTGAGTATTGTCAGTGGGTGAGTATTGTCAGTGGGTGAGCATTGTCAGGGAGTGAGTATTGTCAGGGAGTGAGTATTGTCAGGGCGTGAGTATTGTCAGGGAGTGAGCATTGTCTGCGGGGTGAGCATTGTCAAGGGTTGAGCATTGTCAGGGTGTGAGCATTGTCAGGGACTGAGCATTGTCAGGGGGTGAGCATTGTCAGGGGGTGAGCATTGTCAGGGGGTGAGCATTGTCAGGGGGTGAGCATTGTCAGGGGGTGAGCATTGTCAGGGGGTGAGCATTGTCAAGGGGTGAGCATTGTCAGGGGGTGAGCATTGTCAGGGGGTGAGCATTGTCAGGGGGTGAGCATTGTCAAGGGGTGAGCATTGTCAGGGGGTGAGCATTGTCAGGGGGTGAGCATTGTCAGGGGGTGAGCATTGTCAGGGGGTGAGCATTGTCAGGGGGTGAGCATTGTCAGGGGGTGAGCATTGTCAGGGGGTGAGCATTGTCAGGGGGTGAGCATTGTCAGGGGGTGAGCATTGTCAGGGGGTGAGCATTGGCAGGGGGTGAGCATTGTCAGGGAGTGAGCATTGTCAGGGAGTGAGCATTGTCAGGGGGTGAGTATTGTCAGGGGGTGAGTATTGTCAGGGGGTGAGTATCGTCAGGGGTTGAGCATTGTCAGGGAGTGAGCATTGTCAGTGGGTGAGCATTGTCAGGGGGTGAGTATTGTCAGGGGGTGAGCATTGTCAGGGGGTGAGCATTGTCAGGGGGTGAGCATTGTCAGGGTGTGAGTATTGTCAGGGGGTGAGTATTATCTGGGTTGGGAGCATTGTCAGGGAGTGAGTATTGTCAGGGAGTGAGTATTGTCAGGGGGTGAGTGTTGGCAGGGAGTGAATATTTCCAGGGACTGAGCATCGTCAGGGAGTGAGCGTTGTCAGGGAGTGAGCGTTGTCAGGGGTGAGTGTTGGCAGGGAGTGAATATTTCCAGTGACTGATCATCGTCAGGAGTGAGCATTGTCAGGGGGTGAGCATTGTCAGGGGGTGAGCATTGTCAGGGGGTGAGCATTGTCAGAGGGTGAGCATTGTCAGAGAGAGAGCATTGTCAGAGAGAGAGCATTGTCAGAGAGAGAGCATTGTCAGAGAGAGAGCATTGTCAGAGAGAGAGCATTGTCAGAGAGAGAGCATTGTCAGGGGGTGAGCATTGGCAGGGAGTGAGTATTGTCAGGGAGTGAGCATTGTTAGGTAGTGAGAATTGTCAGGGGGTGAGTATTGTCAGGGGATGAGCATTGTCAGCGAGTGAGTATTGTCAGGGAGTGAGCATTGTCAGGGAGTGAGCATTGTCAGGGGGTGAGTATTGTCAGGGGGTGAGCATTGTCAGTGGGTGAGCATTGTCAGGGAGTGAGCATTGTCAGGGGGTGAGTATTGTCAGGGGGTGAGCATTGTCAGGGAGTGAGTATTGTCAGGGAGTGAGCATTGTAAGGGAGTGAGCATTGTAAGGGAGTGAGCATTGTCGGGGGTGAGCATTGTCAGGGAGGGAGCATTGCCAGGGAGTGAGCATTGTCAGGGGGTGAGTATTGTCAGAGGGTGTGTACTGTCAGGGAGTGAGCATTGTCAGCAGGGTGAGTTTTGACAGAGGGTGAGCATTGTCAGGGAGAGAGTATTGTCAGGGGGTGAGCATTGTCAGGGGGTGAGCATTGACAGGGAGTGAGCATTGTCAGGAGGGTGAGTATTGTCAGGGGGTGAGTTTTGTCAGGGGGTGAGCATTGTCAGGGAGTGAGCATTGTCAGGCGGTGAGTATTGTCAGGTGGTGAGTATTGGCAGGGGGTGAGCATTGTCAGGGAGTGAGCATTGTCAGGGAGTGAGTATTGGCCGGGGGTTAGTATTCGCAGGAGGGTGAGTCTTGACAGGGGGTGAGCATTGTCAGGGAGTGAGCATTGTCGGGGTTGAGCATTGTCAGGGAGTGAGCATTGTCAGGGAGTGAGTATTGTCAGGGAGTGAGTATTGTCAGGGAGTGAGCATTGTCAGGGAGTGAGTATTGTCAGGGGGTGAGTATTGGCAGGGAGTGAGTATTGTCAGGGAGTGAGTATTGTCAGGGAGTGAGTATTGTCAGGGAGTGAGTATTGGCAGGGGTGAGCATTGTCAGGGCGTGAGTATTGTCAGTGGGTGAGTATTGTCAGTGGGTGAGTATTGTCAGGGGGTGAGCATTGTCAGGGGGCGAGCATTGTCAGGGGGCGAGTATTGGCAGGGGGCGAGTATTGGCAGGGGGCGAGTATTGGCAGGGGGCGAGTATTGGCAGGGAGTGAATATTTCCAGGGACTGAACATTGTCAGTGGGTGATCATTGTCGGGGGGTGAGTATTGTCAAGGAGTGAGTATTGTCAGGGGGTGAGCATTGTCAGGGAGTGAGTATTGTCAGGGAGTGAGCATTGTAAGGGGGTGAGCACTGTGAGGGAGTGAGCATTGTCGGGGGTGAGCATTGTCAGGGAGTGAGCATTGCCAGGGAGTGAGCATTGTCAGGGGGTGAGCATTGTCAGGGTGTGAGCATTGTCAGGGACTGAGCATTGTCAGGGGGTGAGCATTGTCAGGGGGTGAGCATTGTCAGGGGGTGAGCATTGTCAGGGGGTGAGCATTGTCAGGGGGTGAGCATTGTCAGGGGGTGAGCATTGTCAGGGGGTGAGCATTGTCAGGGGGTGAGCATTGTCAGGGGGTGAGCATTGTCAGGGGGTGAGCATTGTCAGGGGGTGAGCATTGTCAGGGAGTGAGCATTGTCAGGGAGTGAGCATTGTCAGGGGGTGAGTATTGTCAGGGGGTGAGTATTGTCAGGGGGTGAGTATCGTCAGGGGTTGAGCATTGTCAGGGAGTGAGCATTGTCAGTGGGTGAGCATTGTCAGGGGGTGAGTATTGTCAGGGGGTGAGCATTGTCAGGGGGTGAGCATTGTCAGGGTGTGAGTATTGTCAGGGGGTGAGTATTATCTGGGTTGGGAGCATTGTCAGGGAGTGAGTATTGTCAGGGAGTGAGTATTGTCAGGGGGTGAGTGTTGGCAGGGAGTGAATATTTCCAGGGACTGAGCATCGTCAGGGAGTGAGCGTTGTCAGGGAGTGAGCGTTGTCAGGGGTGAGTGTTGGCAGGGAGTGAATATTTCCAGTGACTGATCATCGTCAGGAGTGAGCATTGTCAGGGGGTGAGCATTGTCAGGGAGTGAGCGTTGTCAGGGGGTGAGCATTGTCAGGGGGTGAGCATTGTCAGAGGGTGAGCATTGTCAGAGAGAGAGCATTGTCAGAGAGAGAGCATTGTCAGAGAGAGAGCATTGTCAGAGAGAGAGCATTGTCAGAGAGAGAGCATTGTCAGAGAGAGAGCATTGTCAGGGGGTGAGCATTGGCAGGGAGTGAGCATTGTCAGGGAGTGAGCATTGTTAGGTAGAGAGAATTGTCAGGGGGTGAGTATTGTCAGGGGATGAGCATTGTCAGCGAGTGAGTATTGTCAGGGAGTGAGCATTGTCAGGGAGTGAGCATTGTCAGGGGGTGAGTATTGTCAGGGGGTGAGCATTGTCAGTGGGTGAGCATTGTCAGGGAGTGAGCATTGTCAGGGGGTGAGTATTGTCAGGGGGTGAGCATTGTCAGGGAGTGAGTATTGTCAGGGAGTGAGCATTGTAAGGGGGTGAGCATTGTGAGGGAGTGAGCATTGTCGGGGGTGAGCATTGTCAGGGAGGGAGCATTGCCAGGGAGTGAGCATTGTCAGGGGGTGAGTATTGTCAGAGGGTGTGTACTGTCAGGGAGTGAGCATTGTCAGCAGGGTGAGTTTTGACAGAGGGTGAGCATTGTCAGGGAGAGAGTATTGTCAGGGGGTGAGCATTGTCAGGGGGTGAGCATTGACAGGGAGTGAGCATTGTCAGGAGGGTGAGTATTGTCAGGGGGTGAGTTTTGTCAGGGGGTGAGCATTGTCAGGGAGTGAGCATTGTCAGGCAGTGAGTATTGTCAGGTGGTGAGTATTGGCAGGGGGTGAGCATTGTCAGGGAGTGAGCATTGTCAGGGAGTGAGTATTGGCCGGGGGTTAGTATTCGCAGGAGGGTGAGTCTTGACAGGGGGTGAGCATTGTCAGGGAGTGAGCATTGTCGGGGTTGAGCATTGTCAGGGAGTGAGCATTGTCAGGGAGTGAGTATTGTCAGGGAGTGAGTATTGTCAGGGAGTGAGCATTGTCAGGGAGTGAGTATTGTCAGGGGGTGAGTATTGGCAGGGAGTGAGTATTGTCAGGGAGTGAGTATTGTCAGGGAGTGAGTATTGTCAGGGAGTGAGTATTGGCAGGGGTGAGCATTGTCAGGGCGTGAGTATTGTCAGTGGGTGAGTATTGTCAGTGGGTGAGTATTGTCAGGGGGTGAGCATTGTCAGGGGGTGAGCATTGTCAGGGGGCGAGTATTGGCAGGGGGCGAGTATTGGCAGGGGGCGAGTATTGGCAGGGGGCGAGTATTGGCAGGGGGCGAGTATTGGCAGGGAGTGAATATTTCCAGGGACTGAACATTGTCAGTGGGTGAGCATTGTCGGGGGGTGAGTATTGTCAAGGAGTGAGTATTGTCAGGGGGTGAGCATTGTCAGGGAGTGAGTATTGTCAGGGAGTGAGCATTGTAAGGGGGTGAGCACTGTGAGGGAGTGAGCATTGTCGGGGGTGAGCATTGTCAGGGAGTGAGCATTGCCAGGGAGTGAGCATTGTCAGGGGGTGAGTATTGTCAGGGGGTGTGTACTGTCAGGGAGTGGGCATTGTCAGGAGGGTGAGTTTTGACAGGGAGTTAGCATTGTCAGGGGGTGAGCATTGTCAGGGGGTGAGCATTGTCAGGGGGTGAGCATTGTCAGGGGGCGTGCATTGTCAGGAGGGTGAGTATTGTCAGGAGGGTGAGTATTGTCAGGAGGGTGAGTATTGTCAGGGGCTGAGTTTTGTCAGGGGGTGAGCATTGTCAGGGAGTGAGCATTGTCAGGGAGTGAGCATTGTCAGTGAGTGAGCATTGTCAGGGAGTGAGTATTGTCAGGGTGTGAGTATTGGCAGGGGGTGAGCATTGTCAGGGAGTGAGCATTGTCAGGGAGTGAGTATTGGCCGGGGTTAGTATTCGCAGGAGGGTGAGTCTTGACAGGGGGTGAGCATTGTCAGGGAGTGAGTATTGTCAGGGGGTGAGTATTGGCAGGGGGTGAGCATTGTCAGGGAGTGAGCATTGTCAGGGAGTGAGTATTGGCCAGGGTTAGTATTCGCAGGAGGGTGAGTCTTGACAGGGGGTGAGCATTGTCAGTGGGTGAGCATTGGCGGGGGGTGAGTATTGTCAGAGAGTGAGAATTGTCAGGCAGTGAGCATTGTCAGGGAGTGAGCATTGTCAGGAGGTGAATATTGTCAGGGAGTGAGTATTGTCAGGGAGTGAGTATTGTCAGGGAGTGAGTATTGTCAGGGAGTGAGTATTGGCAGGGGTGAGCATTGTCAGGGCGTGAGTATTGTCAGTGGGTGAGTATTGTCAGTGGGTGAGTATTGTCAGTGGGTGAGTATTGTCAGTGGGTGAGTATTGTCAGGGGGTGAGCATTGTCAGGGGGCGAGTATTGGCAGGGAGTGAATATTTCCAGGGACTGAACATTGTCAGTGGGTGAGCATTGTCGGGGGGTGAGTATTGTCAGGGAGTGAGTATTGTCAGGGAGTGAGTATTGTCAGGGGGTGAGCATTGTCAGGGAGTGAGTATTGTCAGGGAGTGAGCATTGCCAGGGAGTGAGCATTGTCAGGGGGTGAGTATTGTCAGGGGGTGTGTACTGTCAGGGAGTGAGCATTGTCAGGAGGGCGAGTTTTGACAGGGAGTGAGCATTGTCAGGGAGAAAGTATTGTCAGGGGGTGAGCATTGTCAGGGGGCGTGCATTGTCAGGAGGGTGAGTATTGTCAGGGGCTGAGTTTTGTCAGGCGGTGAGCATTGTCAGGGAGTGAGCATTGTCAGGGAGTGAGTATTGTCAGGGAGTGAGTATTGTCAGGGGGTGAGTATAGGCAGGGGGTGAGCATTGTCAGGGAGTGAGCATTGTCAGGGAGTGAGCATTGTCAGGGAGTGAGTATTGGCCGGGGGTTAGTATTCGCAGGAGGGTGAGTCATGACAGGGGGTGAGCATTGTCAGGGAGTGAGCATTGTCGGGGGTGAGCATTGTCAGGGAGTGAGCATTGTCAGGAGGGTGAGTTTTGACAGGGGGTGAGTACTGGCAGGGAGTGAATATTTCCAGGGACTGAGCATTGTCAGTGGGTGAGCATTGGCGGGGGGTGAGTATTGTCAGGGGGTGAGAATTGTCAGGCAGTGAGCATTGTCAGGGAGTGAGCATTGTCAGGGAGTGAGCATTGTCAGGGAGTGAGCATTGTCAGGGAGTGAGTATTGTCAGGGGCTGAGTATTGTCAGGGGCTGAGTATTGTCAGGGAGTGAGCATTATCAGGGGGTGAGTATTGGCAGAGGGTGAGCATTGTCAGGGGGTGAGTATTGTCAGTGGGTGAGTATTGTCAGGGGGTTAGCATTGTCAGGGAGCGAGCATTGTCAGGGAGCGAGATTTGTCAGGGGGTGAGTATTGTCAGGGGTGTGTATTGTCAGGGGGTGAGTATTGTCAGGGAGTGAGCATTGTCAGGGGGTGAGTATTGTCAGAGAGTGAGCATTGTCAGGGAGTGAGCATTGTCAAGGAATGAGTATTGGCAGGGAGTGAATATTTCCTTGGACTGAGCATTGTCATTGGGTGAGCATTGTCGGGGGTGAGTATTGTCAGGGAGTGAGCATTGCCAGGGAGTGAGCATTGTCAGGCGGTGAGTATTGTCAGGGGTTGAGTACTGTCAGGGAGTGAGCATTGTCAGGAGGGTGAGTTTTGACAGGGGGTGAGCATTGTCAGGGGTGTGTATTGTGAGGGGGTGAGCATTGTCAGGGGGTGAGTATTGTCAGTGGGTGAGTATTGTCAGGGGGTGAGCATTGTCATGGGGCGAGTATTGGCAGGGAGCGAATATTTTCAGGGACTGAACATTGTCAGTGGGTGAGCATTGTCGGGGGGTGAGTATTGTCAGGGAGTGAGTATTGTCAGGGAGTGAGCATTGTAAGGGGGTCAGCACTGTGAGGGAGTGAGCATTGTCGGGGGTGAGCATTGTCAGGGAGTGAGCATTGCCAGGGAGTGAGCAGTGTCAGGGGGTGAGTATTGTCAAGGGGTGTGTACTGTCAGGGAGTGAGCATTGTCAGGAGGGTGAGTTTTGACAGGGTGTGAGCATTGTCAGGGAGAGAGTATTGTCAGGGGCTGAGTTTTGTCAGTGGGTGAGCATTGTCAGGGAGTCAGCATTGTCAGGGAGTGAGCATTGTTTGGGAGTGAGTATTGTCAGGGGGTGAGTATTGGCAGGGGGTGAGCATTGTCAGGGAGTGAGCATTGTCAGGGAGTGAGTATTGGCCGGGGGTTAGTATTCGCAGGAGGGTGAGTCTTGACAGGGGGTGAGCATTGTCAGGGAGTGAGCATTGTCGGGGGTGAGCATTGTCAGGGAGTGAGCATTGTCAGGGAGTGAGCATTGTCAGGAGGGTGAGTTTTGACAGGGGGTGAGTACTGGCAGGGAGTGAATATTTCCAGGGACTGAGCATTGTCAGTGGGTGAGCATTGGCGAGGGGTGAGTATTGTCAGGGAGTGAGAATTGTCAGGCAGTGAGCATAGTCAGGGAGTGAGCATTGTCAGGAGGTGAGTGTTGTCAGGGAGTGAGTATGGTCAGGGAGTGAGTATTGTCAGGGAGTGAGTATTGTCAGGGAGTGAGTATTGTCAGGGGGTGAGTATTGGCAGAGAGTGAGTATTGTCAGGGAGTGAGTATTGTCAGGGAGTGAGTATTGTCAGGGAGTGAGCATTGTCAGGGAGTGAATATTGTCAGTGGGTGAGTATTGTCAGTGGGTGAGTATTGTCAGGGGGTGAGCATTGTCATGGGGCGAGTATTGTCAGGGAGTGAGCATTGTCAGGAGGGTGAGTTTTGACAGGGGGTGAGTACTGGCAGGGAGTGAATATTTCCAGGGACTGAGCATTGTCAGTGGGTGAGCATTGGCAGGGGGTGAGTATTGTCAGGGGGTGAGGATTGTCAGGGAGTGAGCATTGTCAGGGAGTGAGTATTGGCAGGGGGTGAGCATTGGCAGGGGGTGAGTATTGTCAGTGGGTGAGTATTGTCAGGGGGTTAGCATTGTCAGGGGGCGAGCATTGTCAGGGAGCGAGATTTGTCAGGGGGTGAGTATTGTCAGGGGTGTGTATTGTCAGGGGGTGAGTATTGTCAGGGAGTGAGCATTGTCAGGGGGTGAGTATTGTCAGGGAGTGAGCATTGTCAGGGAGCGAGCATTGTCAAGGAATGAGTATTGGCAGGGAGTGAATATTTCCTTGGACTGAGCATTGTCATTGGGTGAGCATTGTCGGGGGTGAGTATTGTCAGGGAGTGAGTATTGTCAGGGAGTGAGTATTGTCAGGGGGTGAGTATTGTCAGGGGGTGAGCATTGTCAGGGAGTGAGCATTGTCAGGGAGTGAGCATTGTCAGGGAGTGAGTATTGGCAGGGGGTGAGCATTGGCAGGGGGTGAGTATTGTCAGTGGGTGAGTATTGTCAGGGGGTTAGCATTGTCAGGGGGCGAGCATTGTCAGGGAGCGAGATTTGTCAGGGGGTGAGTATTGTCAGGGGTGTGTATTGTCAGGGGGTGAGTATTGTCAGGGAGTGAGTATTGTCAGGGGGTGAGTATTGGCAGGGGGTGAGCATTGTCAGGGAGTGAGCATTGTCAGGGAGTGAGCATTGTCAGGGAGTGAGTATTGGCCGGGGGTTAGTATTCGCAGGAGGGTGAGTCATGACAGGGGGTGAGCATTGTCAGGGAGTGAGCATTGTCGGGGGTGAGCATTGTCAGGGAGTGAGCATTGTCAGGAGGGTGAGTTTTGACAGGGGGTGAGTACTGGCAGGGAGTGAATATTTCCAGGGACTGAGCATTGTCAGTGGGTGAGCATTGTCGGGGGGTGAGTATTGTCAGGGAGTGAGTATTGTCAGGGGGTGAGCATTGTCAGGGAGTGAGTATTGTCAGGGAGTGAGCATTGTAAGGGGGTCAGCACTGTGAGGGAGTGAGCATTGTCGCGGGTGAGCATTGTCAGGGAGTGAGCATTGCCAGGGAGTGAGCATTGCCAGGGAGTGAACAGTGTCAGGGGGTGAGTATTGTCAAGGGGTGTGTACTGTCAGGGAGTGAGCATTGTCAGGAGGGTGAGTTTTGACAGGGTGTGAGCATTGTCAGGGAGAGAGTATTGTCAGGGGGTGAGCATTGTCAGGGGGCGTGCATTGTCAGGAGGGTGAGTATTGTCAGTTTTGTCAGGGAGTGAGCATTGTCAGGGAGTGAGCATTGTCAGGGAGTGAGCATTGTTTGGGAGTGAGTATTGTCAGGGGGTGAGTATTGGCAGGGGGTGAGCATTGTCAGGGAGTGAGCATTGTCAGGGAGTGAGTATTGGCCGGGGGTTAGTATTCGCAGGAGGGTGAGTCTTGACAGGGGGTGAGCATTGTCAGGGAGTGAGCATTGTCGGGGGTGAGCATTGTCAGGGAGTGAGCATTGTCCGGAGGGTGAGTTTTGACAGGGGGTGAGTACTGGCAGGGAGTGAATATTTCCAGGGACTGAGCATTGTCAGTGGGTGAGCATTGGCGGGGGGTGAGTATTGTCAGGGAGTGAGAATTGTCAGGCAGTGAGCATTGTCAGGGAGTGAGCATTGTCAGGAGGTGAGTATTGTCAGGGAGTGAGTATTGTCAGGGAGTGAGTATTGTCAGGGAGTGAGTATTGTCAGGGAGTGAGTACTGTCAGGGAGTGAGTATTGTCAGGGAGTGAGTATTGGCAGGGGTGAGCATTGTCAGGGCGTGAGTATTGTCAGTGGGTGAGTATTGTCAGTGGGTGAGTATTGTCAGGGGTGAGCATTGTCAGGGGGTGAGCATTGTCAGGGGGCCAGTATTGACAGGGAGTGAATATTTCAAAGGACTGAACATTGTCAGTGGATGAGCATTGTCGGGGGGTGAGTATTGTCAGGGAGTGAGTATTGTCAGGGAGTGAGTATTGTCAGGGAGTGAGTATTGTCAGGGGGTGAGCATTGTCAGGGAGTGAGTATTGTCAGGGAGTGAGTATTGTCAGGGAGTGAGCATTGTAAGGGGTGAGCACTGTGAGGGAGTGAGCATTGTCGGGGGTGAGCATTGTCAGGGAGTGAGCATTGCCAGGGAGTGAGCATTGTCAGGGGTTGAGTACTGTCAGGGAGTGAGCATTGTCAGGAGGGTGAGTTTTGACAGGGGGTGAGCATTGTCAGGGGTGTGTATTGTGAGGGGGTGAGCATTGTCAGGGGGTGAGTATTGTCAGTGGGTGAGTATTGTCAGGGGGTGAGCATTGTCATGGGGCGAGTATTGGCAGGGAGCGAATATTTTCAGGGACTGAACATTGTCAGTGGGTGAGCATTGTCGGGGGGTGAGTATTGTCAGGGAGTGAGTATTGTCAGGGGGTGAGCATTGTCAGGGAGTGAGTATTGTCAGGGAGTGAGCATTGTAAGGGGGTCAGCACTGTGAGGGAGTGAGCATTGTCGGGGGTGAGCATTGTCAGGGAGTGAGCATTGCCAGGGAGTGAGCAGTGTCAGGGGGTGAGTATTGTCAAGGGGTGTGTACTGTCAGGGAGAGAGTATTGTCAGGGGCTGAGTTTTGTCAGTGGGTGAGCATTGTCAGGGAGTCAGCATTGTCAGGGAGTGAGCATTGTTTGGGAGTGAGTATTGTCAGGGGGTGAGTATTGGCAGGGGGTGAGCATTGTCAGGGAGTGAGCATTGTCAGGGAGTGAGTATTGGCCGGGGGTTAGTATTCGCAGGAGGGTGAGTCTTGACAGGGGGTGAGCATTGTCAGGGAGTGAGCATTGTCGGGGGTGAGCATTGTCAGGGAGTGAGCATTGTCAGGGAGTGAGCATTGTCAGGAGGGTGAGTTTTGACAGGGGGTGAGTACTGGCAGGGAGTGAATATTTCCAGGGACTGAGCATTGTCAGTGGGTGAGCATTGGCGAGGGGTGAGTATTGTCAGGGAGTGAGAATTGTCAGGCAGTGAGCATAGTCAGGGAGTGAGCATTGTCAGGAGGTGAGTGTTGTCAGGGAGTGAGTATGGTCAGGGAGTGAGTATTGTCAGGGAGTGAGTATTGTCAGGGAGTGAGTATTGTCAGGGGGTGAGTATTGGCAGAGAGTGAGTATTGTCAGGGAGTGAGTATTGTCAGGGAGTGAGTATTGTCAGGGAGTGAGTATTGTCAGGGAGTGAGCATTGTCAGGGAGTGAGCATTGTCAGGGAGTGAATATTGTCAGTGGGTGAGTATTGTCAGTGGGTGAGTATTGTCAGTGGGTGAGTATTGTCAGGGGGTGAGCCTTGTCATGGGGCGAGTATTGGCAGGGAGTGAATATTTCCAGGGACTGAACATTGTCAGTGGGTGAGCATTGTCGGGGGGTGAGTATTGTCAGGGAGTGAGTATTGTCAGGGTGTGAGCATTGTCAGGGAGAGAGTATTGTCAGGGGGTGAGCATTGTCAGGGGGCGTGCATTGTCAGGAGGGTGAGTATTGTCAGTTTTGTCAGGGAGTGAGCATTGTCAGGGAGTGAGCATTGTCAGGGAGTGAGCATTGTTTGGGAGTGAGTATTGTCAGGGGGTGAGTATTGGCAGGGGGTGAGCATTGTCAGGGAGTGAGCATTGTCAGGGAGTGAGTATTGGCCGGGGGTTAGTATTCGCAGGAGGGTGAGTCTTGACAGGGGGTGAGCATTGTCAGGGAGTGAGCATTGTCGGGGGTGAGCATTGTCAGGGAGTGAGCATTGTCAGGAGGGTGAGTTTTGACAGGGGGTGAGTACTGGCAGGGAGTGAATATTTCCAGGGACTGAGCATTGTCAGTGGGTGAGCATTGGCGGGGGGTGAGTATTGTCAGGGAGTGAGAATTGTCAGGCAGTGAGCATTGTCAGGGAGTGAGCATTGTCAGGAGGTGAGTATTGTCAGGGAGTGAGTATTGTCAGGGAGTGAGTATTGTCAGGGAGTGAGTATTGTCAGGGAGTGAGTATTGTCAGGGAGTGAGTATTGTCAGGGAGTGAGTATTGGCAGGGGTGAGTATTGTCAGTGGGTGAGTATTGTCAGTGGGTGAGTATTGTCAGGGGGTGAGCATTGTCAGGGGGTGAGCATTGTCAGGGGGCCAGTATTGACAGGGAGTGAATATTTCAAGGGACTGAACATTGTCAGTGGGTGAGCATTGTCGGGGGGTGAGTATTGTCAGGGAGTGAGTATTGTCAGGGAGTGAGTATTGACAGGGGGTGAGCATTGTCAGGGAGTGAGTATTGTCAGGGAGTGAGTATTGTCAGGGAGTGAGCATTGTAAGGGGGTGAGCACTGTGAGGGAGTGAGCATTGTCGGGGGTGAGCATTGTCAGGGAGTGAGCATTGCCAGGGAGTGAGCATTGTCAGGGGGTGAGTATTGTCAGGGGGTGTGTACTGTCAGGGAGTGAGCATTGTCAGGAGGGTGAGTTTTGACAGGGAGTGAGCATTGTCAGGGAGAGAGTATTGTCAGGGGGTGAGCATTGTCAGGGGGCGTGCATTGTCAGGAGGGTGAGTATTGTCAGGGGCTGAGTTTTGTCAGGCGGTGAGCATTGTCAGGGAGTGAGCATTGTCAGGGAGTGAGTATTGTCAGGGGGTGAGTATTGGCAGGGGGTGAGTATTGGGAGGGGGTGAGCATTGTCAGGGAGTGAGCATTGTCAGGGAGTGAGCATTGTCAGGGAGTGAGTATTGGCCGGGGGTTAGTATTCGCAGGAGGGTGAGTCATGACAGGGGGTGAGCATTGTCAGGGAGTGAGCATTGTCGGGGGTGAGCATTGTCAGGGAGTGAGCATTGTCAGGAGGGTGAGTTTTGACAGGGGGTGAGTACTGGCAGGGAGTGAATATTTCCAGGGACTGAGCATTGTCAGTGGGTGAGTATTGGCGGGGGGTGAGTATTGTCAGGGGGTGAGAATTGTCAGGCAGTGAGCATTGTCAGGGAGTGAGCATTGTCAGGGAGTGAGCATTGTCAGGAGGTGAATATTGTCAGGGAGTGAGCATTGTCAGGGAGTGAGCATTGTCAGGGAGTGAGCATTGTCAGGGAGTGAGCATTGTCAGGGAGTGAGTATTGGCAGGGGGTGAGCATTGGCAGGGGGTGAGTATTGTCAGTGGGTGAGTATTGTCAGGGGGTTAGCATTGTCAGGGGGTTAGCATTGTCAGGGGGCGAGCATTGTCAGGGAGCGAGATTTGTCAGGGGGTGAGTATTGTCAGGGGTGTGTATTGTCAGGGGGTGAGTATTGTCAGGGGTGTGTATTGTCAGGGGGTGAGTATTGTCAGGGAGTGAGTATTGTCAGGGGGTGAGTATTGGCAGGGGGTGAGCATTGTCAGGGAGTGAGCATTGTCAGGGAGTGAGCATTGTCAGGGAGTGAGTATTGGCCGGGGGTTAGTATTCGCAGGAGGGTGAGTCATGACAGGGGGTGAGCATTGTCAGGGAGTGAGCATTGTCGGGGGTGAGCATTGTCAGGGAGTGAGCATTGTCAGGAGGGTGAGTTTTGACAGGGGGTGAGTACTGGCAGGGAGTGAATATTTCCAGGGACTGAGCATTGTCAGTGGGTGAGCATTGTCGGGGGGTGAGTATTGTCAGGGAGTGAGTATTGTCAGGGGGTGAGCATTGTCAGGGAGTGAGTATTGTCAGGGAGTGAGCATTGTAAGGGGGTCAGCACTGTGAGGGAGTGAGCATTGTCGCGGGTGAGCATTGTCAGGGAGTGAGCATTGCCAGGGAGTGAGCATTGCCAGGGAGTGAACAGTGTCAGGGGGTGAGTATTGTCAAGGGGTGTGTACTGTCAGGGAGTGAGCATTGTCAGGAGGGTGAGTTTTGACAGGGTGTGAACATTGTCAGGGAGAGAGTATTGTCAGGGGGTGAGCATTGTCAGGGGGCGTGCATTGTCAGGAGGGTGAGTATTGTCAGTTTTGTCAGGGAGTGAGCATTGTCAGGGAGTGAGCATTGTCAGGGAGTGAGCATTGTTTGGGAGTGAGTATTGTCAGGGGGTGAGTATTGGCAGGGGGTGAGCATTGTCAGGGAGTGAGCATTGTCAGGGAGTGAGTATTGGCCGGGGGTTAGTATTCGCAGGAGGGTGAGTCTTGACAGGGGGTGAGCATTGTCAGGGAGTGAGCATTGTCGGGGGTGAGCATTGTCAGGGAGTGAGCATTGTCCGGAGGGTGAGTTTTGACAGGGGGTGAGTACTGGCAGGGAGTGAATATTTCCAGGGACTGAGCATTGTCAGTGGGTGAGCATTGGCGGGGGGTGAGTATTGTCAGGGAGTGAGAATTGTCAGGCAGTGAGCATTGTCAGGGAGTGAGCATTGTCAGGAGGTGAGTATTGTCAGGGAGTGAGCATTGTCAGGGAGTGAGCATTGTCAGGGAGTGAGCATTGTCAGGGAGTGAGCATTGTCAGGGAGCGAGCATTGTCAGGGAGTGAGTATTGTCAGGGGGTGAGTATTGTCAGGGAGTGAGCATTGTCAGGGAGTGAGTATTGGCAGGGGGTGAGCATTGGCAGGGGGTGAGTATTGTCAGTGGGTGAGTATTGTCAGGGGGTTAGCATTGTCAGGGGGCGAGCATTGTCAGGGGGTGAGTATTGTCAGGGGGTGAGTATTGTCAGGGGTGTGTATTGTCAGGGGGTGAGTATTGTCAGGGAGTGAGTATTGTCAGGGGGTGAGTATTGGCAGGGGGTGAGTATTGGCAGGGGGTGAGCATTGTCAGGGAGTGAGCATTGTCAGGGAGTGAGCATTGTCAGGGAGTGAGTATTGGCCGGGGGTTAGTATTCGCAGGAGGGTGAGTCATGACAGGGGGTGAGCATTGTCAGGGAGTGAGCATTGTCGGGGGTGAGCATTGTCAGGGAGTGAGCATTGTCAGGAGGGTGAGTTTTGACAGGGGGTGAGTACTGGCAGGGAGTGAATATTTCCAGGGACTGAGCATTGTCAGTGGGTGAGCATTGGCAGGGGGTGAGTATTGTCAGGGGGTGAGGATTGTCAGGGAGTGAGCATTGTCAGGGAGTGAGTATTGGCAGGGGGTGAGCATTGGCAGGGGGTGAGTATTGTCAGTGGGTGAGTATTGTCAGGGGGTTAGCATTGTCAGGGGGCGAGCATTGTCAGGGAGCGAGATTTGTCAGGGGGTGAGTATTGTCAGGGGTGTGTATTGTCAGGGGGTGAGTATTGTCAGGGAGTGAGCATTGTCAGGGGGTGAGTATTGTCAGGGAGTGAGCATTGTCAGGGAGCGAGCATTGTCAAGGAATGAGTATTGGCAGGGAGTGAATATTTCCTTGGACTGAGCATTGTCATTGGGTGAGCATTGTCGGGGGTGAGTATTGTCAGGGAGTGAGTATTGTCAGGGAGTGAGTATTGTCAGGGGGTGAGTATTGTCAGGGGGTGAGCATTGTCAGGGAGTGAGCATTGTCAGGGAGTGAGCATTGTCAGGGAGTGAGTATTGGCAGGGGGTGAGCATTGGCAGGGGGTGAGTATTGTCAGTGGGTGAGTATTGTCAGGGGGTTAGCATTGTCAGGGGGCGAGCATTGTCAGGGAGCGAGATTTGTCAGGGGGTGAGTATTGTCAGGGGTGTGTATTGTCAGGGGGTGAGTATTGTCAGGGAGTGAGTATTGTCAGGGGGTGAGTATTGGCAGGGGGTGAGCATTGTCAGGGAGTGAGCATTGTCAGGGAGTGAGCATTGTCAGGGAGTGAGTATTGGCCGGGGGTTAGTATTCGCAGGAGGGTGAGTCATGACAGGGGGTGAGCATTGTCAGGGAGTGAGCATTGTCGGGGGTGAGCATTGTCAGGGAGTGAGCATTGTCAGGAGGGTGAGTTTTGACAGGGGGTGAGTACTGGCAGGGAGTGAATATTTCCAGGGACTGAGCATTGTCAGTGGGTGAGCATTGTCGGGGGGTGAGTATTGTCAGGGAGTGAGTATTGTCAGGGGGTGAGCATTGTCAGGGAGTGAGTATTGTCAGGGAGTGAGCATTGTAAGGGGGTCAGCACTGTGAGGGAGTGAGCATTGTCGCGGGTGAGCATTGTCAGGGAGTGAGCATTGCCAGGGAGTGAGCATTGCCAGGGAGTGAACAGTGTCAGGGGGTGAGTATTGTCAAGGGGTGTGTACTGTCAGGGAGTGAGCATTGTCAGGAGGGTGAGTTTTGACAGGGTGTGAGCATTGTCAGGGAGAGAGTATTGTCAGGGGGTGAGCATTGTCAGGGGGCGTGCATTGTCAGGAGGGTGAGTATTGTCAGTTTTGTCAGGGAGTGAGCATTGTCAGGGAGTGAGCATTGTCAGGGAGTGAGCATTGTTTGGGAGTGAGTATTGTCAGGGGGTGAGTATTGGCAGGGGGTGAGCATTGTCAGGGAGTGAGCATTGTCAGGGAGTGAGTATTGGCCGGGGGTTAGTATTCGCAGGAGGGTGAGTCTTGACAGGGGGTGAGCATTGTCAGGGAGTGAGCATTGTCGGGGGTGAGCATTGTCAGGGAGTGAGCATTGTCCGGAGGGTGAGTTTTGACAGGGGGTGAGTACTGGCAGGGAGTGAATATTTCCAGGGACTGAGCATTGTCAGTGGGTGAGCATTGGCGGGGGGTGAGTATTGTCAGGGAGTGAGAATTGTCAGGCAGTGAGCATTGTCAGGGAGTGAGCATTGTCAGGAGGTGAGTATTGTCAGGGAGTGAGTATTGTCAGGGAGTGAGTATTGTCAGGGAGTGAGTATTGTCAGGGAGTGAGTACTGTCAGGGAGTGAGTATTGTCAGGGAGTGAGTATTGGCAGGGGTGAGCATTGTCAGGGCGTGAGTATTGTCAGTGGGTGAGTATTGTCAGTGGGTGAGTATTGTCAGGGGTGAGCATTGTCAGGGGGTGAGCATTGTCAGGGGGCCAGTATTGACAGGGAGTGAATATTTCAAAGGACTGAACATTGTCAGTGGATGAGCATTGTCGGGGGGTGAGTATTGTCAGGGAGTGAGTATTGTCAGGGAGTGAGTATTGTCAGGGAGTGAGTATTGTCAGGGGGTGAGCATTGTCAGGGAGTGAGTATTGTCAGGGAGTGAGTATTGTCAGGGAGTGAGCATTGTAAGGGGTGAGCACTGTGAGGGAGTGAGCATTGTCGGGGGTGAGCATTGTCAGGGAGTGAGCATTGCCAGGGAGTGAGCATTGTCAGGGGGTGAGTATTGTCAGGGGGTGTGTACTGTCAGGGAGTGAGCATTGTCAGGAGGGTGAGTTTTGACAGGGAGTGAGCATTGTCAGGGAGAGAGTATTGTCAGGGGGTGAGCATTGTCAGGGGGCGTGCATTGTCAGGAGGGTGAGTATTGTCAGGGGCTGAGTTTTGTCAGGCGGTGAGCATTGTCAGGGAGTGAGCATTGTCAGGGAGTGAGTATTGTCAGGGGGTGAGTATTGGCAGGGGGTGAGTATTGGGAGGGGGTGAGCATTGTCAGGGAGTGAGCATTGTCAGGGAGTGAGCATTGTCAGGGAGTGAGTATTGGCCGGGGGTTAGTATTCGCAGGAGGGTGAGTTTTGACAGGGGGTGAGTACTGGCAGGGAGTGAATATTTCCAGGGACTGAGCATTGTCAGTGGGTGAGTATTGGCGGGGGGTGAGTATTGTCAGGGGGTGAGAATTGTCAGGCAGTGAGCATTGTCAGGGAGTGAGCATTGTCAGGGAGTGAGCATTGTCAGGGAGTGAGCATTGTCAGGAGGTGAATATTGTCAGGGAGTGAGCATTGTCAGGGAGTGAGCATTGTCAGGGAGTGAGCATTGTCAGGGAGTGAGCATTGTCAGGGAGCGAGCATTGTCAGGGAGTGAGTATTGTCAGGGGGTGAGTATTGTCAGGGAGTGAGCATTGTCAGGGAGTGAGTATTGGCAGGGGGTGAGCATTGGCAGGGGGTGAGTATTGTCAGTGGGTGAGTATTGTCAGGGGGTTAGCATTGTCAGGGGGCGAGCATTGTCAGGGGGTGAGTATTGTCAGGGGGTGAGTATTGTCAGGGGTGTGTATTGTCAGGGGGTGAGTATTGTCAGGGAGTGAGTATTGTCAGGGGGTGAGTATTGGCAGGGGGTGAGCATTGTCAGGGAGTGAGCATTGTCAGGGAGTGAGCATTGTCAGGGAGTGAGTATTGGCCGGGGGTTAGTATTCGAAGGAGGGTGAGTCATGACAGGGGGTGAGCATTGTCAGGGAGTGAGCATTGTCGGGGGTGAGCATTGTCAGGGAGTGAGCATTGTCAGGAGGGTGAGTTTTGACAGGGGGTGAGTACTGGCAGGGAGTGAATATTTCCAGGGACTGAGCATTGTCAGTGGGTGAGCATTGGCAGGGGGTGAGTATTGTCAGGGGGTGAGGATTGTCAGGGAGTGAGCATTGTCAGGGAGTGAGTATTGGCAGGGGGTGAGCATTGGCAGGGGGTGAGTATTGTCAGTGGGTGAGTATTGTCAGGGGGTTAGCATTGTCAGGGGGCGAGCATTGTCAGGGAGCGAGATTTGTCAGGGGGTGAGTATTGTCAGGGGTGTGTATTGTCAGGGGGTGAGTATTGTCAGGGAGTGAGCATTGTCAGGGGGTGAGTATTGTCAGGGAGTGAGCATTGTCAGGGAGCGAGCATTGTCAAGGAATGAGTATTGGCAGGGAGTGAATATTTCCTTGGACTGAGCATTGTCATTGGGTGAGCATTGTCGGGGGTGAGTATTGTCAGGGAGTGAGTATTGTCAGGGAGTGAGTATTGTCAGGGGGTGAGTATTGTCAGGGGGTGAGCATTATCAGGGAGTGAGTATTGTCAGGGGGTCAGCATTGTAAGGGGGTGAGCTTTGTCAGGGGGTGAGCACTGTGAGGGAGTGAGCATTGTCAGGGAGTGAGCATTGCCAGGGAGTGAGCATTGCCAGGGAGTGAGCATTGTCAGGCGGTGAGTATTGTCAGGGGTTGAGTACTGTCAGGGAGTGAGCATTGTCAGGAGGGTGAGTTTTGACAGGGGGTGAGCATTGTCAGGGAGTGAGCATTGTCAGGGGGTGAGCATTGTCAGGGAGAGAGTCTTGTCAGGTGGTGAGCATTGTCAGGGGGTGATCATTGACAGGGAGTGAGCATTGTCAGGAGGGTGAGTTTTGACAGGGGGTGAGGATTGTCAGGGACTGAGCAGTGTCAGGGAGTGGGCATTGTCGGGGGTGAGCATTGTCAGGGGCTGAGCATTGTTAGGCACTGAGTATTGTCAAAAGGTGAGTATTGGCAGGGGGTGAGCATTCTAAGGAGTGAGCATTGTCAGGGAGCGAGCATTGTCGGGGGTGAGCATTGTCAGGGAGTGAGCATTATCAGGAGGGTGAGTTTTGACAGGGGGTGAGTATTGGCAGGGAGTGAATATTTCCAGGGACTGAGCATTGTCAGTGGGTGAGCATTGGAAGGGGGTGAGTATTGTCAGGGAGTGAGAATTGTCAGGCAGTGAGCATTGTTAGTGGGTGAGTATTGTCAGGGGGTGGGCACTGTCAGGGGGTGAGCATTGTCAGGAGGGTTAGTTTTGACAGGGTGTGAGCATTGTCATGGACTGAACATTGTGAGGGGGTGAGCATTGTCAGGGAGTGAGTATTATCAGGGGTTGAGCATTGTCTGGGAGTGAGCATTGTCAGGAGGGTGAGTTTTGACAGGGGGTGAGGATTGTCAGGGATTGAGCATTGTCAGGGAGTGAGCATTGTCAGGGAGTGAGCATTGTCGGGGGTCAGCATTGTCAGGGAGTGAGCATTGTCAGGGACTGAGCATTGTCAGGGACTGAGCATTGTCAGGCCGTGAGCATTGGCCTGGAGTGAGCATTGTCAGGGAGTGAGTATTGGCAGGGAGTGAATATTATCAGGGAGAGAGTATTGTCAGGGAGTGAGTATTGTCGGGGGTGAGCATTGTCAGGGAGTGAGCATTGTCAGGGAGTGAACATTGTCGGAGGTGAGCATTGTCAGGGGTGAGCATTCTCAGGGAGTAAGAAGTGTCAGGGGGTGAGCATTGTCAGGGAGTGAGTATTGTCAGGGAGTGAGTATTGGCAGGGGGTGAGCATTGGCAGGGGGTGAGCATTGGCAGGGGGTGAGCATTGTCAGGGGGTGAGTATTGTCAGTGGTTGAGTATTGTCAGTGGGTGAGTATTGTCAGTGGGTGAGTATTGTCAGGGGGTGAGCATTGTCAGTGGGCGAGTATTGGCAGGGAGTGAATATTTCCAGGGACTGAGCATTGTCAGTGGGTGAGCATTGTCGGGGGGTGGGGGTGAGCACTGTGAGGGATTGAGCATTGTCGGGGGTGAGCATTGTCAGGGAGTGAGCATTGCCAGGGAGTGAGCATTGTCAGGGAGTGAGCATTGTCAGGGGGTGAGTATTGTCAGGGGGTGAGTATTGTCAGGGGGTGAGTATTGTCAGGGGGTGAGTATTGTCAGGGGGTGAGTATTGTCAGGGGGTGAGTATTGTCAGGGGGTGTGTACTGTCAGGGAGTGAGCATTGTCAGGAGGGTGAGTTTTGACAGGGGGTGAGCGCTGTCAGGGAGAGAGTATCGTCAGGGGGTGAGCATTGTCAGGCGGCGAGCATTGACAGGGAGTGAGCATTGTCAGGTGGGTGAGTATTGTCAGGGGGTGAGTATTGTCAGGGGGTGAGCATTGTCAGGGAGTTAGCATTGTCAGGGAGTGAGCATTGTCAGGGAGTGAGCATTGTCAGGAGGTGAATATTGTCAGGGAGTGAGCATTGTCAGGGAGTGAGTATTGTCAGGGGGTGAGTATTGTCAGGGAGTGAGCATTGTCAGGGAGTGAGTATTGGCAGGGGGTGAGCATTGTCAGGGGGTGAGTATTGTCAGGGGGTGAGTATTGTCAGTGGGTGAGTATTGTCAGGGGGTTAGCATTGTCAGGGGGCGAGCAATGTCAGGGGGTGAGTATTGTCAGGGAGTGAGCATTGTCAGGGAGTGAGCATTGTCAAGGAATGAGTATTGGCAGGGAGTGAATATTTCCTTGGACTGAGCATTGTCATTGGGTGAGCATTGTCGGGGGTTAGTATTGTCAGGGAGTGAGTATTGTCAGGGGGTGAGTATTGTCAGGGGGTGAGTATTGTCAGGGGGTGAGCATTGTCAGGGGCTGAGCATTGTCAGGGGGTGAGCATTGTCAGGGGGTGAGCATTGTCAGGGGGTGAGCATTGTCAGGGGGTGAGCATTGTCAGGGGGTGAGCATTGTCAAGGGGTGAGCATTGTCAGGGAGTGAGTATTGTCAGGGGGTGAGCATTGTAAGGGGGTGAGCTTTGTCAGGGGGTGAGCTTTGTCAGGGGGTGAGCTTTGTCAGGGGGTGAGCACTGTGAGGGAGGGAGCATTGTCGGGGGTGAGCATTGTCAGGGAGTGAGCATTGCCAGGGAGTGAGCATTGTCAGGGGGTGAGTATTGTCAGGGGGTGAGTATTGTCAGGGGGTGAGTATTGTCAGGGGGTGAGTATTGTCAGGGGGTGAGTATTGTCAGGGGGTGTGTACTGTCAGGGAGTGAGCATTGTCAGGAGGGTGAGTTTTGACAGGGGGTGAGCATTGTCAGGGAGAGAGTATTGTCAGGGGATGAGCATTGTCAGGCGGCGAGCATTGACAGGGAGTGAGCATTGTCAGGAGGGTGAGTATTGGCAGGGGTGAGTTTTGGCAGGGGGTTAGCATTGTCAGGGAGTGAGCATTGTCAGGGAGTGAATATTGGCCAGGGGTTAGTATTCGCAGGAGGGTGAGTCTTGACAGTGGGAGAGCATTGTCAGGGAGTGAGCATTGTCGGGGGTGAGCATTGTCAGGGAGTGAGCATTGTCATGAGGGTGAGTTTTGACAGGGGTGAGTACTGGCAGGGAGTGAAAATTTCCAGGGACTGAGCATTGTCAGTGGGTGAGCATTGGCGGGGGGAGAGTATTGTCAAGGAATGAGAATTGTCAGGCAGTGAGCATTGTCAGGGAGTGAGCATTGTCACGAGGTGAATATTGTCAGGGAGTGAGCATTGTCAGGGAGTGAGCATTGTCAGGCAGTGAGCATTGTCAGGGAGTGAGTATTGTCAGGGAGTGAGTATTGTCAGGGGGTGAGCATTGTCAGTGGGTGAGTATTGTCAGGGGGTTAGCATTGTCAGGGGGTTAGCATTGTCACGGGGCGAGCATTGTCAGGGAGCGAGCATTGTCAGGGTGTGAGTATTGTCAGGGAGTGAGCATTGTCAGGGAGTGAGCATTGTCAAGGAATGAGTATTGGCAGGGAGTGAATATTTCCTTGGACTGAGCATTGTCATTGGGTGAGCATTGTCGGGGGGTGAGTATTGTCAGGGAGTGAGAATTGTCAGGCAGTGAGCATTGTCAGGGAGTGAGCATTGTCAGGGAGTGAGCATTGTCAGGGAGTGAGCATTGTCAGGAGGTGAATACAGGGAGTGAGCATTGTCAGGGAGTGAGCATTGTCAGGGAGTGAGTATTGTCAGGGGGTGAGCATTGTCAGGGAGTGAGTATTGTCAGGGAGTGAGTATTGTCAGGGGGTGAGTATTGTAAGGGGGTGAGCATTGTAAGGGGGTGAGTATTGTCAGGGAGTGAGCATTGTCAGGGAGTGAGCATTGTCAGGGAGTGAGCATTGTCAAGGAATGAGTATTGGCAGGGAGTGAATATTTCCTTGGACTGAGCATTGTCATTGGGTGAGCATTGTCGGGGGGTGAGTATTGTCACGGAGTGAGAATTGTCAGGCAGTGAGCATTGTCAGGGAGCGAGCATTGTCAGGAGGTGAATATTGTCAGGAGGTGAATATTGTCAGGAGTTGAATATTGTCAGGCAGTGAGCATTGTCACGGAGTGAGCATTGTCAGGGAGTGAGTATTGTCAGGGGGTGAGCATTGTCTGTGGGTGAGTATTGTCAGGGGGTTAGCATTGTCAGGGGGCGAGCATTGTCAGGGAGCGAGCATTGTCAGGGGGTGAGTATTGTCAGGGAGTGAGCATTGTCAGGGAGTGAGGATTGTCAGGGAGTGAGCATTGTCAAGGAATGAGTATTGGCAGAGAGTGAATATTTCCTTGGACTGAGCATTGTCATTGGGTGAGCATTGTCGGGAGATGAGTATTGTCAGGGAGTGAGTATTGTCAGGGAGTGAGTATTGTCAGGGGGTGAGCATTGTCAGGGAGTGAGCATTGCCAGGGAGTGAGCATTGCCAGGGAGTGAGCATTGTCAGGGGGTGAGTATTGTCAGGGGGTGTGTACTGTCAGGGAGTGAGCATTGTCAGGAGGGTGAGTTTTGACAGGGGGTGAGCATTGTCAGGGAGAGAGTATTGTCAGGGGGTGAGCATTGTCAGGCGGCGAGCATTGACAGGGAGTGAGCATTGTCGGGAGGGTGAGTATTGTCAGGGGGTGAGTTTTGTCAGGGGGTGAGCATTGTCAGGGTGTGAGCATTGTCAGGGAGTGAGTATTGGCCGGGGGTTAGTATTCGCAGGAGGGTGAGTCTTGACAGTGGGTGAGCATTGTCAGGGAGTGAGCATTGTCGGGGGTGAGCATTGTCAGGGAGTGAGCATTGTCATGAAGGTGAGTTTTGAAAGGGGGTGAGTACTGGCAGGGAGTGAATATTTCCAGGGACTGAGCATTGTCAGTGGGTGAGCATTGGCGGGGGGTGAGTATTGTCAGGGAGTGAGAACTGTCAGGCAGTGAGTATTGTCAGGTGGTGAGTCTTGACAGGGGGTGAGCATTGTCAGGGAGTGAGCATTGTCGGGGTTGAGCATTGTCAGGGAGTGAGCATTGTCAGGGAGTGAGTATTGTCAGGGAGTGAGTATTGTCAGGGAGTGAGCATTGTCAGGGAGTGAGCATTGTCAGGGGGTGAGTATTGGCAGGGAGTGAGTATTGTCAGGGAGTGAGTATTGTCAGGGAGTGAGTATTGTCAGGGAGTGAGTATTGGCAGGGGTGAGCATTGTCAGGGCGTGAGTATTGTCAGTGGGTGAGTATTGTCAGTGGGTGAGTATTGTCAGTGGGTGAGTATTGTCAGGGGGTGAGCATTGTCAGGGGGCGAGTATTGGCAGGGGGCGAGTATTGGCAGGGGGCGAGTATTGGCAGGGGGCGAGTATTGGCAGGGGGCGAGTATTGGCAGGGAGTGAATATTTCCAGGGACTGAACATTGTCAGTGGGTGATCATTGTCGGGGGGGTGAGTATTGTCAAGGAGTGAGTATTGTCAGGGGGTGAGCATTGTCAGGGAGTGAGTATTGTCAGGGAGTGAGCATTGTAAGGGGGTGAGCACTGTGAGGGAGTGAGCATTGTCGGGGGTGAGCATTGTCAGGGAGTGAGCATTGCCAGGGAGTGAGCATTGTCAGGGGGTGAGCATTGTCAGGGTGTGAGCATTGTCAGGGACAGAGCATTGTCAGGGGGTGAGCATTGTCAGGGGGTGAGCATTGTCAGGGGGTGAGCATTGTCAGGGGGTGAGCATTGTCAGGGGGTGAGCATTGTCAGGGGGTGAGCATTGTCAGGGGGTGAGCATTGTCAGGGGGTGAGCATTGTCAGGGGGTGAGCATTGTCAGGGGGTGAGCATTGTCAGGGGGTGAGCATTGTCAGGGGGTGAGCATTGTCAGGGGGTGAGCATTGTCAGGGGGTGAGCATTGTCAGGGGGTGAGCATTGTCATGGGGTGAGCATTGTCAGGGGGTGAGCATTGTCAGGGGGTGAGCATTGTCAGGGGGTGAGCATTGTCAGGGGGTGAGCATTGTCAGGGAGTGAGCATTGTCAGGGAGTGAGCATTGTCAGGGGGTGAGTATTGTCAGGGGGTGAGTATTGTCAGGGGGTGAGTATCGTCAGGGAGTGAGCATTGTCAGGGAGTGAGCATTGTCAGTGGGTGAGCATTGTCAGGGGGTGAGTATTGTCAGGGGGTGAGCATTGTCAGGCGGTGAGCATTGTCAGGGTGTGAGTATTGTCAGGGGGTGAGTATTATCTGGGTTGGGAGCATTGTCAGGGAGTGAGTATTGTCAGGGAGTGAGTATTGTCAGGGGGTGAGTGTTGGCAGGGAGTGAATATTTCCAGGGACTGAGCATCGTCAGGGAGTGAGCGTTGTCAGGGAGTGAGCGTTGTCAGGGGTGAGTGTTGGCAGGGAGTGAATATTTCCAGTGACTGATCATCGTCAGGAGTGAGCATTGTCAGGGGGTGAGCATTGTCAGGGAGTGAGCGTTGTCAGGGGGTGAGCATTGTCAGGGGGTGAGCATTGTCAGAGGGTGAGCATTGTCAGAGGGTGAGCATTGTCAGAGAGAGAGCATTGTCAGAGAGAGAGCATTGTCAGAGAGAGAGCATTGTCAGAGAGAGAGCATTGTCAGAGAGAGAGCATTGTCAGAGAGAGAGCATTGTCAGAGAGAGAGCATTGTCAGGGGGTGAGCATTGGCAGGGAGTGAGCATTGTCAGGGAGTGAGCATTGTTAGGTAGTGAGAATTGTCAGGGGGTGAGTATTGTCAGGGGGTGAGTATTGTCAGCGGATGAGCATTGTCAGCGAGTGAGTATTGTCAGGGAGTGAGCATTGTCAGGGAGTGAGCATTGTCAGGGGGTGAGTATTGTCAGGGGGTGAGCATTGTCAGTGGGTGAGCCTTGTCAGGGAGTGAGCATTGTCAGGGGGTGAGTATTGTCAGGGGGTGAGCATTGTCAGGGAGTGAGTATTGTCAGGGAGTGAGCATTGTAAGGGGGTGAGCATTGTGAGGGAGTGAGCATTGTCGGGGGTGAGCATTGTCAGGGAGGGAGCATTGCCAGGGAGTGAGCATTGTCAGGGGGTGAGTATTGTCAGAGGGTGTGTACTGTCAGGGAGTGAGCATTGTCAGCAGGGTGAGTTTTGACAGAGGGTGAGCATTGTCAGGGAGAGAGTATTGTCAGGGGGTGAGTATTGGCAGGGGGTGAGCATTGTCAGGGAGTGAGCATTGTCAGGGAGTGAGTATTGGCCGGGGGTTAGTATTCGCAGGAGGGTGAGTCTTGACAGGGGGTGAGCATTGTCAGGGAGTGAGCATTGTCGGGGTTGAGCATTGTCAGGGAGTGAGCATTGTCAGGGAGTGAGTATTGTCAGGGAGTGAGTATTGTCAGGGAGTGAGTATTGTCAGGGAGTGAGCATTGTCAGGGAGTGAGCATTGTCAGGGAGTGAGTATTGTCAGGGGGTGAGTATTGTCAGGGAGTGAGTATTGTCAGGGAGTGAGTATTGTCAGGGAGTGAGTATTGGCAGGGGTGAGCATTGTCAGGGCGGGAGTATTGTCAGTGGGTGAGTATTGTCAGTGGGTGAGTATTGTCAGGGGGTGAGCATTGTCAGGGGGCGAGTATTGGCAGGGGGCGAGTATTGGCAGGGGGCGAGTATTGGCAGGGGGGGAGCATTGTCAGGGAGTGAGTATTGTCAGGGAGTGAGTATTGTCAGGGCGTGAGCATTGTCAGGGAGTGAGCATTGTCTGCGGGGTGAGCATTGTCAAGGGTTGAGCATTGTCAGGGTGTGAGCATTGTCAGGGACTGAGCATTGTCAGGGGGTGAGCATTGTCAGGGGGTGAGCATTGTCAGGGGGTGAGCATTGTCAGGGGGTGAGCATTGTCAGGGGGTGAGCATTGTCAGGGGGTGAGCATTGTCAAGGGGTGAGCATTGTCAGGGGGTGAGCATTGTCAGGGGGTGAGCATTGTCAGGGGGTGAGCATTGTCAGGGGGTGAGCATTGTCAGGGGGTGAGCATTGTCAGGGGGTGAGCATTGTCAGGGGGTGAGCATTGTCAGGGGGTGAGCATTGTCAGGGAGTGAGCATTGTCAGGGAGTGAGCATTGTCAGGGGGTGAGTATTGTCAGGGGGTGAGTATTGTCAGGGGGTGAGTATCGTCAGGGGGTGAGTATCGTCAGGGGTTGAGCATTGTCAGGGAGTGAGCATTGTCAGTGGGTGAGCATTGTCAGGGGGTGAGTATTGTCAGGGGGTGAGCATTGTCAGGGGGTGAGCATTGTCAGGGTGTGAGTATTGTCAGGGGGTGAGTATTATCTGGGTTGGGAGCATTGTCAGGGAGTGAGTATTGTCAGGGAGTGAGTATTGTCAGGGGGTGAGTGTTGGCAGGGAGTGAATATTTCCAGGGACTGAGCATCGTCAGGGAGTGAGCGTTGTCAGGGAGTGAGCGTTGTCAGGGGTGAGTGTTGGCAGGGAGTGAATATTTCCAGTGACTGATCATCGTCAGGAGTGAGCATTGTCAGGGGGTGAGCATTGTCAGGGAGTGAGCGTTGTCAGGGGGTGAGCATTGTCAGGGGGTGAGCATTGTCAGAGGGTGAGCATTGTCAGAGAGAGAGCATTGTCAGAGAGAGAGCATTGTCAGAGAGAGAGCATTGTCAGAGAGAGAGCATTGTCAGAGAGAGAGCATTGTCAGAGAGAGAGCATTGTCAGGGGGTGAGCATTGGCAGGGAGTGAGCATTGTCAGGGAGTGAGCATTGTTAGGTAGTGAGAATTGTCAGGGGGTGAGTATTGTCAGGGGATGAGCATTGTCAGCGAGTGAGTATTGTCAGGGAGTGAGCATTGTCAGGGAGTGAGCATTGTCAGGGGGTGAGTATTGTCAGGGGGTGAGCATTGTCAGTGGGTGAGCATTGTCAGGGAGTGAGCATTGTCAGGGGGTGAGTATTGTCAGCGGGTGAGCATTGTCAGGGAGTGAGTATTGTCAGGGAGTGAGCATTGTAAGGGGGTGAGCATTGTGAGGGAGTGAGCATTGTCGGGGGTGAGCATTGTCAGGGAGGGAGGATTGCCAGGGAGTGAGCATTGTCAGGGAGTGAGCATTGTCAGGGAGTGAGTATTGTCAGGGGGTGAGTATTGTCAGGGAGTGAGTATTGTCAGGGAGTGAGTATTGTCAGGGAGTGAGTATTGGCAGGGGTGAGCATTGTCAGGGCGGGAGTATTGTCAGTGGGTGAGTATTGTCAGTGGGTGAGTATTGTCAGGGGGTGAGCATTGTCAGGGGGCGAGTATTGGCAGGGGGCGAGTATTGGCAGGGGGCGAGTATTGGCAGGGGGGGAGCATTGTCAGGGAGTGAGTATTGTCAGGGAGTGAGTATTGTCAGGGCGTGAGCATTGTCAGGGAGTGAGCATTGTCTGCGGGGTGAGCATTGTCAAGGGTTGAGCATTGTCAGGGTGTGAGCATTGTCAGGGACTGAGCATTGTCAGGGGGTGAGCATTGTCAGGGGGTGAGCATTGTCAGGGGGTGAGCATTGTCAGGGGGTGAGCATTGTCAGGGGGTGAGCATTGTCAGGGGGTGAGCATTGTCAGGGGGTGAGCATTGTCAAGGGGTGAGCATTGTCAGGGGGTGAGCATTGTCAGGGGGTGAGCATTGTCAGGGGGTGAGCATTGTCAGGGGGTGAGCATTGTCAGGGGGTGAGCATTGTCAGGGGGTGAGCATTGTCAGGGGGTGAGCATTGTCAGGGGGTGAGCATTGTCAGGGAGTGAGCATTGTCAGGGAGTGAGCATTGTCAGGGGGTGAGTATTGTCAGGGGGTGAGTATTGTCAGGGGGTGAGTATCGTCAGGGGGTGAGTATCGTCAGGGGTTGAGCATTGTCAGGGAGTGAGCATTGTCAGTGGGTGAGCATTGTCAGGGGGTGAGTATTGTCAGGGGGTGAGCATTGTCAGGGGGTGAGCATTGTCAGGGTGTGAGTATTGTCAGGGGGTGAGTATTATCTGGGTTGGGAGCATTGTCAGGGAGTGAGTATTGTCAGGGAGTGAGTATTGTCAGGGGGTGAGTATTGTCAGGGGGTGAGTGTTGGCAGGGAGTGAATATTTCCAGGGACTGAGCATCGTCAGGGAGTGAGCGTTGTCAGGGAGTGAGCGTTGTCAGGGGTGAGTGTTGGCAGGGAGTGAATATTTCCAGTGACTGATCATCGTCAGGAGTGAGCATTGTCAGGGGGTGAGCATTGTCAGGGAGTGAGCGTTGTCAGGGGGTGAGCATTGTCAGGGGGTGAGCATTGTCAGAGGGTGAGCATTGTCAGAGAGAGAGCATTGTCAGAGAGAGAGCATTGTCAGAGAGAGAGCATTGTCAGAGAGAGAGCATTGTCAGAGAGAGAGCATTGTCAGAGAGAGAGCATTGTCAGGGGGTGAGCATTGGCAGGGAGTGAGCATTGTCAGGGAGTGAGCATTGTTAGGTAGTGAGAATTGTCAGGGGGTGAGTATTGTCAGGGGATGAGCATTGTCAGCGAGTGAGTATTGTCAGGGAGTGAGCATTGTCAGGGAGTGAGCATTGTCAGGGGGTGAGTATTGTCAGGGGGTGAGCATTGTCAGTGGGTGAGCATTGTCAGGGAGTGAGCATTGTCAGGGGGTGAGTATTGTCAGCGGGTGAGCATTGTCAGGGAGTGAGTATTGTCAGGGAGTGAGCATTGTAAGGGGGTGAGCATTGTGAGGGAGTGAGCATTGTCGGGGGTGAGCATTGTCAGGGAGGGAGGATTGCCAGGGAGTGAGCATTGTCAGGGGGTGAGTATTGTCAGAGGGTGTGTACTGTCAGGGAGTGAGCATTGTCAGCAGGGTGAGTTTTGACAGAGGGTGAGCATTGTCAGGGAGAGAGTATTGTCAGGGGGTGAGCATTGTCAGGGGGTGAGCATTGACAGGGAGTGAGCATTGTCAGGAGGGTGAGTATTGTCAGGGGGTGAGTTTTGTCAGGGGGTGAGCATTGTCAGGGAGTGAGCATTGTCAGGCAGTGAGTATTGTCAGGTGGTGAGTCTTGGCAGGGGGTGAGCATTGTCAGGGAGTGAGCATTGTCAGGGAGTGAGTATTGGCCGGGGGTTAGTATTCGCAGGAGGGTGAGTCTTGACAGGGGGTGAGCATTGTCAGGGAGTGAGCATTGTCGGGGTTGAGCATTGTCAGGGAGTGAGCATTGTCAGGGAGTGAGTATTGTCAGGGAGTGAGTATTGTCAGGGAGTGAGCATTGTCAGGGAGTGAGTATTGTGAGGGGGTGAGTATTGGCAGGGAGTGAGTATTGTCAGGGAGTGAGTATTGTCAGGGAGTGAGTATTGGCAGGGGTGAGCATTGTCAGGGCGTGAGTATTGTCAGTGGGTGAGTATTGTCAGTGGGTGAGTATTGTCAGGGGGTGAGCATTGTCAGGGGGCGAGTATTGGCAGGGGGCGAGTATTGGCAGGGGGCGAGTATTGGCAGGGGGCGAGTATTGGCAGGGGGCGAGTATTGGCAGGGGGCGAGTATTGGCAGGGGGCGAGTATTGGCAGGGGGCGAGTATTGGCAGGGGGCGAGTATTGGCAGGGAGTGAATATTTCCAGGGACTGAACATTGTCAGTGGGTGAGCATTGTCGGGGGGTGAGTATTGTCAAGGAGTGAGTATTGTCAGGGGGTGAGCATTGTCAGGGGGTGAGCATTGTCAGGGGGTGAGCATTGTCAGGGGGTGAGCATTGTCAGGGGGTGAGCATTGTCAGGGGGTGAGCATTGTCAGGGGGTGAGCATTGTCAGGGGGTGAGCATTGTCAGGGAGTGAGCATTGTCAGGGAGTGAGCATTGTCAGGGAGTGAGCATTGTCAGGGGGTGAGTATTGTCAGGGGGTGAGTATTGTCAGGGGGTGAGTATCGTCAGGGGTTGAGCATTGTCAGGGAGTGAGCATTGTCAGTGGGTGAGCATTGTCAGGGGGTGAGTATTGTCAGGGGGTGAGCATTGTCAGGGGGTGAGCATTGTCCGGGTGTGAGTATTGTCAGGGGGTGAGTATTATCTGGGTTGGGAGCATTGTCAGGGAGTGAGTATTGTCAGGGAGTGAGTATTGTCAGGGGGTGAGTGTTGGCAGGGAGTGAATATTTCCAGGGACTGAGCATCGTCAGGGAGTGAGCGTTGTCAGGGAGTGAGCGTTGTCAGGGGTGAGTGTTGGCAGGGAGTGAATATTTCCAGTGACTGATCATCGTCAGGAGTGAGCATTGTCAGGGGGTGAGCATTGTCAGGGAGTGAGCGTTGTCAGGGGGTGAGCATTGTCAGAGAGAGAGCATTGTCAGAGAGAGAGCATTGTCAGAGAGAGAGAGCATTGTCAGAGAGAGAGCATTGTCAGAGAGAGAGCATTGTCAGGGGGTGAGCATTGGCAGGGAGTGAGCATTGTCAGGGAGTGAGCATTGTTAGGTAGTGAGAATTGTCAGGGGGTGAGTATTGTCAGGGGATGAGCATTGTCAGCGAGTGAGTATTGTCAGGGAGTGAGCATTGTCAGGGAGTGAGCATTGTCAGGGGGTGAGTATTGTCAGGGGGTGAGCATTGACAGGGAGTGAGCATTGTCAGGAGGGTGAGTATTGTCAGGGGGTGAGTTTTGTCAGGGGGTGAGCATTGTCAGGGAGTGAGCATTGTCAGGCAGTGAGTATTGTCAGGTGGTGAGTCTTGGCAGGGGGTGAGCATTGTCAGGGAGTGAGCATTGTCAGGGAGTGAGTATTGGCCGGGGGTTAGTATTCGCAGGAGGGTGAGTCTTGACAGGGGGTGAGCATTGTCAGGGAGTGAGCATTGTCGGGGTTGAGCATTGTCAGGGAGTGAGCATTGTCAGGGAGTGAGTATTGTCAGGGAGTGAGCATTGTCAGGGAGTGAGTATTGTGAGGGGGTGAGTATTGGCAGGGAGTGAGTATTGTCAGGGAGTGAGTATTGTCAGGGAGTGAGTATTGTCAGGGAGTGAGTATTGGCAGGGGTGAGCATTGTCAGGGCGTGAGTATTGTCAGTGGGTGAGTATTGTCAGTGGGTGAGTATTGTCAGGGGGTGAGCATTGTCAGGGGGCGAGTATTGGCAGGGGGCGAGTATTGGCAGGGGGCGAGTATTGGCAGGGGGCGAGTATTGGCAGGGGGCGAGTATTGGCAGGGGGCGAGTATTGGCAGGGGGCGAGTATTGGCAGGGGGCGAGTATTGGCAGGGAGTGAATATTTCCAGGGACTGAACATTGTCAGTGGGTGAGCATTGTCGGGGGGTGAGTATTGTCAAGGAGTGAGTATTGTCAGGGGGTGAGCATTGTCAGGGAGTGAGTATTGTCAGGGAGTGAGCATTGTAAGGGGGTGAGCACTGTGAGGGAGTGAGCATTGTCGGGGGTGAGCATTGTCAGGGAGTGAGCATTGCCAGGGAGTGAGCATTGTCAGGGGGTGAGTATTGTCAGGGGGTGTGTACTGTCAGGGAGTGAGCATTGTCAGGAGGGTGAGTTTTGACAGGGAGTGAGCATTGTCAGGGGGTGAGCATTGTCAGGGGGTGAGCATTGTCAGGGGGCGTGCATTGTCAGGAGGGTGAGTATTGTCAGGAGGGTGAGTATTGTCAGGAGGGTGAGTATTGTCAGGGGCTGAGTTTTGTCAGGGGGTGAGCATTGTCAGGGAGTGAGCATTGTCAGGGAGTGAGCATTGTCAGTGAGTGAGCATTGTCAGGGAGTGAGTATTGTCAGGGGGTGAGTATTGGCAGGGGGTGAGCATTGTCAGGGAGTGAGCATTGTCAGGGAGTGAGTATTGGCCGGGGTTAGTATTCGCAGGAGGGTGAGTCTTGACAGGGGGTGAGCATTGTCAGGGAGTGAGTATTGTCAGGGGGTGAGTATTGGCAGGGGGTGAGCATTGTCAGGGAGTGAGCATTGTCAGGGAGTGAGTATTGGCCGGGGTTAGTATTCGCAGGAGGATGAGTCTTGACAGGGGGTGAGCATTGTCAGTGGGTGAGCATTGGCGGGGGGTGAGTATTGTCAGGGAGTGAGAATTGTCAGGCAGTGAGCATTGTCAGGGAGTGAGCATTGTCAGGGAGTGAGCATTGTCGGGGGTGAGCATTGTCAGGGAGTGAGCATTTCCAGGGAGTGAGCATTGTCAGGGGGTGAGTATTGTCAGGGGGTGTGTACTGTCAGGGAGTGAGCATTGTCAGGAGGGCGAGTTTTGACAGGGAGTGAGCATTGTCAGGGAGAAAGTATTGTCAGGGGGTGAGCATTGTCAGGGGGCGTGCATTGTCAGGAGGGTGAGTATTGTCAGGGGCTGAGTTTTGTCAGGCGGTGAGCATTGTCAGGGAGTGAGCATTGTCAGGGAGTGAGTATTGTCAGGGAGTGAGTATTGTCAGGGGGTGAGTATAGGCAGGGGGTGAGCATTGTCAGGGAGTGAGCATTGTCAGGGAGTGAGCATTGTCAGGGAGTGAGTATTGGCCGGGGGTTAGTATTCGCAGGAGGGTGAGTCATGACAGGGGGTGAGCATTGTCAGGGAGTGAGCATTGTCGGGGGTGAGCATTGTCAGGGAGTGAGCATTGTCAGGATGGTGAGTTTTGACAGGGGGTGAGTACTGGCAGGGAGTGAATATTTCCAGGGACTGAGCATTGTCAGTGGGTGAGCATTGGCGGGGGGTGAGTATTGTCAGGGGGTGAGAATTGTCAGGCAGTGAGCATTGTCAGGGAGTGAGCATTGTCAGGGAGTGAGCATTGTCAGGGGGTGAGCATTGGCAGGGAGTGAGCATTGGCAGGGAGTGAGCATTGTTAGGTAGTGAGAATTGTCAGGGGGTGAGTATTGTCAGGGGATGAGCATTGTCAGCGAGTGAGTATTGTCAGGGAGTGAGCATTGTCAGGGAGTGAGCATTGTCAGGGAGTGAGCATTGTCAGGGGGTGAGTATTGTCAGGGGGTGAGCATTGACAGGGAGTGAGCATTGTCAGGAGGGTGAGTATTGTCAGGGGGTGAGTTTTGTCAGGGGGTGAGCATTGTCAGGGAGTGAGCATTGTCAGGCAGTGAGTATTGTCAGGTGGTGAGTCTTGGCAGGGGGTGAGCATTGTCAGGGAGTGAGCATTGTCAGGGAGTGAGTATTGGCCGGGGGTTAGTATTCGCAGGAGGGTGAGTCTTGACAGGGGGTGAGCATTGTCAGGGAGTGAGCATTGTCGGGGTTGAGCATTGTCAGGGAGTGAGCATTGTCAGGGAGTGAGTATTGTCAGGGAGTGAGCATTGTCAGGGAGTGAGTATTGTGAGGGGGTGAGTATTGGCAGGGAGTGAGTATTGTCAGGGAGTGAGTATTGTCAGGGAGTGAGTATTGTCAGGGAGTGAGTATTGGCAGGGGTGAGCATTGTCAGGGCGTGAGTATTGTCAGTGGGTGAGTATTGTCAGTGGGTGAGTATTGTCAGGGGGTGAGCATTGTCAGGGGGCGAGTATTGGCAGGGGGCGAGTATTGGCAGGGGGCGAGTATTGGCAGGGGGCGAGTATTGGCAGGGGGCGAGTATTGGCAGGGGGCGAGTATTGGCAGGGGGCGAGTATTGGCAGGGAGTGAATATTTCCAGGGACTGAACATTGTCAGTGGGTGAGCATTGTCGGGGGGTGAGTATTGTCAAGGAGTGAGTATTGTCAGGGGGTGAGCATTGTCAGGGAGTGAGTATTGTCAGGGAGTGAGCATTGTAAGGGGGTGAGCACTGTGAGGGAGTGAGCATTGTCGGGGGTGAGCATTGTCAGGGAGTGAGCATTGCCAGGGAGTGAGCATTGTCAGGGGGTGAGTATTGTCAGGGGGTGTGTACTGTCAGGGAGTGAGCATTGTCAGGAGGGTGAGTTTTGACAGGGAGTGAGCATTGTCAGGGGGTGAGCATTGTCAGGGGGTGAGCATTGTCAGGGGGCGTGCATTGTCAGGAGGGTGAGTATTGTCAGGAGGGTGAGTATTGTCAGGAGGATGAGTATTGTCAGGGGCTGAGTTTTGTCAGGGGGTGAGCATTGTCAGGGAGTGAGCATTGTCAGGGAGTGAGCATTGTCAGTGAGTGAGCATTGTCAGGGAGTGAGTATTGTCAGGGAGTGAGTATTGTCAGGGGGTGAGTATTGGCAGGGGGTGAGCATTGTCAGGGAGTGAGCATTGTCAGGGAGTGAGTATTGGCCGGGGTTAGTATTCGCAGGAGGGTGAGTCTTGACAGGGGGTGAGCATTGTCAGGGAGTGAGTATTGTCAGGGGGTGAGTATTGGCAGGGGGTGAGCATTGTCAGGGAGTGAGCATTGTCAGGGAGTGAGTATTGGCCGGGGTTAGTATTCGCAGGAGGATGAGTCTTGACAGGGGGTGAGCATTGTCAGTGGGTGAGCATTGGCGGGGGGTGAGTATTGTCAGGGAGTGAGAATTGTCAGGCAGTGAGCATTGTCAGGGAGTGAGCATTGTCAGGGAGTGAGCATTGTCGGGGGTGAGCATTGTCAGGGAGTGAGCATTGCCAGGGAGTGAGCATTGTCAGGGGGTGAGTATTGTCAGGGGGTGTGTACTGTCAGGGAGAGAGCATTGTCAGGAGGGCGAGTTTTGACAGGGAGTGAGCATTGTCAGGGAGAAAGTATTGTCAGGGGGTGAGCATTGTCAGGGGGCGTGCATTGTCAGGAGGGTGAGTATTGTCAGGGGCTGAGTTTTGTCAGGCGGTGAGCATTGTCAGGGAGTGAGCATTGTCAGGGAGTGAGTATTGTCAGGGAGTGAGTATTGTCAGGGGGTGAGTATAGGCAGGGAGTGAGCATTGTCAGGGAGTGAGCATTGTCAGGGAGTGAGTATTGGCCGGGGGTTAGTATTCGCAGGAGGGTGAGTCATGACAGGGGGTGAGCATTGTCAGGGAGTGAGCATTGTCGGGGGTGAGCATTGTCAGGGAGTGAGCATTGTCAGGATGGTGAGTTTTGACAGGGGGTGAGTACTGGCAGGGAGTGAATATTTCCAGGGACTGAGCATTGTCAGTGGGTGAGCATTGGCGGGGGGTGAGTATTGTCAGGGGGTGAGAATTGTCAGGCAGTGAGCATTGTCAGGGAGTGAGCATTGTCAGGGAGTGAGCATTGTCAGGGAGTGAGCATTGTCAGGGAGTGAGCATTGTCAGGGAGTGAGTATTGTCAGGGGCTGAGTATTGTCAGGGGCTGAGTATTGTCAGGGAGTGAGCATTGTCAGGGGGTGAGTATTGGCAGAGGGTGAGCATTGTCAGGGGGTGAGTATTGTCAGTGGGTGAGTATTGTCAGGGGGTTAGCATTGTCAGGGAGCGAGCATTGTCAGGGAGCGAGATTTGTCAGGGGGTGAGTATTGTCAGGGGTGTGTATTGTCAGGGGGTGAGTATTGTCAGGGAGTGAGCATTGTCAGGGGGTGAGTATTGTCAGAGAGTGAGCATTGTCAGGGAGTGAGCATTGTCAAGGAATGAGTATTGGCAGGGAGTGAATATTTCCTTGGACTGAGCATTGTCATTGGGTGAGCATTGTCGGGGGTGAGTATTGTCAGGGAGTGAGCATTGCCAGGGAGTGAGCATTGTCAGGCGGTGAGTATTGTCAGGGGTTGAGTACTGTCAGGGAGTGAGCATTGTCAGGAGGGTGAGTTTTGACAGGGGGTGAGCATTGTCAGGGGTGTGTATTGTGAGGGGGTGAGCATTGTCAGGGGGTGAGTATTGTCAGTGGGTGAGTATTGTCAGGGGGTGAGCATTGTCATGGGGCGAGTATTGGCAGGGAGCGAATATTTTCAGGGACTGAACATTGTCAGTGGGTGAGCATTGTCGGGGGGTGAGTATTGTCAGGGAGTGAGTATTGTCAGGGGGTGAGCATTGTCAGGGAGTGAGTATTGTCAGGGAGTGAGCATTGTAAGGGGGTCAGCACTGTGAGGGAGTGAGCATTGTCGGGGGTGAGCATTGTCAGGGAGTGAGCATTGCCAGGGAGTGAGCAGTGTCAGGGGGTGAGTATTGTCAAGGGGTGTGTACTGTCAGGGAGTGAGCATTGTCAGGAGGGTGAGTTTTGACAGGGTGTGAGCATTGTCAGGGAGAGAGTATTGTCAGAGGCTGAGTTTTGTCAGTGGGTGAGCATTGTCAGGGAGTCAGCATTGTCAGGGAGTGAGCATTGTTTGGGAGTGAGTATTGTCAGGGGGTGAGTATTGGCAGGGGGTGAGCATTGTCAGGGAGTGAGCATTGTCAGGGAGTGAGTATTGGCCGGGGGTTAGTATTCGCAGGAGGGTGAGTCTTGACAGGGGGTGAGCATTGTCAGGGAGTGAGCATTGTCGGGGGTGAGCATTGTCAGGGAGTGAGCATTGTCAGGAGGTGAGTATTGTCAGGGAGTGAGTATGGTCAGGGAGTGAGTATTGTCAGGGAGTGAGTATTGTCAGGGAGTGAGTATTGTCAGGGGGTGAGTATTGGCAGAGAGTGAGTATTGTCAGGGAGTGAGTATTGTCAGGGAGTGAGTATTGTCAGGGAGTGAGTATTGTCAGGGAGTGAGCATTGTCAGGGCGTGAATATTGTCAGTGGGTGAGTATTGTCAGTGGGTGAGTATTGTCAGTGGGTGAGTATTGTCAGGGGGTGAGCATTGTCATGGGGCGAGTATTGGCAGGGAGTGAATATTTCCAGGGACTGAACATTGTCAGTGGGTGAGCATTGTCGGGGGGTGAGTATTGTCAGGGAGTGAGTATTGTCAGGGGGTGAGCATTGTCAGGGAGTGAGTATTGTCAGGGATTGAGCATTGTAAGGGGGTCATCACTGTGAGGGAGTGAGCATTGTCGCGGGTGAGCATTGTCAGGGAGTGAGCATTGCCAGGGAGTGAGCAGTGTCAGGGGGTGAGTATTGTCAAGGGGTGTGTACTGTCAGGGAGTGAGCATTGTCAGGAGGGTGAGTTTTGACAGGGTGTGAGCATTGTCAGGGAGAGAGTATTGTCAGGGGGTGAGCATTGTCAGGGGGCGTGCATTGTCAGGAGGGTGAGTATTGTCAGTTTTGTCAGGGAGTGAGCATTGTCAGGGAGTGAGCATTGTCAGGGAGTGAGCATTGTTTGGGAGTGAGTATTGTCAGGGGATGAGTATTGGCAGGGGGTGAGCATTGTCAGGGAGTGAGCATTGTCAGGGAGTGAGTATTGGCCGGGGGTTAGTATTCGCAGGAGGGTGAGTCTTGACAGGGGGTGAGCATTGTCAGGGAGTGAGCATTGTCGGGGGTGAGCATTGTCAGGGAGTGAGCGTTGTCAGGAGGGTGAGTTTTGACAGGGGGTGAGTACTGGCAGGGAGTGAATATTTCCAGGGACTGAGCATTGTCAGTGGGTGAGCATTGGCGGGGGGTGAGTATTGTCAGGGGGTGAGAATTGTCAGGCAGTGAGCATTGTCAGGGAGTGAGCATTGTCAGGAGGTGAGTATTGTCAGGGAGTGAGTATTGTCAGGGAGTGAGTATTGTCAGGGAGTGAGTATTGTCAGGGAGTGAGTATTGTCAGGGAGTGAGTATTGGCAGGGGTGAGCATTGTCAGGGCGTGAGTATTGTCAGTGGGTGAGTATTGTCAGTGGGTGAGTATTGTCAGGGGGTGAGCATTGTCAGGGGGTGAGCATTGTCAGGGGGCCAGTATTGACAGGGAGTGAATATTTCAAGGGACTGAACATTGTCAGTGGGTGAGCATTGTCGTGGGGTGAGTATTGTCAGGGAGTGAGTATTGTCAGGGAGTGAGTATTGTCAGGGGGTGAGCATTGTCAGGGAGTGAGTATTGTCAGGGAGTGAGTATTGTCAGGGAGTGAGCATTGTAAGGGGGTGAGCACTGTGAGGGAGTGAGCATTGTCGGGGGTGAGCATTGTCAGGGAGTGAGCATTGCCAGGGAGTGAGCATTGTCAGGGGGTGAGTATTGTCAGGGGGTGTGTACTGTCAGGGAGTGAGCATTGTCAGGAGGGTGAGTTTTGACAGGGAGTGAGCATTGTCAGGGAGAGAGTATTGTCAGGGGGTGAGCATTGTCAGGGGGCGTGCATTGTCAGGAGGGTGAGTATTGTCAGGGGCTGAGTTTTGTCAGGCGGTGAGCATTGTCAGGGAGTGAGCATTGTCAGGGAGTGAGTATTGTCAGGGGGTGAGTATTGGCAGGGGGTGAGTATTGGGAGGGGGTGAGCATTGTCAGGGAGTGAGCATTGTCAGGGAGTGAGCATTGTCAGGGAGTGAGCATTGTCAGGGAGTGAGTATTGGCCGGGGGTTAGTATTCGCAGGAGGGTGAGTCATGACAGGGGGTGAGCATTGTCAGGGAGTGAGCATTGTCGGGGGTGAGCATTGTCAGGGAGTGAGCATTGTCAGGAGGGTGAGTTTTGACAGGGGGTGTGTACTGGCAGGGAGTGAATATTTCCAGGGACTGAGCATTGTCAGTGGGTGAGTATTGGCGGGGGGTGAGTATTGTCAGGGGGTGAGAATTGTCAGGCAGTGAGCATTGTCAGGGAGTGAGCATTGTCAGGGAGTGAGCATTGTCAGGAGGTGAATATTGTCAGGGAGTGAGCATTGTCAGGGAGTGAGCATTGTCAGGGAGTGAGCATTGTCAGGGAGTGAGCATTGTCAGGGAGTGAGTATTGTCAGGGGGTGAGTATTGTCAGGGAGTGAGCATTGTCAGGGAGTGAGTATTGGCAGGGGGTGAGCATTGGCAGGGGGTGAGTATTGTCAGTGGGTGAGTATTGTCAGGGGGTTAGCATTGTCAGGGGGCGAGCATTGTCAGGGAGCGAGATTTGTCAGGGGGTGAGTATTGTCAGGGGTGTGTATTGTCAGGGGGTGAGTATTGTCAGGGAGTGAGTATTGTCAGGGGGTGAGTATTGGCAGGGGGTGAGCATTGTCAGGGAGTGAGCATTGTCAGGGAGTGAGCATTGTCAGGGAGTGAGTATTGGCCGGGGGTTAGTATTCGCAGGAGGGTGAGTCATGACAGGGGGTGAGCATTGTCAGGGAGTGAGCATTGTCGGGGGTGAGCATTGTCAGGGAGTGAGCATTGTCAGGAGGGTGAGTTTTGACAGGGGGTGAGTACTGGCAGGGAGTGAATATTTCCAGGGACTGAGCATTGTCAGTGGGTGAGCATTGTCGGGGGGTGAGTATTGTCAGGGAGTGAGTATTGTCAGGGGGTGAGCATTGTCAGGGAGTGAGTATTGTCAGGGAGTGAGCATTGTAAGGGGGTCAGCACTGTGAGGGAGTGAGCATTGTCGCGGGTGAGCATTGTCAGGGAGTGAGCATTGCCAGGGAGTGAGCAGTGTCAGGGGGTGAGTATTGTCAAGGAGAGAGTATTGTCAGGGGGTGAGCATTGTCAGGGGGCGTGCATTGTCAGGAGGGTGAGTATTGTCAGTTTTGTCAGGGAGTGAGCATTGTCAGGGAGTGAGCATTGTTTGGGAGTGAGTATTGTCAGGGGGTGAGTATTGGCAGGGGGTGAGCATTGGCAGGGGGTGAGCATTTTCAGGGAGTGAGCATTGTCAGGGAGTGAGTATTGGCCGGGGGTTAGTATTCGCAGGAGGGTGAGTCTTGACAGGGGGTGAGCATTGTCAGGGAGTGAGCATTGTCGGGGGTGAGCATTGTCAGGGAGTGAGCATTGTCAGGAGGGTGAGTTTTGACAGGGGGTGAGTACTGGCAGGGAGTGAATATTTCCAGGGACTGAGCATTGTCAGTGGGTGAGCATTGGCGGGGGGTGAGTATTGTCAGGGAGTGAGAATTGTCAGGCAGTGAGCATTGTCAGGGAGTGAGCATTGTCAGGAGGTGAGTATTGTCAGGGAGTGAGTATTGTCAGGGAGTGAGTATTGTCAGGGAGTGAGTATTGTCAGGGAGTGAGTATTGTCAGGGAGTGAGTATTGTCAGGGAGTGAGTATTGGCAGGGGTGAGCATTGTCAGATCGTGAGTATTGTCAGTGGGTGAGTATTGTCAGTGGGTGAGTATTGTCAGGGGTGAGCATTGTCAGGGGTGAGCATTGTCAGGGGGTGAGCATTGTCAGGGGGCCAGTATTGACAGGGAGTGAATATTTCAAGGGACTGAACATTGTCAGTGGGTGAGCATTGTCGGGGGGTGAGTATTGTCAGGGAGTGAGTATTGTCAGGGAGTGAGTATTGTCAGGGGGTGAGCATTGTCAGGGAGTGAGTATTGTCAGGGAGTGAGTATTGTCAGGGAGTGAGCATTGTAAGGGGGTGAGCACTGTGAGGGAGTGAGCATTGTCGGGGGTGAGCATTGTCAGGGAGTGAGCATTGCCAGGGAGTGAGCATTGTCAGGGGGTGAGTATTGTCAGGGGGTGAGTATTGTCAGGGGGTGTGTACTGTCAGGGAGTGAGCATTGTCAGGAGGGTGAGTTTTGACAGGGAGTGAGCATTGTCAGGGAGAGAGTATTGTCAGGGGGTGAGCATTGTCAGGGGGCGTGCATTGTCAGGAGGGTGAGTATTGTCAGGGGCTGAGTTTTGTCAGGCGGTGAGCATTGTCAGGGAGTGAGCATTGTCAGGGAGTGAGTATTGTCAGGGGGTGAGTATTGGCAGGGGGTGAATATTGGGAGGGGGTGAGCATTGTCAGGGAGTGAGCATTGTCAGGGAGTGAGCATTGTCAGGGAGTGAGTATTGGCCGGGGGTTAGTATTCGCAGGAGGGTGAGTCATGACAGGGGGTGAGCATTGTCAGGGAGTGAGCATTGTCGGGGGTGAGCATTGTCAGGGAGTGAGCATTGTCAGGAGGGTGAGTTTTGACAGGGGGTGAGTACTGGCAGGGAGTGAATATTTCCAGGGACTGAGCATTGTCAGTGGGTGAGTATTGGCGGGGGGTGAGTATTGTCAGGGGGTGAGAATTGTCAGGCAGTGAGCATTGTCAGGGAGTGAGCATTGTCAGGGAGTGAGCATTGTCAGGAGGTGAATATTGTCAGGGAGTGAGCATTGTCAGGGAGTGAGCATTGTCAGGGAGTGAGCATTGTCAGGGAGTGAGCATTGTCAGGGAGTGAGCATTGTCAGGGAGTGAGCATTGTCAGGGAGTGAGCATTGTCAGGGAGTGAGCATTGTCAGGGAGTGAGTATTGTCAGGGGGTGAGTATTGTCAGGGAGTGAGCATTGTCAGGGAGTGAGTATTGGCAGGGGGTGAGCATTGGCAGGGGGTGAGTATTGTCAGTGGGTGAGTATTGTCAGGGGGTGAGTATTGTCAGGGGGTTAGCATTGTCAGGGGGCGAGCATTGTCAGGGGGTGAGTATTGTCAGGGGGTGAGTATTGTCAGGGGTGTGTATTGTCAGGGGGTGAGTATTGTCAGGGAGTGAGTATTGTCAGGGGGTGAGTATTGGCAGGGGGTGAGCATTGTCAGGGAGTGAGCATTGTCAGGGAGTGAGCATTGTCAGGGAGTGAGTATTGGCCGGGGGTTAGTATTCGCAGGAGGGTGAGTCATGACAGGGGGTGAGCATTGTCAGGGAGTGAGCATTGTCGGGGGTGAGCATTGTCAGGGAGTGAGCATTGTCAGGAGGGTGAGTTTTGACAGGGGGTGAGTACTGGCAGGGAGTGAATATTTCCAGGGACTGAGCATTGTCAGTGGGTGAGCATTGGCGGGGGGTGAGTATTGTCAGGGGGTGAGAATTGTCAGGCAGTGAGCATTGTCAGGGAGTGAGCATTGTCAGGGAGTGAGCATTGTCAGGAGGTGAATATTGTCAGGGAGTGAGCATTGTCAGGGAGTGAGCATTGTCAGGGAGTGAGCATTGTCAGGGAGTGAGTATTGTCAGGGGGTGAGGATTGTCAGGGGGTGAGGATTGTCAGGGAGTGAGCATTGTCAGGGAGTGAGTATTGGCAGGGGGTGAGCATTGGCAGGGGGTGAGTATTGTCAGTGGGTGAGTATTGTCAGGGGGTTAGCATTGTCAGGGGGCGAGCATTGTCAGGGAGCGAGATTTGTCAGGGGGTGAGTATTGTCAGGGGTGTGTATTGTCAGGGGGTGAGTATTGTCAGGGAGTGAGCATTGTCAGGGGGTGAGTATTGTCAGGGAGTGAGCATTGTCAGTGAGCGAGCATTGTCAAGGAATGAGTATTGGCAGGGAGTGAATATTTCCTTGGACTGAGCATTGTCATTGGGTGAGCATTGTCGGGGGTGAGTATTGTCAGGGAGTGAGTATTGTCAGGGAGTGAGTATTGTCAGGGGGTGAGTATTGTCAGGGGGTGAGCATTGTCAGGGAGTGAGTATTGTCAGGGGGTCAGCATTGTAAGGGGGTGAGCTTTGTCAGGGGGTGAGCACTGTGAGGGAGTGAGCACTGTCAGGGAGTGAGCATTGCCAGGGAGTGAGCATTGCCAGGGAGTGAGCATTGCCAGGGAGTGAGCATTGCCAGGGAGTGAGCATTGTCAGGCGGTGAGTATTGTCAGGGGTTGAGTACTGTCAGGGAGTGAGCATTGTCAGGAGGGTGAGTTTTGACAGGGGGTGAGCATTGTCAGGGAGTGAGCATTGTCAGGGGGTGAGCATTGTCAGGGAGAGAGTCTTGTCAGGTGGTGAGCATTGTCAGGGGGTGATCATTGACAGGGAGTGAGCATTGTCAGGAGGGTGAGTTTTAACAGGGGGTGAGGATTGTCAGGGACTGAGCAGTGTCAGGGAGTGGGCATTGTCGGGGGTGAGCATTGTCAGGGGCTGAGCATTGTTAGGCAGTGAGTATTGTCAAAAGGTGAGTCTTGGCAGGGGGTGAGCATTCTAAGGAGTGAGCATTGTCAGGGAGCGAGCATTGTCGGGGGTGAGCATTGTCAGGGAGTGAGCATTATCAGGAGGGTGAGTTTTGACAGGGGGTGAGTATTGGCAGGGAGTGAATATTTCCAGGGACTGAGCATTGTCAGTGGGTGAGCATTGGAAGGGGTGAGTATTGTCAGGGAGTGAGAATTGTCAGGCAGTGAGCATTGTTAGTGGGTGAGTATTGTCAGGGGGTGGGCACTGTCAGGGGGTGAGCATTGTCAGGAGGGTGAGTTTTGACAGGGTGTGAGCATTGTCATGGACTGAACATTGTGAGGGGGTGAGCATTGTCAGGGAGTGAGTATTATCAGGGGTTGAGCATTGTCTGGGAGTGAGCATTGTCAGGAGGGTGAGTTTTGACAGGGGGTGAGGATTGTCAGGGATTGAGCATTGTCAGGGAGTGAGCATTGTCAGGGAGTGAGCATTGTCGGGGGTCAGCATTGTCAGGGAGTGAGCATTGTCAGGGACTGAGCATTGTCAGGCCGTGAGCATTGGCCTGGAGTGAGCATTGTCAGGGAGTGAGTATTGGCAGGGAGTGAATATTATCAGGGAGTGAGTATTGTCAGGGAGTGAGTATTGTCGGGGGTCAGCATTGTCAGGGAGTGAGCATTGTCAGGGAGTGAACATTGTCGGAGGTGAGCATTGTCAGGGGTGAGCATTCTCAGGGAGTAAGAAGTGTCAGGGGGTGAGCATTGTCAGGGAGTGAGTATTGTCAGGGAGTGAGTATTGGCAGGGGGTGAGCATTGGCAGGGGGTGAGCATTGGCAGGGGGTGAGTATTGTCAGTGGGTGAGTATTGTCAGTGGGTGAGTATTGTCAGTGGGTGAGTATTGTCAGGGGGTGAGCATTGTCAGTGGGCGAGTATTGGCAGGGAGTGAATATTTCCAGGGGCTGAGCATTGACAGTGGGTGAGCATTGTCGGGGGGTGGGGGTGAGCACTGTGAGGGATTGAGCATTGTCGGGGGTGAGCATTGTCAGGGAGTGAGCATTGCCAGGGAGTGAGCATTGTCAGGGAGTGAGCATTGTCAGGGGGTGAGTATTGTCAGGGGGTGAGTATTGTCAGGGGGTGAGTATTGTCAGGGGGTGAGTATTGTCAGGGGTGAGTATTGTCAGGGGGTGAGTATTGTCAGGGGGTGTGTACTGTCAGGGAGTGAGCATTGTCAGGAGGGTGAGTTTTGACAGGGGGTGAGCGTTGTCAGGGAGAGAGTATCGTCATCGGGTGAGCATTGTCAGGCGGCGAGCATTGACAGGGAGTGAGCATTGTCAGGTGGGTGAGTATTGTCAGGGGGTGAGTATTGTCAGGGGGTGAGCATTGTCAGGGAGTTAGCATTGTCAGGGAGTGAGCATTGTCAGGGAGTGAGCATTGTCAGGAGGTGAATATTGTCAGGGAGTGAGCATTGTCAGGGAGTGAGTATTGTCAGGGGGTGAGTATTGTCAGGGAGTGAGCATTGTCAGGGAGTGAGTATTGGCAGGGGGTGAGCATTGTCAGGGGGTGAGTATTGTCAGGGGGTGAGTATTGTCAGTGGGTGAGTATTGTCAGGGGGTTAGCATTGTCAGGGGGCGAGCAATGTCAGGGGGTGAGTATTGTCAGGGAGTGAGCATTGTCAGGGAGTGAGCATTGTCAAGGAATGAGTATTGGAAGGGAGTGAATATTTCCTTGGACTGAGCATTGTCATTGGGTGAGCATTGTCGGGGGTTAGTATTGTCAGGGAGTGAGTATTGTCAGGGAGTGAGTATTGTCAGGGGGTGAGTATTGTCAGGGGGTGAGTATTGTCAGGGGGTGAGCATTGTCAGGGGGTGAGCATTGTCAGGGGGTGAGCATTGTCAGGGGGTGAGCATTGTCAGGGGGTGAGCATTGTCAGGGGGTGAGCATTGTCAGGGGGTGAGCATTGTCAGGGAGTGAGTATTGTCAGGGGGTGAGCATTGTAAGGGGGTGAGCTTTGTCAGGGGGTGAGCTTTGTCAGGGGGTGAGCTTTGTCAGGGGGTGAGCTTTGTCAGGGGGTGAGCACTGTGAGGGAGTGAGCATTGTCGGGGGTGAGCATTGTCAGGGAGTGAGCATTGCCAGGGATTGAGCATTGTCAGGGGGTGAGTATTGTCAGGGGGTGAGTATTGTCAGGGGGTGAGTATTGTCAGGGGGTGAGTATTGTCAGGGGGTGAGTATTGTCAGGGGGTGTGTACTGTCAGGGAGTGAGCATTGTCAGGAGGGTGAGTTTTGACAGGGGGTGAGCATTGTCAGGGAGAGAGTATTGTCAGGGGATGAGCATTGTCAGGCGGCGAGCATTGACAGGGAGTGAGCATTGTCAGGAGGGTGAGTATTGGCAGGGGGTGAGTTTTGTCAGGGGGTGAGCATTGTCAGGGAGTGAGCATTGTCAGGGAGTGAATATTGGCCAGGGGTTAGTATTCGCAGGAGGGTGAGACTTGACAGTGGGAGAGCATTGTCAGGGAGTGAGCATTGTCGGGGGTGAGCATTGTCAGGGAGTGAGCATTGTCATGAGGGTGAGTTTTGACAGGGGTGAGTACTGGCAGGGAGTGAAAATTTCCAGGGACTGAGCATTGTCAGTGGGTGAGCATTGGCGGGGGGTGAGTATTGTCAAGGAATGAGAATTGTCAGGCAGTGAGCATTGTCAGGGAGTGAGCATTGTCACGAGGTGAATATTGTCAGGGAGTGAGCATTGTCAGGGAGTGAGCATTGTCAGGCAGTGAGCATTGTCAGGGAGTGAGTATTGTCAGGGAGTGAGTATTGTCAGGGGGTGAGCATTGTCAGTGGGTGAGTATTGTCAGGGGGTTAGCATTGTCAGGGGGTTAGCATTGTCACGGGGCGAGCATTGTCTGTGGGTGAGTATTGTCAGGGAGTGAGCATTGTCAGGGAGTGAGGATTGTCAGGGAGTGAGCATTGTCAAGGAATGAGTATTGGCAGGGAGTGAATATTTCCTTGGACTGAGCATTGTCATTGGGTGAGCATTGTCGGGAGGTGAGTATTGTCAGGGAGTGAGTATTGTCAGGGAGTGAGTATTGTCAGGGGGTGAGCATTGTCAGGGGGTGAGCATTGTCAGGGAGTGAGTATTGTCAGGGAGTGAGTATTGTCAGGGGGTGAGAATTGTAAGGGGGTGAGCATTGTAAGGGGGTGAGTATTGTCAGGGAGTGAGCATTGTCAGGGAATGAGCATTGTCAGGGAGTGAGCATTGTCAAGGAATGAGTATTGGCAGGGAGTGAATATTTCCTTGGACTGAGCATTGTCATTGGGTGAGCATTGTCGGGGGGTGAGTATTGTCACGGAGTGAGAATTGTCAGGCAGTGAGCATTGTCAGGGAGCGAGCATTGTCAGGAGGTGAATATTGTCAGGAGGTGAATATTGTCAGGCAGTGAGCATTGTCACGGAGTGAGCATTGTCAGGGAGTGAGTATTGTCAGGGGGTGAGCATTGTCTGTGGGTGAGTATTGTCAGGGAGTGAGCATTGTCAGGGAGTGAGGATTGTCAGGGAGTGAGCATTGTCAAGGAATGAGTATTGGCAGGGAGTGAATATTTCCTTGGACTGAGCATTGTCATTGGGTGAGCATTGTCGGGAGGTGAGTATTGTCAGGGAGTGAGTATTGTCAGGGAGTGAGTATTGTCAGGGGGTGAGCATTGTCAGGGAGTGAGCATTGCCAGGGAGTGAGCATTGCCAGGGAGTGAGCATTGTCAGGGGGTGAGTATTGTCAGGGGGTGTGTACTGTCAGGGAGTGAGCATTGTCAGGAGGGTGAGTTTTGACAGGGGGTGAGCATTGTCAGGGAGAGAGTATTGTCAGGGGGTGAGCATTGTCAGGCGGCGAGCATTGACAGGGAGTGAGCATTGTCGGGAGGGTGAGTATTGTCAGGGGGTGAGTTTTGTCAGGGGGTGAGCATTGTCAGGGTGTGAGCATTGTCAGGGAGTGAGTATTGGCCGGGGGTTAGTATTCGCAGGAGGGTGAGTCTTGACAGTGGGTGAGCATTGTCAGGGAGTGAGCATTGTCGGGGGTGAGCATTGTCAGGGAGTGAGCATTGTCATGAAGGTGAGTTTTGAAAGGGGGTGAGTACTGGCAGGGAGTGAATATTTCCAGGGACTGAGCATTGTCAGTGGGTGAGCATTGGCGGGGGGTGAGTATTGTCAGGGAGTGAGAATTGTCAGGCAGTGAGCATTGTCAGGGAGTGAGCATTGTCAGGAGGTGAATATTGTCAGGGAGTGAGCATTGTCAGGGAGTGAGCATTGTCAGGGGGTGAGCATTGTCAGTGGTGAGTATTGTCAGTGGTGAGTATTGTCAGGGGGTTAGCATTGTCAGGGGGCGAGCATTGTCAGGGAGCGAGCATTGTCAGGGAGCGAGCATTGTCAGGGGGTGAGTATTGTCAGGGGGTGAGTATTGTCAGGGAGTGAGCATTGTCAGGGAGTGAGCATTGTCAAGGAATGAGTATTGGCAGGGAGTGAATATTTCCTTGCACTGAGCATTGTCATTGGGTGAGCATTGTCGGGGGGTGAGTATTGTCAGGGAGTCAGTATTGTCAGGGAGTGAGTATTGTCAGGGGGTGAGTATTGTCAGGGAGTGAGCATTGTCAGGGAGTGAGCATTGTCAGGGAGTGAGTATTGTCAGGGAGTGAGTATTCTCAGGGGGTGAGCATTGTAAGGGGGTGAGCATTGTAAGGGGTTGAGCATTGTAAGGGGGTGAGCATTGTCAGGGGGTGAGCACTGTGAGGGAGTGAGCATTGTCGGGGGTGAGTATTGTCAGGGGGTTAGCATTGTCAGGGGGCGAGCATTATCAGGTGGCGAGCCTTGTCAGGGGGTGAGTATTGTCAGGGAGTGAGCATTGTCAGGGAGTGAGCATTGTCAGTGGGTGAGCATTGTCAGGCAGTGTGCATTGTCAGGGACTGAGCATTGTCAGGGAGTGAGCATTGTCAGGGGGTGAACATTGTCAGGTAGTGTGTATTGTCAGGTGGTGAGTATTGTCAGAGGGTGAGTATTGTCAGGGGGTGAGCATTGTCAGGGACTGAGCATTGGCAGGCAGTGATTATTGGCAGGGAGTGAATATTTCCAGCGACAGATCATTGTCAGGGAGTAAGTATTGTCAGTGGGTGAGCATTGGCCTGGAGTGAGCATTGTCAGGGAGTGAGTATTGGCAGGGAGTGAATATTATCAGGGAGTGAGTATTGTCAGGGAGTATTGTCGGGGGTGAGCATTGTCAGGGAGTGAGCATTGTCAGTGAGTGAGCATTGTCAGGGGGTGAGCATTGTCAGGGGGTGAGCATTGTCAGGGGGTGAGCATTGTCAGGGGGTGAGTATTGTCGGAGGTGAGCATTGTCAGGGGTGAGCATTCTCAGGGAGTAAGAATTGTCAGGGGGTGAGCATTGTCAGGGAGTGAGCATTGTCAGGGAGTGAGCATTGTCAGGGTGTGAGCATTCTCAGGGAGTAAGGATTGTCAGGGGGTGAGCATTGTCAGGGAGAGAGCATTGTCAGGGAGTGAGCATTGTCAGGAAGTGAGTATTGGCAGGGGGTGAGCATTGTCAGGGAGTGAGCATTGTCAAGGAATGAGTATTGGCAGGGAGTGAATATTTCCTTGGACTGAGCATTGTCATTGAGTGAGCATTGTCGGGGGGTGAGTATTGTCAGGGAGTGAGTATTGTCAGGGAGTGAATATTGTCAGGGGGTGAGTACTGTCAGGGAGTGAGCATTGTCAGGGAGTGAGTATTGTCAGGGGGTGAGCATTGTAAGGGGGTGAGCATTGTAAGGGGGTGAGCATTGTCAGGGGGTGAGCATTGTCAGGGGGTGAGCACTGTGAGGGAGTGAGCATTGTCGGGGGTGAGTATTGTCAGGGGGTTAGCATTGTCAGGGGGCGAGCATTATCAGGGGGTGAGTATTGTTAAAAGGTGAGCATTGGCAGGGGGTGAGCATTCTCAGGGAGTGAGCATTGTCAGGGAGCGAGCATTGTCGGGGGTGAGCATTGTCAGGGAGTGAGCATTATCAGGAGGGTGAGTTTTGACAGGGGGTGAGTATTGTCAGGGAGTGCGAATTGTCTGGCAGTGAGCATTGTCAGTGGGTGAGTATTGTCAGGGGGTGAGCATTGTCAGGGGGTGAGCATTGTCAGGAGGGTGAGTTTTGACAGGGTGTGAGCATTGTCATGGAGTGAACATTGTGAGGGGGTGAGCATTGTCAGGGAGTGAGTATTGGCAGGGGTTGAGCATTGTCTGGGAGTGAGCATTGTCAGGAGGGTGAGTTTTGACAGGGGGTGAGGATTGTCAGGGATTGAGAATTGTCAGGGAGTGAGCATTGTCGGGGGGTCAGCATTGTCAGGGAGTGAGCATTGTCAGGGACTGAGCACTGGCAGGGAATGAATATTTCCAGCGACAGATCATTGTCAGGGAGTGAGTATTGTCAGGGGGTGAGCATTGGCCTGGAGTGAGCATTGTCAGGGAGTGAGTATTGGCAGGGAGTGAATATTATCAGGGAGTGAGTATTGTCAGGGAGTATTGTCGGGGGCGAGCATTGTCAGGGAGTGAGCATTGTCAGTGAGTGAGCATTGTCAGTGAGTGAGCATTGTCAGGGGGTGAGCATTGTCAGGGAGTGAGTATTGTCGGAGGTGAGCATTGTCAGGGGTGAGCATTCTCAGGGAGTAAGAATTGTCAGGGGGTGAGCATTGTCAGGGAGTGAGCATTGTCAGGGAGTGAGCATTGTCAGGGAGTGAGCATTCTCAGGGAGTAAGCATTGTCAGGGGGTGAGCATTGTCAGGGGGTGAGCATTGTCAGGGGGTGAGCATTGTCAGGGGGTGAGCATTGTCAGGGAGAGAGCATTGTCAGGGAGTGAGCATTGTCAGGGAGTGAGCATTGTCAGGAAGTGAGTATTGGCAGGGGGTGAGCATTGTCAGGGGGAGAGCATTGTCAGGTCGTGAGCATTGTCAGGGGGTGAGCATTGTCAGGGGGTGAGTATTGTCAGGGGGTGAGCATTGTCAGGGAGCGAGCATTGTCAGGGAGCGAGCATTGTCAGGGAGCGAGCATTGTCAGGGAGCGAGCATTGTCAGGGAGCGAGCATTGTCAGGGAGCGAGCATTGTCAGGGAGCGAGCATTGTCAGGGGGTGAGTATTGTATGGGGGTGAGTATTGTCAAGGAGTGAGCATTGTCAGGGACTGAGCATTGTCAGTGGGTGAGCATTGTCAGGCAGTGAGCATTGTCAGGGACTGAGCATTGTCAGGGAGTGAGCATTGTCAGGGGGTGAACATTGTCAGGTAGTGTGTATTGTCAGGTGGTGAGTATTGTCAGAGGGTGAGTATTGTCAGGGGGTGAGCATTGTCAGTGAGTGAGCATTGTCAGGGACTGAGCATTGTCAGGGAGTGAGTATTGGCAGGGAGTGAATATTTCCAGGGACTGAACATTGTCAGTGGGTGAGCATTGTCGGGGTGTGAGGTTTGTCAGGGATTGAGCATTGTCAGGGGTCAGCATTGTCAGGGAGTGAGCATTGTCAGGGACTGAGCATTGTCAGGGAGTGATTATTGGCAGGAAGTGAATATTTCCAGCGACAGAACATTGTCAGGGAGTGAGTATTGTCAGGGGGTGAGCATTGGCCGGGAGTGAGCATTGTCAGGGAGTGAGTATTGGCAAGGAGTGAATATTATCAGGGAGTGAGCATTGTCAGGGAGTGAGTATTGTCGGGGGTGAGCATTGTCAGGGACTGGGCATTGTCAGGGAGTGAGCATTGTCAGGGAGTGAGCATTGTCAGGGAGTGAGTATTGTCGGAGGTGAGCATTGTCAGGGACTGAGCATTGTAAGGGAGTGAGCATTGTCAGGTGGTGAGCATTGTCAGGGAGTGAGTATTGTCGGAGGTGAGCATTGTCAGGGGGTGAGCATTGTCAGGGGGTGAGCATTGTCAGGGAGTGAGCATTCTCAGGGAGTGAGCATTCTCAGGGAGTGAGCATTCTCAGGGAGTGAGCATTCTCAGGGAGTGAGCATTCTCAGGGAGTGAGCATTGTCAGGCGGTGAGCATTGTCAGGGAGTGAGCATTGTCAGGGAGTGATCATTGTCAGGGCATGAGCATTGTCAGGGCATGAGCATTGTCAGGGAGTGAGCATTGTCAGGGAGCGAGCATTGTCAGGGAGCAAGCATTGTCAGGGAGCGAGCATTGTCAGGGAGCGAGCATTGTCAGGGGGTGAGTATTGTCAAAGAACAAAGAACAAAGAACAAAGAAATGTACAGCACAGGAACAGGCCCTTCGGCCCTCCAAGCCCGTGCCGACCATACTGCCCGACTAAACTACAATCTTTTACACTTCCTGGGCCCGTATCCTTCTATTCCCATCCTATTCATATATTTGTCAAGATGCCCCTTAAATGTCCCTATCGTCCCTGCCTCCACTACCTCCTCCGGTAGTGAGTTCCAGGCACCCACTACCCTCTGCGTAAAAAACTTGCCTCGTACATCTACTCTAAACTTTGCCCCTCTCACCTTAAACCTATGCCCCCTAGTAATTGACCCCTCTACCCTGGGGAAAAGCCTCTGACTATCCACTCTGTCTATGCCCCTCATAATTTTGTATACCTCTATCAGGTCGCCCCTCAACCTCCTTCGTTCCAGTGAGAACAAACCGAGTTTATTCAATCGCTCCTCATAGCTTATGCCCTCCATACCAGGCAACATTCTGGTAAATCTCTTCTGCACCCTCTCTAAAGCCTCCACATCCTTCTGGTAGTGTGGCGACCAGAATTGAACACTATACTCCAAGTGTGGCCTAACTAAGGTTCTATACAGCTGCAACATGACTTGCCAATTCTTATACTCAATGCCCCGGCCAATGAAGGCAAGCATGCCGTATGCCTTCTTGACTACCTTCTCCACCTGTGTAGCCCCTTTCAGTGATCTGTGGACCTGTACTCCTAGATCTCTTTGACTTTCAATACTCTTGAGGGTTCTACCATTCACTGTATATTCCCTACCTGCATTAGCCCTTCCAAAATGCATTACCTCACATTTGTCCAGGTTAAACTCCATCTGCCATCTCTCCGCCCAAGTCTCCAGACAATCTAAATCCTGCTGTATCCTCAGACAGTCCTCATCGCTATCCGCAATTCCACCAACCTTTGTGTCGTCTGCAAACTTACTAATCAGACCAGTTACATTTTCCTCCAAATCATTTATATATACTACAAAGAGCAAAGGTCCCAGCACTGATCCCTGTGGAACACCACTGGTCACAGCCCTCCAATTAGAAAAGCATCCCTCCATTGCTACCCTCTGCCTTCTATGGCCTAGCCAGTTCTGTATCCACCTTGCCAGTTCACCCCTGATCCCGTGTGACTTCACCTTTTGTACTAGTCTACCATGAGGGACCTTGTCAAAGGCCTTACTGAAGTCCATATAGACAACATCTACTGCCCTACCTGCATCAATCATCTTAGTGACCTCCTCGAAAAACTCTATCAAGTTAGTGAGACACGACCTCCCCTTCACAAAACCGTGCTGCCTCTCACTAATACGTCCATTTGCTTCCAAATGGGAGTAGATCCTGTCTCGAAGAATTCTCTCCAGTAATTTCCCTACCACTGAAGTAAGGCTCACCGGCCTGTAGTTCCCGGGATTATCCCTGCCACCCTTCTTAAACAGAGGAACAACATTGGCTATTCTCCAGTCCTCCGGGACATCCCCTGAAGACAGCGAGGATCCAAAGATTTCTGTCAAGGCCTCAGCAATTTCCTCTCCAGCCTCCTTCAGTATTCTGGGGTAGATCCCATCCGGCCCTGGGGACTTATCTACCTTAATATTTTTTAAGACACCCAACACCTCGTCTTTTTAGATCACAATGTGACCCAGGCTATCTACACCCCCTTCTCCAGACTCAACATCTACCAATTCCTTCTCTTTGGTGAATACTGATGCAAAGTATTCATTTAGTACCTCGCCCATTTCCTCTGGCTCCACACATAGATTCCCTTGCCTATCCTTCAGTGGGCCAACCCTTTCCCTGGCTACCCTCTTACTTTTTATGTAAGTGTAAAAAGCCTTGGGATTTTCCTTAACCCTATTTGCCAATGCCTTTTCATGACCCCTTCTAGCCCTCCTGACTCCTTGCTTAAGTTCCTTCCTACTTTCCTTATATGCCACACAGGCTTCGTCTGTTCCCAGCCTTTTAGCCCTGACAAATGCCTCCTTTTTCTTTTTGACGAGGCCTACAATATCACTCGTCATCCAAGGTTCCCGAAAATTGCCGTATTTATCTTTCTTCCTCACAGGAACATGCCTGTCCTGTATTCCTTTCAACTGACACTTGAAAGCCTCCCACATGTCAGATGTTGATTTGCCCTCAAACATCCGCCCCCAATCTATGTTCTTCAGTTCCCGCCTAATATTGTTATAATTAGCCTTCCCCCAATTTAGCACATTCATCCTCGGACCACTCTTATCCTTGTCCACCAGTACTTTAAAACTTACTGAATTGTGGTCACTGTTACCGAAATGCTCCCCTACTGAAACATCTACCACCTGGCCGGGCTCATTCCCCAATACCAGGTCCAGTACCGCCCCTTCCCTAGTTGGACTGTTTACATATTGTTTTAAGAAGCCCTCCTGGATGCTCCTTACAAACTCTGCCCCGTCTAAGCCCCTGGCACTAAGTGAGTCCCAGTCAATATTGGGGAAGTTGAAGTCTCCCATCACCACAACCCTGTTGTTTTTACTCTTTTCCAAAATCTGTCTACCTATCTGCTCCTCTATCTCCCGCTGGCTGTTGGGAGGCCTGTAGTATACCCCCAACATTGTGACTGCACCCTTCTTATTCCTGATCTCTACCCATATAGCCTCACTGCCCTCTGAGGTGTCCTCTCGCTGTATAGCTGTGATACTCTCCTGAACAAGTAGCGCAACTCCGCCTCCCCTTTTACATCCCCCTCTATCCCGCCTGAAACATCTAAATCCTGGAACGTTTAGCTGCCAATCCTGCCCTTCCCTCAACCAGGTCTCTGTAATGGCAACAACATCATAGTTCCAAGTAGTAATCCAAGCTCTAAGTTCATCTGCCTTACCCGTAATGCTCCTTGCATTAAAACATATGCACTTCAGGCCACCAGACCCGCTGTGTTCAGCAACTTCTCCCCGTCTGCGCTGCCTCAGAGCCACACTGTCCCTATTCCCTAGTTCTCCCTCAATGCTCTCACCTTCTGACCTATTGCTCCCGTGCCCACCCCCCTGCCATACTAGTTTAAACCCTCCCGTGTGACACTAGCAAACCTCGCGGCCAGGATATTTATGCCTCTCCGGTTTAGATGCAACCCGTCCATCTTATACAGGTCACACCTGCCCCGGAAGAGCTCCCAGTGGTCCAGATAACAGAAACCCTCCCTCCTACACCAGCTGTTTAGCCACGTGTTTGTCTGCTCTATCTTCCTATTTCTAGCCTCACTGGCACGTGGCACAGGGAGTAATCCCGAGATTACAACCCTCGAGGTCCTGTCTTTTAACTTTCTGCCTAGCTCCCTGAACTCCTGCTGCAGGACCTCATGCCCCTTCCTGCCTATGTCATTAGTACCAATATGTACAACGACCTCTGCCTGTTTGCCCTCCCCCTTCAGGATTCCCTCTACCCGTTCGGAGACATCCTGGACCCTGGCACCAGGGAGGCAACATACCATCCTGGAGTCTCTTTCACGTCCACAGAAGCGCCTATCTGTGCCCCTGACTATAGAGTCCCCTATAACTATTACTCTTCTGCGCTTTGACCCTCCCTTCTGAACATCAGAGCCAGCCGTGGTGCCACTGCTCTGGCTGCTGCTGTTTTCCCCTGATAGGCTATCCCCCCCGACAGTATCCAAAGGGGTATATCTGTTCGAGAGGGGGACAACCACAGGGGATTCCTGCACTGACTGCCTGCCTGCGACCAGCCGGCGTATTTCAGGGGGTGAGCATTGTCAGGGGGTG